>NW_009258484.1:1800523-1913685 GCF_000687185.1 Egretta garzetta | reverse complement strand
AGGGACATGGTTTAGTGGTGGGATGGCAGGGTTAGGTTAACGGTTGGACTCGATGATCTTAAAGGTCTTTTCCAACCAAAGCGATTCTATGATTCTATGATTCTACACAAGCTAATAGACCATTTGTCTCAATCCAGGTAAACCAAGAAGCCTTTCAGTTCCACAGGTTAGTCAGGGAAATACAACTGCATCATCTTTCATTCTGAATGTATATTTGCATCAAAAACAGTTGATGAAGTGGTGAAGTTAAACAAACACACATATGATGAGTATGAAGTAGTTACTACTGCAGAAAATTCTTTTCTGACTGATTTTTCAGTCAGCTGTTCTTTGAGACCTTTTGATGTTTCAAAAAAAAATAAAATAATGAGAGCAGTTGATATCAATGGATTATGAACATACCCTGGACTGAGAGAGAGAGCAGGGGGAATAAAACCTTTGCTGCGTCTTGCTCTACACAAAAATAAACTCATTTAAGTGATAGCTCTTTTTTTTTTTTTAGATGCACAAAGCTTATATACTTTTTTTCTTACTACTGTGGTTCTTAAGTTAGGAATATTCTTTGTAACAACAAAGGTATTTGCAAATCATACATGTATTTTCTTTAGAGGATTACAGACATTGATTACACTACTGTATTAGTCAGTCTCCAAGAAAACAGAGAACTCACTGAATTTTCTCAGATGACTTTGTCTGCATTTGCTGATTACATTTATCTTCCATACAGAATTGTATCTATCTTCCTTTATTATCTATCTTCCCTTATCATACTACCTGTGAAGCATTATCTAAATCTCAATTGTAAGAACTGTGAGGTTGAAAGACTGAGATAAAGAAGCAGAATAAATTCAAAGAGACAATAAAGACAAAATGCTAAGAAAGACCTTGCAAAATGGGAATTCCACCAAACGCATTAGTATTTCCTATGGTATATGAAATTCAGACAGAAGTAAAGTTTTATGCTGCATAGGCAGATGTGTTTCCCTTGGCAGTTTTATTGTTGCTTTCTGTTACATCTTATTTTCACTATTCAGAATCTAAAGAATAAAAATATTTATCCTCCTTCTGAAATCAATGTAGGTGATACAGTTTTGGCTTAATTAGCACGATGTGGAAATCTGACCTCTATTTTGGTTGTAAACATTTTAAAAATACATTTCTTACCACTTTCATCCAGCAAGAAATCATCCTGGTAACGGAACTTTTCTGGTCCACATGCAATAAAAATGTCATCATCGCCAAAGAAATCCTGAAGGCACATCACCTGCAAACAAAAAGGAAAGGAGGACATTGCATGAAATACCACATCATCAGAACTGTAAGAACAATAAATCCCTCCTTCTATCCATCCGCATGAAAACTCTTTGCTTTTAATGGAATCAACAGGGCTTCATATCCAGATACGTTTCAAAGCTGTGCTCCTGCCATCTGTTAGAAGTGAGAATCACTTTTATGGACACTGCAGGAGCAGAGAGATAAGACAAAAAGCCATAACTGTCACATTTATTACGTGATGCATCAATGGGGTATGAGGTAAATGCCTTTTGTTTACGCACAAGGTACTATTCAGCAGTTAGAGGATAATTCATTTGCCTTTGAGCCTATGTTTCTACCCTTTGGCTGCCATGAAAGGAGGTTACAGCTTTGTATGCAGAATTAAATGTAGTTATTTCAGCAAAATCTGCCGTGCAGGGAATGAAACTTGTATGGGTGAACAGAATCTCCATCACACACCCTTCATCTTCACCAGCATAGTCGACATGAAGGCTCTTCAAAGGTACCAAGCTGAACAACCAGATGAGCTGGGAATGATTCTAGTACTGAGTAAAAGAATAATCCCTTCCTAGTCCCAAATATGAACAGTCAGGATTACCCTGGGGTAGTTTTATATCTATACATGAGATTTTCTTACAACAGCTTTTAGTTCACAAGGCACCACTTAACAGTTTAATGTTTTCAGTTATATGACAATTTTTACTAAGGTTCTTAAAGAAAAATCAGTAACTTTCCAAAAACGTGACTTCAGACTTACTGATCCAGTTGTGACAAATTTTAAAAACAAATTAGGTATCAGAGTACCTTTAAAAAAACAGAGACATTGGTAAACAATACTATAAGCTCTGTTCCTGCTTCACACTTACAAGAAGATTTTAAAAGGCTATGTTTGCCTATTTTTTACATAATGTTTTGTAAGCACTAATGTTTGAACAGGATAACTTCACAGATAAGAGGCTCAAGTCAACAGCATACGGACAGGAAAGTAGCACATAAAAAATTTCTAAAAATTGACAAAATAGTTGAGAATAGCCCAGCTGAACCAGATCGCCCCCCTCATAAAAAGCGGAGATGGGAGGAAAGTCAGGATTTAAAGCCTACAAAAACACAAGTGAAAGAATTAGCTAATGAGAAGACTTTGCCAGACTTTGGCATAAAAACAAGCACCCCTCCAACCTGCAGTGACTGGTGTCTAGGAGTTACAAAATGCAAATCGTGCTTCTCAGACACATGCCGGAAGGCTTTGGCATCTACAACAGTTACGAGCCCCTATGCTAGAAAAAACTTAAGGAAGAAAAATAGTGGTCCATGTCATGACTTGCTTGCAGAGTAAGATTTGTCATTAAAACTATTTTAAAGGTAGAGCAGTAGCAGCTGAAAAAAAAGAGGAACTCAAGAAAAGACGAACTAGATTAAATAAATACCCCAAAAGAAACAAAGGTACTCCCCAAATTACCCTTTCCTTAGGTAATGCACATAACTTTAAATTCAGGTCCACTACAACCTGATAACTATCAACGCTATCATCTCAACACCACACAGTACCTGAACACCAACATCAAAAATGTAAATATTCGATGGAGCTTTTTACCACGTTCTTACTCAGGTTACGTTCTATTAATGTATCAGCCTCAGCAACCTTTATATAAACTCATTTACTTCCCATCTTTTTTTTATTGTCCACAAGACATATCCTGCCTATCTTTGTGCCCAATACTCCCAACAAGCTTCAAACGCCTCTTCCCTTCAGTCAAGTTCCTCTGAAATTGCCACCTCTCCCAAGTTTGCCACACTTGTGGGGAGTGATAACCTTTACGTTTGTGTTTATTCTAAGCAGAGTATTAGAACTGAACTCTGGGGGGGGGGCTCCATAAGGGACTCTAGGCACAAAGTTGAGCTATTTTGACAACAAGCATGAATGAAAATTAAATTCATATTTGAATCAAAAAACTGTATGGATTTAATAAAAATGCTTGGCTCTGCTCAGTTAAGAGTTTCATTCAAGCCTAAACAAGACATTAAAATAGAGGTAGACCAACACCTAACTAGGCTCAACTACACCAAAATATTAAAGCGTCTCAGGCTCAATCAGTGCAATTTATATGCAAATAAGAAAGAAAATGGGATTAGCACAATAGAAAAATAATTCGTACTTAGATATCCTTGGTTTTTACACTAGAATTTAAAGAGTTCTTATGCTTGCCTCTTTTCTCAGTTTCCTACTCTGTATGTAAAACTACATACACTTCTTACAGTTTTTCTTGCCTCCTGAGGTTTTATTAATTTGGGAATTACAATTCTAGCTCTTAGATAGCTCATAGCAAGAGCATAACCCATCCCCCTCTGGAGTAACTTCTCTTCAGGCTTCCAGTATCTTTTTATATTATTTATTGGAAGCCTTGGCATGTCCTTTATTGTCTGCTTTCTCCTCTGCAGCACTTTCCATCCTTTCTGTCTCAGCATCCCTGGCCTGCTCCGCTCCCCGGCTCATGCTCTTCAGAGGTTACGCTGAAGGGCCTTTCCAGAAGGCATCTAACAAATATACAGCACCCCCTTCCAGGCTTTTTCGGAGAGAAATCTGCAAGCACTTTCTATTCACACTCAGTCATCAGCTAAGCCACAGGACCTGCTTTTTATTACCCATTTTCACTTCTGGAGAACACAGCTCCTCAAAAGTTATGGTTTAGAAGATCAAGGATTTGCATCACCCGTACTGGACTGTGCCAGTGCTTAAGAGGTCAGTGTGCTCTGTTGCATGTGATCAGCTTTAAAACTAGTCAATTTTTAAAACAGTGAATTACAAAAGCCTCCCTGAACACTTTGCTGGTTTTATGTCACAGAATCCATCTTCTTCTTTTTCACAAATAAGTTTTTATCTTCCATGTTCCACCAGGACGTTTCTCACAGCATGGAAAACGAAGTCTATGCAGGAGCAGTCAAACATACACCTGAAGTAAAAAGAAACTGAAAAAAAAATGTTTTCTACCACACACCTGAGATTAAATATACTGTGGCAGTTATAAACAAAAAACTTTCTGGCAAAGGGGTGATATTTAAAGTTAATGGTGTCTCTCTTACACTCAGTAGGGGAATGAATAAATAACAGTAACACTACTAGAGGCCAGGGAGTCTCAGGCATTACAATCCTTTGCATCGGTGGCGAGAAAGATGGCAAGCAGCAGCAAAGAAAATCGATCACGATGACAGGCTTCAGGCAATACACAAGTCACATAAAAAAGACTTCGCTAACCTGTACATCCCCAATGCAAAACAGAGGAGAGGCAGAAGAATTTGTCATGCCTAAACTCACCTCAGCAAGTTGTACAGGCTGAAGCCTGGGTCCCCCACAACTCCTTATCCTAGTAAACAACTTAAGAATCCCACATGCTCTGCCAGTGGGAGACGAGAGTGTCTGCCTAGGAAGAACTCAAAATTATTTTGTATCTCAGATGTTGGTGTGGCGCTTTTGCTAGAAGCCCAGAGGGGCCACGGGGACCCAGCCAGGCCAGGCCCAGCCACCGGGGAGCATGCAGCAGGGCGGCTGAGCTGCCCCAGGAGGAGAACAGGGAGCTGAGCAGCAAACCTGGCTTCCAGCCCAGGATCAGGACTGGCTTTGCACCATAGCACGGACACTATGGGCATGTTAAAAATTACCTTCACTTTCCTTTCTCTTTTTAAGCAGGAGAGTATCTGGAACCAATGAGAAATCATGGAACTATTGTGGAGCCTTTGTTTTCCTGAACCGGCGTGAAACATTTAAGCTCTTAATATTCACCTCTTTGAAGCTGGAAACTTTGTTACGGAGACCCTCTTTCTTATATCTACAAAAGATGCAAGAAATTGTGCTTTGCGTTTTGGAGCACAGATGACTGCAAAGTAAGAAGAGCAGCTTGTAGAGCCGTTACCTGGTTTTGTTCTCTCCACCAGTAAGGGAAAGCAGTCAGTAGTGGTGTGGAGGAGGTGCAGAGGGAGGGAGAGAGGGAAGGGAGAATGGAGGGAAAAGGGAGGGGAAGGCAGAGGGGAAGAAAGGGAGAGGGAGAAGAGGGAGGGAGGGAAGAACGGAGGGAGGGAGGGAAGGAATTAATCAATCCTTTCTGTAAAAGCATGAAATTAAATCACCTTTTACAATTGCTGTATTCTGGCTACAGAGGGCTCAGGGACCTTTTGGAATTCATGTTTTAAAACAAACACACACACACACACAAAACCCAGAACAAAATTTGTTGCATATGTCGGTCACAGCAAATCAAATACTTTCCTATCGTTTTAAAGCTAACCACATATCAAGTTAATACTGACTCTGAAATTTTTAAGTAAAAAAGAATCAGAAACTCAAATTTTCCTCTGCATTCAGGGATAGCTCACAGCACCAGCAAGTACACCATCAACACCAGGATTACTAACTCTCACGCTTTTGTCAGCATTTTCATATTGCTGGGTTCTTGGACAGAGAAGGAAGAGGGAGGTATTCTGTGTGTTTGTCTTCTTTTAACAACAACTTAATTAGACTCAAAGCTGAAAGCTATTTTGGATGAGCCATGAGAAAACCTCAAGCTGGGGTGCCCTCGGGCACCACGGCTGTTGGAGAGCTGGAAAGAAAAGTGAGGACAAAGAAATGAGGTGGTAAAACAAAAAAGATGCAGAAGGAGAACTCAAACGATAAGCGGGTATAGGAGTTTTCTGAAAACAAAACAAGAAATGAATGATGGTAAATGGAAAACATGAGGCGTTTGGAGATGCAGACTGCAAGGCAGGATTGCACACCGAGGGCGACAGAGCGGTAATCGAGGCTGGTGTGGGAAGAGCAGCCCAAAGGAGGGGACAGGCAGAGAGACAGTGGCAAGCACCTTCCCAGTTCACCCCATAGCCAGCCAGCCGGGAAGTCCTAAAGCCATTTTAAAGTAGCCTTTTTGAACCTGAAACAAGCTCATGCTGAGTTTGTTTATCATTTCCCCGATGGTGAAAAAGACATTAAAAAAAAAAACTTTATCCTTGGAAGAACCTCGGTGTTTAAATGACTCATGATTTTAGGACTCTGACTCAGTAATTTTGTGTCAAGTTTTATGAGTTTTATTACAGAGCTGTTTTTCATTTTCCTGCTACTTTTGGTTTACTCACCCTCAATGTTTAATTACTAGTCAGGTCTCTAGTTTTTCATAAGCCAAAGGAGCTCACTATACCTCTGTTCTACTGTATTTCTCCTTTTTTTTTTTGCTTTGACTGATTTTTCCAATAAAACACAGCCCCTCCTGGCTTTAAGATATTAATTGATCTTTACTGATGTTTTCCCTCTATTTTCCTCCTTAACCAAACTATATTTTCCACTAACCACCACCTCTGCAGGCCTTATTTTACCTGTTTCCCCACTCTTTGTCTATTGCTTCATGGAGGAAAATCTCAGATTAGATCCTGAACTGAATTCACTGCTGTCTACTACTGGCAGTCACTAAGAAGCCTCATGACAGCTATGGATTTTCCTGAGAGCTTATAAATCCACACAAGTTGTTTGCACAGGTATTGACATAGTCTTGTTTAACTTCATATTCCTAGCAGAATTACAGGAACAGAAGAGAGATTCTACATTACTACATTTATCTCCCAGACAGTATAGGGCTGCTTCCAATACCAGCTTTCCCAATGCTTTGTTCAGTTTTTATAATATATTCCTCACTGTGTAGACCTTCTCTTAGAAGAAAGACCCATAAAGCAACCAACTGCTACTCATTTAGAAGGATTTCTTGGCTTCAGGAAAATCAGAAATTAATGATTCGATACTGGTGTAATTGTGCATTAGGTCATTGCAGTGAAACAACAAATCCAAACATACCAATAAGGCTTTGGCTGTTTTGGGTTTTTTTTATTGTTGTTTTGGGTTTTTTGAGGGACTTCAGCCTGCCCCATTCTGTGTGGACTATGAGTTAATAGCAAAAGATATCCTTTCCGAGGGAAAAGAATCAGACCTCAACTGGAATTAACAGAGCATCACACTTGAGTATTTCCTTCAAGTTTAAGGCAAGACTATTCCCCTTCCTGTTGGCTTAGGCTCTGAGGCTTTTATTCATGCCCTTTCACATTTATCTGTCGTTACACACATGCCACTTCTTGAGATCCAGTCATCTACAAAAAATACAATTTATCATCAGCGTATATGTACTTCCTCTCTCAGCTTCCGATCCAAGTTCTCTCCTCAGGTGGTGGCTTAGCCGAAGGCACCAGGAGGTATCTGCTACACATTTCCGAAGCTGAACAGCACTGAATTCATTCTTTTCTATTGGAGTGAAATCTCCATAGTGACAACTGCATCATCAAGCCGTGAGAGCTTTTCAGTGAAGAAGAGCATTTTATCATGAGATTCTCATTACAAGAGTGCCCTCTGTAAATGAAGAGGAGATGTTACCGTAGGGGTTTCTGTAAATGAAGAGGAGATGTTACTGTAGGGGTTGAAACTGGCTGAAGCTACACAACAATGCTGTCTTTACCAACTGGCTTGTGAGGCCACACTGCAGATTAACACCTCTGAAACAGTGTGTCCCCCCAAATTAGATGAACACAAGACACCATCACAGTTAGACACATAGGAATTTTCATATTCAAACTCAGCAGAAATAGCTTGCTATTGTGCTGCCTCACAGGAGAGCATGGAAAGCAAGCCAGCGCCCTCAGGCCCAGGGGGGCCGTGCTTTGCCCCATGCACACCTTCCTCCTCAGCTGCCCGTTGATCAGCACCAGTCCAGGACTGGGAGAAGAGACCAACACCCACCTCACTACAGCCTCCTGTCAGGCAGCTGTAGAGGACGATAAGGTCTCCCTTCAGCCTCCTGTTCTCCAGGCTGAACAACGCCAGTTCCCTCAGCCGCTCCTTGTAAGACTTGTGCTCCAGACCCCTCACCAGCTTTGTTGCCCTTCTCTGGACATACTCCAGCACCTCAATGTCCTTCTTGTCGTGAAGGGCCCAAAACTGAACACAGTACTCGAGGTGCAGCCTCACCAGTGCTGAGAACAGGGGCATGATCCCTTCCCTAGTCCTGCTAGTCCACAGATCCTCCTCTGCCAAGCAGCTTTCCAGCCACTCTTCCCCAAGTCTGTAGTGCTGCATGGGGTTGTTCTGACCCAGGTGCAGGACCCAGCACTTGGCCTTGTTGAACCTCATACAGTTGGCCTCGGCCCATTGATCCAGCCTGTCCAGGTCCCTCTGTAGAGCCTTCCTACCCTCAAGCAGGTCAACGCTCCCACCCAGCTTAGTGTCATCTGCACACTTACTGAGGTGCACTTGATCTCCTCATCCAGGTCGTTGACAAAGATGTTAAACAGAACTGGCCTCAACACTGAGCCCTGGGGAACATCGCTTGTGACTGGCCTCTAATTGGATTTAACCCCATTCACCACCACCCTTTGGGCCCTGCTCTCCAGCCATTTTTTTACCCAATGAAGAGTATGCTTGTCCAAGCCATGAGCAGCCAGTTTCTCCAGCAGAATGCTGTGGGAAACAGAGTCAAAGGCTTTACTAAACTCCAGGTACAATACATCCACAGTCTTTCCTTTGTCCAGTGCGTGGGTCACCTTGTCAAAGAAGGAGATCAGGTTAATCAAGCAGGATCTGCCTTTCATAAACTGGTGCTGACTGGGCCTGATTGCCTGGTTGTCCTGGATGGCACACTTAAAAGAAAATCTATCTAAATGAAGATTCCAGATTTTGCAATTGTGTCATCACCTTCTTCTTGAGGAACGTTTAATTTCTGACAAATCTTTTTACTAACTTTCAAATTAATCCAGTAAAGTTCAGACAGATAGTAGAAACTTGGCAGTTCTAATATACTGAAACTACTGTACCCTGGCCTGAAACATTAGGTGAAACCTGGACAATTTCTTTGTTAGATTAAAACCAATTTAGTAAACGAGCTTCTTTGTTACAGAATTTGAGGAGAGCAAGGGATATTTACCACTAGGAACCCATGGAGTTATGCATGAATGCAATGCTGAGGAGCACTAATATTCAGTTTCCTGAAAGGTTTCTGTGGGGGAACCACCAGCATGGCCAGTTCAAACCCCTCCTTGTCAAAAATCGCTTCATGGCAGACAGGATAAGAGCAGTGAGAACGTGACTCCTATCCACACCCAAAAATGACTCCTCCTCAGATATTACCTTACTTGACAGCTGCACCAATGCTCAGCTGCACTGACTAGCTAGTGTGGACCAAGATAACACACATTCACACGGGAAAGAGGAAAGACGCAGAGGCAGCATCATCAAGCTTAGGCTAGGCATCTCCTCCTTTCACCTACCTTTGCATCTCTTGCATCCCATAGAAACTTGTTGCCCTCCAGTTTTCTAACCAGTTCACTGCTTCTTTTGTCCCCTTACTGTACTATTCAAACCCCGCAGTGTACTAAAATTTCATTTCCCACTGTACCTCTTTCTTCCAAAAGTCTCCAGTGCTGACACCTGTTCTTGCAACCACTTAAAACACAACTGTTGCCCTCTCATTTCAGTTCTCTCTTCTAAACTCAGCTCTCTACATCACACACCCCAGCAATGAATCTTGCCCAAGGCAACTCCCATTTCCTCCGCTACCAGACTCTACCCTGGCTACAATGCTCTGGCAACACAATGTAGTTCTCCTCCCACGTCCTCCTCTTCAGCACCCTCTAAAAAGCACCACAGGCATTAAGTTGTGGCTCTTTACAATCTCCCCATCATTCCACTAAGGATAGTATTTGCAAATTCAACAGCAGCCTCTTTCTGAAATGCTTTTTTGTCATTCTCAATTTAGCTCCAATTTATCAGAGCCACGTAATTTCTGTAGAAATATCCCTTCTGGTTTTCATGGTACCATATTTATTTATTCTCCTGCTTGCAAGGACTGCAGTCAATGCATTTCTTTGCAGTTTCAAACCACTCTATTTCTGGAGTGGCTTAGTCTTTGGCTCCTTCCTCTTATTCTGTACTATGCCCTTGATTACAGTCATAAGGAAACTCTACACCTTCTAAACTTCAGAGCCTAATATATAAGCTGTAAAACTCTACTGGCTTCCCAAGTCCATACCCTTAATGTGTTCCTCTTTTTTCTTTACATCCTAAATTTAAGATACTACTTTGCCCCTTAACTCCCTATATAAAAGGGGTCTCAAACACTTTGCTACTATTACTGAAACCTTAATTCTATGTACCTCTTTTACTTCAACTGTCCAGCTCCTGCCTTGTAGCATTCCAGTCCATCCAAAGCGACTAAAAGTAGGCATTTCAGAGGAGTATTTCAGATCTTACAGTTATCAGATGTGAGGCAAACAAACACCTTTACTAGCTTCACCCAACCCTCTAATGGTCGAAGAGCAATGAAGCACGAGCTTTTGCCACTGCAAAACTGGACTGCATTGCAGGTTCATGGTATCTACAGAAAAACACAACTCTCAGTAGAGTTTCTTCAGAGCCTCTTTTATTTCTGCTATATCTGTTTAAGAGTGACTTATATACAACTTAGATCAGGGAATCCTTGATCTGTACAGTTTACACAGCAAGCAATAATTTTTGATCATGTTTTATGCATTTTATCTTTATATTTTATGTTTATTTGGTTGCCAGTATGGATTCAACAAAGATCTTGGGTTATTCACAAACTGACTCATTTTCCTTTCTGGGCACTGCACTTCCCCAAGTTATTGACAGATGCTGTTATTTAGTCAGAATCTAAGGTTTGCATGCTGCAGAGATTTTGCTATCTAAATAGGCTTGCATGAGATGAACTGAGGAAGGAAAGCATCACAGCAAGAACATCACACTGGTACTTCTTTATATGGATACCCATACTCAAGGTCCCAAAACTTAACTCCAAAGCAACATCCCAGGACTAAAAGTAGTTTAAAAATTCCAGATAGTAAGTTTTAACTCTGCTTCTTTGGGGGCTTCAAAATTTTTATTGTTTGGCATTTCCTACAAAATGAGAATTTGCATTTCCAGCCATATATATCCTGTGTTTTGGCTGGAAGTGCCTTGTGGCACTGGCTACTCCTATAAACTACTGTAAAGCGTCTAGCAAATCACAAACAGTAACAAATAAGCAATGACTTGCATACAACAGGTCACATCGTGCTTGATCCAACCCCCCCATAGAGTCAACAGAGTGACAGACATTTGCTCCAAGTTCTGAATCAGAGCTGTATCCTATTGTTTTGTGGTCCAACAGGTGGCCCATAGCATTTTCTTGGCAGAGGAGAGGCTGCTAGAGCATAAAGCAGGGCAAAAGCAGTTGTAGGCCCTCTACCGCCTGCCACAGGGTGACACAGAAAGCGGGGTCAGGCGGTGTTACTGCCTCTTGCGTTGGTACTGAGAAAGGACAGAGGGGTGCTCTCTTCCCCCAGCAGCTCTGCTCAGTAACACCCACTGGAAGCAGCAGCTGGCCAGGTATCTGCATGCCACAGCACAAGTCAGAACTACTCCCACAACCACAGAAAGCCAACACCACAGGTGTTACCTCAAAAAGAATTGTATTATTATTCATAATATTATTTATCATTATATTTAAATTAATATTTAAATTAAATTCAATATTTTAAAATTAATAATACAAAAGATAAAACTGAGTTACTGGATAGGTTATTCAGGCAAGTAAGCAGAAAGGCATACTTACAAGCAATTCAAGGACTGCGGCAATTTCTAAGTAATGTTTTTGGCAAAGAAACAGGAAGGCGAACCTTCCAGGTTCAGAAGACCATCTGGATTAAGAAGCGGGATGCCCATCTGTCACAAGCGCATCCCCAAGCATTCTTTTTCCCTGACAAATACGCAATGCGCATTCCTACCCCACAATTAAAAGGGATAACTTTGCAGCCCCAGAGCCCAGACAATCATGCTCATAAAAGCCAAACACGTACGTCAGCTAAACACTTCTCCTAAATAACAAATCACATGGCTACATCAACCAGTCTTCTTTTGCACCAAAGGAAACTGAATCCTGCTAGTCACTGTAAAATATATTCCCGTTAATCCCATGGCAATTGCACAACAGGTCAGTGTGCCCGAGATGGACAATTCAAACAGCAGAACAAAGCTTGTAAAGGGACAGAGAGGGGAAAAAACCTCCTCACATATTTAAAATAAATTATCATTAACAGAGGATGTTTTTTCAGTACAATCAAACATTGAGAGAACGGCTGATTTAACAGCAGAACATATAATTAATGGGCCAATGGAAAAACAGTTGAGACTTTGATGACAGAGTTCAACTACAAATGGATTAATTTTTTTTCTCTGCCGTATTCCTGTATTTTCCTGTTTCAGCTGTAATACAACACTACCGTTTAGTGGTCAGACACACAAAGTGCGGAGTCCAGCAGTCCTCCCATATTTTTGTCCAAACAGATGGCAACTATTTTAGGAGTAAATAGTGTACGCACATAATCTTAAGAACCAGGAAATTAATATTACTCTCATTTGTGTTTGCTAAGCAAAATAAAATTTTTTTTAATTTGGGTGCTTGAGTAAAGCCTTGTCAGAGGTACTAAAATACTTTCAAAGACTCAGTAAATAAAACAGGAACATATTACAAGTTGTTACCAGGAAAAACATGATACTCTCTCTCATAACTCTGCAGGCTTCTTTTGAAAAACATCTGAATTTCAGAAAGTGAATGTACAAGGGAAACAATTTGTGCAGTGATACAAGCTGTCCTTTGCTGAAAATGATTAAATGCAGCACCATGACCTTGCCAGTTATTTATGTCATGATTATTACTGAATTCTACCATTAAATACCCAGAAATATAAAAATTAAGAACAGAATATGTTGCCCATGATCTAATGAGTGCAGAATCCTAAGGAAGTTGTTCACCCACTTACGCTAGTATGGCTAAAATCCTCTGTGTCAAGATTTTTATTTAAGTTTATTTTTACCTATTTGCCTTTCAAATCATTGTACTCCTGCAACTGGACTTGAACAAAAGCTGCTGGTTTCAGAGCAGTCTCTTAAACCATCTTAAGCATTTGTCAGTGTGTTCTTCAAAAAGCAGTGACACTTGAGAACTCCTTGGTTGAAGAAGACCCTTGCATGACAAAACCACTTGTGAACACAAAACCTACAATTTGAAGGCCACATAATAGAAAACCCAAGTGACTTTTCGATCATCAATCATGTTACAAGTGAAAATTCCATTTTTTTTCATTGGTTGTGATAATATAACTTTTTAGAATACCATGCCAGATATATTCAAAAATTAAAATCCACGGCTTTGTTGTGTTTGCAATCAGCAGTAGAGCACTGGACTAGATTCTCATGTCTGTGTGTAAAGTTTCTAAAATAAGCAAGAAAAAAAATCAATAATGAATTTCCATTGTTCACATTTCATGACAAATTTTAGCTGATGATTTAATCCTATCCTTTTAGTTGCTTAGAGCAGGTAAACTGAGGGGGTAGAGATGAGCTAGGTGAAATGAATTCTTTCAAAAGAAAAATGCAGTCAGGTGCCAATTTCTGGGAATTATAATTACAGGTTTGGAAATAAGAAGGAAATGTCTTTTTAAAGTACAGATAAAAATATTTTTCAGGGTAAGCTTCTAGTCCTAGACGAAATTAAACGTTGTACTCAGTCATGCTCACTGTGTTTAATAAATGCATTATATTAGCCCATTTCCTCAAAAGGCAATTAGTGGGTCTGCTATTTCTGCAGTAGCTTTCATTTATTTCCCCCCATATCTTGCAAACTTGGATTTTATTCATAAATCTCAAAAATAAGGTGCAGATGATCATTTTTTCTCAAAATCTGCTTTTTCCAAATACTCGCAAATCAGTAAAGCCTTGTGATTACAATTTCTCCGTGAATTCAATACAGTTTTTTCAACCAAAGCCACTCTCATAATTTTACCTGAAAGTGCAATACTGTTATTTCCATTTTCAATTAAGACATCTATCAAACAGTTACTATAAGGCAAGTATGAGTCCTTGAATTAACTCTTAGAGCAGAAGAACTTGATGCATTTTTCACCACAGTCCACTATGTATTTTTCTAGAGGTCTGCTTATTTTTGCACAGTTTTGCTCAGCAGAAAGTTGTAAGCTGGGTCCTGCTCTGCTTAGCTGGCCAGATGCTGCTCTCTACCTTCCCAGCTGGGAATTGTGGCAGCAAGCTGCAATCGCTTTTTGAGACACTGGGAGATCACACAGTCTTTTGGAGATTGTGGAAGATACCATTTATCTGGGAATTGGTCTGAATAAAATTTACTAGTTGTCTGGATCCAAATTCAGATGGAAATCTTCTACTTATAATTTTGCTTTAGATACTGTGAATCCTTTTATAACAGAAATTGTATAATATACATTGCTGACTGATACACGAAAAGGTCAAAGTTATAGTCTACGCACCGTTATGAAAGCATCTAAGTTAGAGACCACCATGTCATCAGGTCCACCTGGTGGCATTCAAGGAGGCAGTTTCTGGAAAGCCCCCTAGAAACAAAGTTTTCCTTTCGTTTGGAGTGGTCAGAGCAATCTGCCTCACAGTACGTCTTTGTCAAATGTGGGAATATTTCTGGCTTTGTTGTGAAAGAGAGAGTGTGCTCTGCAGAAGCAGGTAGAAACGTGGAATTTGTAAAAGTTAGTAATATCTGAACCAAACCTATCACACCTCGCGCCTGCAGCAGAACCAGATTTCAACCAGTGATTCAAGTAGCAGATGGACTGTGCAATAACACAGCTTACCCAAATACATTTAGAGATGGGAGACCTATTTTTCTTTCTTTGAAAGCATTTTAATTCCAAAATCCCAGTGCTACAATGCAGACATCACCTTAATGACTATGACACAACGTTCTCATGTTAGCTTATGGACTAATGATGGACTCTGGTGATAATGCAGTAAACTGCATTTCTTTCAGGCATAACCATTAATAAAAAGCATGCGGGACAGCACTCCATCGTATACTGTCTGGAACGTAACTGAGATGTATGATGCCTTTTGGCTAGATACACAGGCTAAGTTAAGGCTCAGCATGCAACACTGAGAAAGAGCGACATGGTTGACTTCTAAAAAAAAAGGAGGAAAAGGGAAAACAGATGTCAAGGTTTCAACAAGTCACTGCACACTGCAGCTGGAACCAGTACAAAACCAACACAAGTATGCTGATAATGTGGCATTTCATGTAACGATAAGGGCAATAAAATAGCAGAAAATGCAAAACCTTGAACGGCTAAACACCTTCCTCAAATTCCAGAGGGTCAGTTGGGCTGAACAATAATAGAAATCCTTTCAATAACCAGATCAAATGATTCAACTATTAAAGCTCTTTATCCTCAAGAAAAGTGAAAATTGAGAGATTCCCTTTCTTCTAAGTGCAGAATATGAACAATAAATCTCAAATCCAATCCAAACAGACATTCAGATGCACACTATCTCAACGCCATTACTCTAGAAACTATTTGGCAATAGTTTCCATTATTACAACAGATGTTAACAAGATGGATAGAGAGCATGTTAAGTAAATATTAATATTAATATATAAGTATCTATCTAGCAAAGCCACTGTTCAAATTATATACTTCCCCAGGAGCATTTCTTGGGAAATTAATCAGAGTTTGTCTTGCTAGTAACTGCTATAAATTCAAGACATTTCCATTAACAAAGACCGTGTCCTTCAGAAACATTACTAAGCAACATAAACAGGGTCTACATGTGTAATCTGTAACTGGACTCTGGTGGAGTGATTCTCATAACTGGAAAGCCGTTCTCAATGGGCTTTGGCTCCTTAGGACAGAGCAGCAAAGGTAGGAAATGTGCAGAGAGAGTCTAACTTACAAGAATTTACAATGTGAAAGATTTCAAAAGCTTAAGGATGAAGAAAGAGCAGACACAAGCACTAATCACAAAAATCTGGATTTTAAGCCCAGCTCTGTGAAAGAGACACCTCGGGCAGAACACTGTCTCCACCACGCAAGCAGGCTGGTTACAACCGTTAAGATTTCTGAAGCACGTTGAATGTGGAGATTGCTTTCTCATGTAAATGTTTCTTACTGGAACGCAGACTATTGCTTGTGAGTCTTTCGGTACAGCAAGTTCTGGGACATTACTAAATCTAGCAAGTAAAAAATGAGCAGAGTTTACAAATCCATAAATATGATGTGAACCATCGGGATCAGAGCTGACATCAAAGAAAGCAAACAAAAACCTCAAGACCGACAATTTTACAAGCAGTGATAGTCACAACTGACTACTCAAAGATTTGAGAATTAAAAAGAAACCAGATAAAAGATAGCTAAACCAAGAGCTGAAGTCAGTTAAAGTTTCAAATAAATCCAGGACAGCAAAACACAGAATAAATGAGCGTAGCAATGGGAGGTGAAGAGAAGCTTTCTCAAGCACATCAGAAAGTCCTAGCAAAATTATGTAGAAAGCAATTCCTTACTACCTTCAAAATCCCTTCTCTTTTGCTAGAAATTTTTTTTTTAATATTTAAACTGTACTCTTAATCTTGGCTGTGAACTGTGAAAGGACGTACTTTTATTAAAAATAGATATCCAGAGTTGTTAATTATAAATTAAAATTATTAGAATATACTGGTACCAAGACCAATATTGTTAAAATATACTTGTTGCCTAAGAAGATGCAAAGGAAAATTTCTGGCTGCCATGCAACCCTCAGCTGCGCATTTATAGATTCCACAAGCGAAGAGTGTTGCGTTCATGCTTAATTACTAGAAAGTTCATCCTCATCTGTGCACCTTTAGGGTGACTTATTTTAAGCTGCAGCATAGCTTAGAGGAAACATGTGGAGACATAATAAGTGCCAAAGGAATTTGGAAGTGTTTTGATTCTTTTTGACATAATAAGATATATCAAACTGACACCCTGATGCAGATGCACATCTCTGCTGGCAGTGCAGCATCGCTTACATGCAACAGTCGTACCAAAAATATTTGCCAGATGCGCTTGGAAATGATACGCAATTTAACACACATTTGAAGAAGAACTGGCTCAAAAACTCAATGAAATCTAAAAGATGAAGCAATCTGTGCTCAGGCACTGCAGCCCCAAATAACTTGTTGAACTGGAGGCCCAGAAGTCCAGCAAACCACTTGGCATTTTGGCTGTTCCTTACGCAACTTTACAATCTTTTGACTTGTATCACCTATGTTCTGATTGTACTACCTATTATGAATTCAAACTTAATAGCCTTCAGCTAAAACTCCTCTACTTTTGCGCTTATATCTTTCAGGGAATGATGTTTAGAAACATGAAAGAAGTCAGGCCACAAAACATAACAGAATTTAGTGCATTTGCAGTTCAGAAGGCTGCTAGGCACAGATAAGTTCAAGAGAGAAAGATAAAATAACAGAAAACAGCACCATGTTGGGAAGGGAAATTTGCACCAAAAGCAGTTTCACCTGTGATAACGCCGTCTACATTTCTGAATTTCCTTTTCACTCACTGATGCTTTTCTGCAGCGCAAAGGGCCAGATCCTCAGGAGCAGAGCTCATCTCCGCACTGCACCCAAGTTCAGTGTCTGCATCCAGAACAACTCAGGAAAATGAGTTAAATCCATATACATTACATTTCTCTATACATCCCATGTGTATCAATGTCAACAGAACTAAAGATCCCAGGACACAATTTGTAAATGCCAACATAATGAACCAGAAAATGTCTGGCCTGTAAGAAAAAAAACCAACAAAACAACAGATGAAGGTTTGTCCAAACTGGTTCTCCCTCCTAAGTTTTGGTATGTCTGTGCAATGTCATAGCCTGAATCTCCTGTGCTTGCATATGGCTTTGTTATCGTTGGGGTTTGGGCTTGGGGGTTTTTTTTCATTAACTGAGAAACTGAAAGAACTGGGTAGCCAGCTCAGAAGAAAAGAGGGGAAAAAGGGAAGTATCTTAACCGCTTGAGAGCAAAGATGGAGCAGTGGATACGTTAACTGTTGAAGCTGGGTCATTTGTACAGAACTAAAACACCCCAAAAATTATCAAGTCAGACAAAAGCAGCAAGAAGGAACTGACTACACAGCCCACAGATGGTGACACGCTGATGGGGATGGAAGTAATTATGAGCCAGTCTTAGTCCTGGGACTTTTCAAGGAGCCCTTGAACGATATTCACAAACATTAAGCACATGACGGGGGATAAGCACTCTCACTTATATTAATGGCAAGGCTCCAATTACTCCAACTGGCTTCATGAGTTTGGAAGTGTTGTTAATTACTTTCAGCAAGTGCAGGTAATGCTTCAGAAAAAATGCGAGATGCTTTTCTTTCTTAAGAGATACTGCAGTAACAACTTGTTATTGGAATCCAAAGTTTAAGTCTTTGTTGCTTAAAGGAAAACCTGAAAAAGGGGAATATGAACACAGAAAAAATGAGTCTCACATCCATGCTTGCCAAGTGCATAACTGTTCAAGGGCGCTCTGCATAGTTACTCTTCTCAATGTATGTCAGGCAGCAATGTATATGAGATGCATTTGTTTTGTATTAACTACATAATTACAATTTTCTAGCAAATTTATAACAGGCAACAGAGTCACTTAGCCAAAAATACCTCAAACATACACCCTTACTTGAGCTTTCCCCATCATTTAAAATCAAGTTAACTCTTTCAATCCCCAAAGATACTTCCTCCCATTTCTTTGCATTTTTATAGAGGTAGTCACTTTGCCTTTTGTTCAAGACAGTTAGCCTTTAGTATAACCCTTCTCTACAGAAGCCAAGAGGCTGTGGGCATGTTTTCCTTTCTTATAATAAGAAATGAACCTGAAAATACACAAAATTCCTTTTGTCTACTTCAGAGCAGTAACTTGGTATAGAAATAACCTATAAGGACCCAGAATAAGCTCTCAGTAGGAGCCAGAGAGCTTAGCACCACCAGAGATGCATCTACATAAGGCCAGTGCTAAGGCTTAGAAAGGAGACCTTAGAGAGGTCTTTTTACTTGGCAATACACGATTTGGGGATAGTGTAAGTATAAATCATAGAATCATAGAATAGTTTGGGCTGGAAGAGACCTTTAAAGGTCATCAAGTCCTACCCCCCCTGCAATGAGCAGGGACATCTTCAATTAGATTAGGTTGCTCAGAGCCCCGCCCAACCTGGCCTTGAATGTTTCCAGGGATGGGGCCTCCACTACGTCTCTGGGCAAACTGGTTCAGTGGTTCATTATCCTCATCATAAAAAGTTTCTTCCTTATATCCAATCTAAATATACCTTCTTTTACTTTAAAACCATTGCCCCTTGTCCTATCATAAAAGGCCCAGCTAAAAAGTTTGTCCCCATCTTTCTTATGAGCCCCCTTTAAGTACTGAAAGGCTGCAATAAGGTCTTCCTGGAGCCTTCTCTTCTCCAGACTGAACAACCCCAACTGAAGAAAGGCTGAGGCCTTTCTTCATAGGAGAGGTGCTCCAGCCCTCTGACCATTTTTGTGGCCCTCCTCTGGACCCGCTCCAACAGGTCCATGTCTTTCCTGTGCTGAGGGCTCCAGAGCTGGATGCAGTACTTCAGGTGGGGTCTCAACAGAGCAGAGTAGAGTGACAGAATCACCTCCCTCGACTTTGCTTCTTTTTATGCAGCCCAAGTGTACAGTTGGCTTTCTGGGCTGTGTGTGCACATTGCCGGCTCATGCCCAAGCTTTCATCCACCAGTGTCCCCAAGTCCTTCTCTGCAGGGCTGCTCTCAATCCTTTCATCCCCCAGCCTGTATAGATACCAGGGGTTGCCCCAACCCAGGTACAAACCCATGCACTTGGCCTTGTTGAACCTCATGAAGTTCACATGGGCCCACTTCTTGAGCCTGTGCAGGTCCTTCTGGATGGCATCCCATCCCTCAGGCGTGTCAACAACAATAGTCAGCTTGGTGTTGTCTGTAAATTTTCTGAGGGTGCACTCTATCCCACTGTCTATATCAGTGATGAAGATATTAAACAGTACTGGTCCCCCTGAGGGACACCACTTGTCACTGATCTCCATCTGGACACTGAGCTGTTGATCACTACCCTCTGTACTAGGCCATCCAACCAATTCCTCATCCCCTGAACAGTTCACCCATCAAATCCATATGTTATGGGGGACTGTGTCAAAAGCTTTACAGAAGTCCAGATACAAGACATCTGTAGCTCTTCCCTTGTCCACTGTTGTCACTCCATCATAGAAAGCCACTAGGTTGGTCAGGCAGGACTTGCTGTTGGTGAAGCCACGCTGGCTGTCTTGAATCACCTCCCTGTGCCTTAGCATAGCTTCTGGGAGGTTCTGCTCCATGATCTTTCCAGGCACAGAGGTGAGGCTGACAGGTCAGTAGTTCCCAGGGTCCTCCTTTTTACCCTTTTTAAAATGGGTGCAATGTTTTCCCTTTTTCCAGCCACCTGGGACTTCACCTGAATGCCATGATTTTTCAAATATTATGGAGAGTGGCTTGGCAACTACATCGGCCAATCCCCTCAGGACTCTGGGATGCATCTTATCAGGTCCCATAGACTTATGTGT
Organism: Egretta garzetta; assembly: GCF_000687185.1. Taxonomy (NCBI): domain Eukaryota; kingdom Metazoa; phylum Chordata; class Aves; order Pelecaniformes; family Ardeidae; genus Egretta; species Egretta garzetta. The sequence goes on along the minus strand of NW_009258484.1, from coordinate 1,892,965 downwards.
GTTCAGGTTCCTCAGGTGGTCACAAACCTTATCTTCTCATACAGTGGGAGGGACTTTGCTCCCCCAGTTCCCATCTTGCGGACCATCCACTCAAGAGGTGTGGGAAGAAAGGTTAAAACTAAGTTATAATAAATTGAATTTCTTTTCTCCTGCTATTATAAACAGAAGGAATGTACTCACAGAAGTTAACTTCATGAACAGAAAGTTCTTTGATGGAAAGAGACAGATTTTTAAAAACATCGTTCAGAGCAGGAGCAAAACTTTAAGCACTCTGAATTACCTTCAAGAGGCATCTCACTGCTGACAGGAGTTGCTTAGAGTATCAGTCTTACTAGTTAATCTTTGTAAATACATTTACTTGGCATCCCCAATTGTCTCAAAACTTCCTAAATCTGCAAATTAGTGCAGGAGAGGGACAAAACAGAGATACAGCAATGGAAAAGAAAAGAGCACTAATAGATTCATAAGATATATCTAAAGATCCTCCAGACTACACTAGAACTTGCCTCTGCAAATAGAAACTTGATCACACAAGTAATGTATTAATTTCTTTCAAGTGACCCAGAAGTTGATGGAAAAATATTCAAGAGGGGAAAAACCACCCACTGATTGGAACAGCATAATAACTCAGCCAACCTGAAGGCTCAGAAAAACATCAAGCTGTAAGTTACTATGTGGGGCATCTTTGAAAATATTTCCTGTGCAAAGATAACTGTCCACCTTACTGAGTTCCTTAGTGGCCACTTCAGAATGAATTCACTCTTGAAAGAGAACTGTCATCCTAACGGCATGCAGCAGCCTTGCCCTCCCTCCTAACCAGCCACGAATATTCAGAGAAATGAATACTGCTTCTAAATGAGGCTAAATAGTTCCGTGCCCATCTGAAGTGGCTCCAGAGGTCTTCATTCAGTTTTAATTACCCAGTGCAGACTTCAAACGCTCTGCATACCCAAGCTCAGCAACATGTGATGAACTTGCTTGGTTTATCATGATTTTAGAAAACTTCATTTAACGTTAAAAGTTGGAGTCATTAAATCGGAATTTGAAAGCAGTGATGCCTGTCGATAGCACACTCAGAAAATGCAGGCACGCAGCTGTACTGTACCAGAAGGGCTGGAGAGGAACGCAGGGGGGAGCTGCGGCTCCGCAGAGCCCCGGCGCTGCCCCTCTCCCGGCCGGGGGGCCAGCTCCGGGAGAGCCGAGCACCCACTGAGGGTCGGTCTGTTCTATTTTTTGCCCTGTTTTACAGTCTCTAGCAAAGAGACTTATGGCTTCGTACTCAGCATCTTTATATTCAGGCAGGCTTAAGGGGAAAAATAGCTCATAAATGGAGGAATAAAGGGGAAAAAAAGGATCATAAGTGAACTCTCCTACATTCCCAAGGGAGCTTTCATTGCAGAACTTCAAGACGAGTGACTTTTGCTTTTCTGAAGGTGAGAAATTTGTTGTTTCTACCCAAGAGGAAGCCTTTCTCCCTTTCTGACATTTCAGATGCATGAACTCAGTTTTTCTTAAAGCTATGCTTGCCTATGAGCAATCACCCAAGCTAGTGGTCATAGCGTGACATTTGTTTTTCACACTTTCTCCCATTTTTTCTAAACATCAGGAAACAGATTGTAATGTGAGGGTGACCGAGCACTGGCACAGGTTGCCCGGGGAGGTTGTGGAGTCTCCAGTCTCAAAGATACTCAAAAGCCATCTGGACACAGTCCTGGGCAGGCTGCTCTAGGTGACCATGCCTGAGCAGGGGAGTTGGACCAGATGACCTCCAGCAGTGGCTTCAAGCCTCAACCATTGTGTGATTCTGTGATTTTTTTCCTTTGGTTCACTTTCTCCTGCCATCACTCCCTCACTCTCACTCTTTTCTCCATTAATATCTGCTGCCACAATTGCCTTATTCCCACCCTGTTGTCTCTCTGCTTACTCTTCGTCTCCTGTTTTTCACTCTTGGACAGTGAAAGAATATTCTGCCCTTGGGAAGTAACAGGAGAAGCTACATGTTTGACAATTGGAGCTAACAGTCAGGTCCCACTGAAGCATCTTCCATCTCTATAGTAACATGGGATAAGAGGCACTCCAGGAGAACATCATCACCACGGCTAGAGCATATCAATTCAGGTGTACATACTGTCATATATTGTGTAACCAGTAAATTGCACTACCCGTATCAACGTAAAGGTATGCTTCATTTGTGGAACCGCCACATACATGGTAACTATTCTGCAAAATCAAGTTGAAATTTCTGATCTTTTTTTTTTTTTAAACGTATTTTTGAAACTAATTGTAAAGGATAATAAGCAGACCTTACAGAGGTTTAGAAGCAAAATGCCCTGACAGGGGGCTATGAGCATGCTCTAAAATAGCTCATTCCCTTAAAAAAGCAAAAAATAGAAACCCAACCTCACTGTAAGTCACTTTCATAAACAAAAGTGGAACAGAAATAAATAACAAAACAGATCGTGTGTCCATAATTTGCAGGAGACAATCCTCACCACCACCAATTCCTCTCAGTTTTGCCTACGTCCTGTAAACAAATTCTTTACCAGCTGTACCTGGGCATCAGATTACAAAGCTACCTGTCTTGATTAACCTCACTCCCAGAAGCCAAACTATCCCTGACCCTCTTCCTGAGGAAGAGGGGTAACTATTTCATCTGGCTGCGGAAACTGCAGTCAGACTCCGGGAAGAGAAAAAGGCTGTTTTCCCTCCTGCATCACCTGCCCCGGCGAGGGCACGTGGCATTCCAGGGAGAGAGTAGCACCAGCTCGGGAAAGCTCTCACTGCTTCAAAAAGCTGAAACACACCATAAACAAAGTTTAAAAAAAGCCTTCTATGCTCTTTCTGTCGCCTCTCAAGCTCTGAGCTTACCTCCCGGCACACAATTAAAGCTGTCTTAAGAGTACTAAAAAGAAGTATTGAGTCGACTACATTGCAGCCATACAACTAAAACCTCAAGCTTCTTATGGAATGCCATAGTAAACAGTGTTTCAGGACTGGGGCTTGCACTATTATGACTATTTAAATGAGAAAAGAATAATCTGTCTGACAGAAGAAACATGTTCTGAGGAATGATACCTACCGTACCTTTGTGCCTCTTCTGCAAGCCCCTGTTTCCCACTGACAGAAATAAAGGATTTAACCCAAACTTAATTAAGGAAAACTTTGAAATAAGTTGGTTCTATCATAGATTTACCTAACAGAAAATTCTTTCTGTTGCTAAGCAGCACTAACTGTTAAATCCAGTTAAGTTTATAGTTGGCATATGAGAGGCAGGGGGCCATGCTGCCACACTTCGGATGCAAGGGAGCCACGCAACTCTTGTAGCTCTGAAATTACCATGTGTTCTCAGGCACGTGGAACACAACAGGTGAGAATGGGAGAGATGTCCCAGGATATCTACACTTTTTGTTCCTAATTTTACTCGTATTTTTTAACTTTTCAAAACACAACAAAATCCATATCCTATGAGGTGAAAGATTTATGTATTCTTAAAAAAAAAAAATCCAATTTCAAAATAATGCTGCATTCCTGTGTAAGCCTATCATTTGTTTGCTAAATCTGCTCCTCAGCAAAAGCCCTGCATTCCAACAATTTCTTACTTTCTTGTTAGTCTTAGCTGCAGTGTCTTGATAAATAGATGTTTCCATGGAGATGACAAATGAATACTATCCATGTTGCAATGAGCTTCTGATTTCATCTTGAACCATTAGCTTTCAAACCACAGCTTATTCATTATTCATTTGCAGTAAGGAAATGGCTGAAACCCAGAGCATTACAGCAGATTAAAATCTGTGCATGCAGTCTAGAAGAAAGTGCATTTGCCACCATACAAAATGAACAAAACTCCCTGGGATTAAAATAATGATCCTAGAAGCTGTCATGAAGGCCTACAAATTTTTTCCCCTCAATTAATAGCATGCCTACATAAAGTATGGGAATTAAGACACCTTTTAAATATTCAGGCAGGCAGGGGACTTTCAGGAGGAAATACAGTAGGTGACATTCAACTTTTTTACACTGCAAGAGTGACACTAAATGCTTTTCAGAAACTCAGGAAGAGGCACAAACATAAATCCTCAATAATTTGACATAATAGCTTAATAGGAACATGTACATTTTTGTGCCTTTTGACTGTTCTTGTGTATGAAACCGGTATCCAATTCCCATTTAGAGAATGCCTTCCTTTTATCATTGGCTGACAGGTGACTGTAGTCTTTGGCAGCTCTGAGGGAGTCTAAGAAAGAGAAGGAGAAAATATTTTCAGTCTTTCCATAACTAAAAACCTTCACAGTTGCTGCAGTTATTTTTTAAAAAGGACTTTAAAGCTCATGAGAGCTTTCCACTCTGCAGGAACAAATGCCTACTTTTGTCTGCTCAACTTAGAGAAATATTTATTCTTCTAGATTTAAATAAATTAAAGGCAGGACAATTTTAAGATGGCCAGTTACATTAACATACAATATCAGTGCAGTCCATCATCTGAAAACATTTTTTCAGTTTTAAGTCCTGGGCCAGAAGGATAAAAAAGGTCAATGCACTGTTACTGCTACAAGTAGAACCTTCTGAAAGAAATTTGCTATCTTCTGCCCTTTCACACATAAGGGCTTCAGATTTCTGGTAATTCGAAGAGTATAAAATACTCTTTCTTAAGTGCTGGCCTAAGACTAGCCTCCTTGGAAGGAAGGAGTCTGCAACACAGCAGACACATGCACTGCAGTGTCACCTAATTTTTACTGCCTGCTCATTATCTGTCATTGCCTGTAACAGCATTCAAATTTAATATAATTAAGGTAGGCAGGAATTTTCTGGCTGATTTTGAGGTTGAAGGTGTTTATATGTACATGACCCGAAAGACATTTTGTCTGGATGAAAGTTATCGTGCATCTGATCCAGGGAAACAAAACAAGACATATAAAAGTGGGACGTCCTTCACACTTGCCCTGGTTAATAACATCCATGTTGCTGCAGTCTGAGCACTGGAGTTGTCCTGGGAAAACCATGTCAATTAGAGTAAGTTATAACCAATTACGTGTCTCATCATTTGAATTATTGTCCATTAAGAACTGACCTGAGTTTACAGAACACATTTCATTCGTGTAATAGGCTTAATGCCAGTGTGACAAGAGGTCGAAGGGTAACACAAAATGATGAACAGAGATTACTTTGTTATGTGGAAAGGGGACAATGAGCAGTAGCTCATTTTTTCCACTAACGCCACATGCCATTTTCATACCACTACTATCTTACCTACTTTCTCAGATTACCACGAAGCTGGAACGACCGCACGCTCCACTGCACAAACAGCCATCTCCATAGTCTCTTCGTATCTCACAGATGAGGCTTTATCCAAGCATAACACAGGGATGAGATGAAGCAAGCGATAAAGGCCAACTCTTATTCATGTCAAGAAATATGCAGACAGTCTAGACAAAGTGCTGAGCTCTTCCTGTGCAGGTTGCCTCACGTGGAGTAGCACATCTACTAAATGACCTTTTCTGCAGAAACACAAACTTGCCAGGGCCTTTTTTTGTTGTTGCAGATGGGGATAGGGGAGAGAGGGAGAAGTGGAAACCACTGCCCAGCCTTTGCAACCTCTGAGGATTTGATCCACCACATTTCGTTTAGGGAGCTTGTCCACTCTGAACTCAAAATAGAAGTTGCAGCTGAATCTGTCCGTTATAGCAATTCACAGCAGTTAAGGTCTGGAGCTGCCTAAGGTTTGAAGTGAGACATTTGGGACACGGGTTGTCAGAAAATGGATTTGTCTCTCAGACCTAACTCCTTTCTTATTTGGCAGGAAATGGAAAATGCTGTCTCTTCGTCATGCTCTTCATTTGTCTCTGAACACAGATCCATAATAACCACGACAGCGTGTTCTCACTCACAAGCACAAATTGTAACTTCCCAAGGAAATAAAAGCAACAGGCAGATAGACAAAGACATGGAAACCTTTCACGACAGCACAGTCAGGATTCCAGCATCGAGCTAGATGACTGATGAGTGAAACATGCGCTCTTTTCCCTTGAGAAGAAAAACAAGAAACCCCAGGATGGAACAAGGTGTTCCAGATACAATGTCATAAAGTACTTTTTTGTAACTTCCTAAGATAAACAGACAAAAGACTTGCACTTCTGGTGATATTTACTGGGGCTAAAATGACTGCTCTGAACCCACTATAGAGTACGCTGGATCTTCTGAAAGATAGCGTGATGTTATTGTTCAGTTTGCAAATACTTGTTTAACCTGTAACTTCTCTTTGCTTGCTCTCTCATGCATTTATATAAACTTGTCACTATGTGCCTACCTGCTACAACCTTTACCTTCTCCAACTGGTTATGGAGAAGTAACTCCGCAGGCAGACCCCACAAGACAGTCTGAATCCACCAATAAGCGAGCATACATGGTCCGTCAGCAGAAAAGTCACTGTGGCCACCCCGCTTCACCTGGTGCAGAAGGAAGCCTCACTGCCTGACAGCTTCCTCTGATATTATTTTCAATTAGATGCTGTCATGCACAATACGCTTAGCCCTTCGAAATCTGCAGCTCCCAATTAATTTAATGAACGTAATCCTATATTTACTACTGTTCCAAATACCTTACAACATTAAAAAACTCTGCAAGTTTAGATAATGTCCATGGGAAAAAAAGAAGCCATACATTTATACAACTGACCATTTCTGAGGAGACAACAAAGTTTTAAAATCACAGCCCTAAAAGTCCAGGACTGGAAATCGAGATGCAGGGAAGGCTAATTAGCAGCCATAACAGACTAATTAACGTACTGAGCCCTGAGAGGGAACAAAGGTTCATACCCCTGTAGCATTTGGGCTATGTAGATTCAACCCCTAGGCCTAGGAATGCACTCTTGTAGGTTCTGTTCCAAGCTCAATTTCAGTCTGACCTACCAGAAACCACGACGTGATTTGTTCCAGTTTAATCAATGTGTTACAGTATGGATAAATTATTTTGTACATTTACAAAGTGTCCTGTTTGGAGAGTGTTCAGTAAAAAGCATAATGCAGAGAAAGAAGTTAATTTTTCTTGAGCACTGAAGAAGAACCTAAATCTTCTGCTTTAAACCTAGAATAAGATATGAAAAATTTATGAATGAAAACTATTTGGCCTTTGTTCAATGACATGATATTAAAACAAGGACACATGGCCTTCAAAAAAAGCCTGCTGTTATCCCTTTTCCTATTAGGAAATAACTAAAATCCACAGAAAATAGTTTTTTATTAAGTTGTACAATACTGCGATACTAGGGCAGAAAACAGCATTTCAAGCGTAGAAACTCTGATTTACTCAAGTTGAAGTCACATTGCATGGGGAGAAATAGGCTTATTCCCCTCATGTCAATCAAGCAGAGTTAAGAGAAAGCAGGAAGTCTCTATGACACATGGCCCAACAAGGCAGATACAACAGCCCAGAGCAGCTGTATTACATCATTGGGAAGTCATCCTGCCACAGCCTGAAGTCAAACTCAGCATGCAGCACTATTAAAACTATGGGCCATTGCAACCAAAGCCTTCTATCAATGTCTGCGTGGCGGAAAAAGCGGTAGAGGCTCAATTATGTCTTTGCGAAGATCCTCCCCAACTTGCAAAAACAGGAGAAACCTACTGAAACTAGGAACTGTTCATTTGCAGAACCACACTGCAGCATCTCTTCCCCAGTATTTCTGTCTAGTGACCCCATCAGTGCAGTTTATCTACTTTCCTGCTTTACTTCCCAGCTTGAGTACTTGGAGTGATCCCCCACAACACGCTGGCAGGTAAAGGACTCTCAGCTGAAAAACTGTGGAAGAAGCTGCAACAGGACGGGAGGATCAGGGCTATCTTCGGTACTGTTAGTTCTGAAGGACCAGACTTGAAACATTCCCATCATCTCATGGTGGGAGAAGCCCCATGGAGAGCCAGGGGAGAGAAGCTCCAAGTCTGTGACATTCCCATGAGTGCAATCACAAGCCATCACTCACACAGTCCATATTCACCAGGCATAAATGGGGCCAAGCACACAACTTTAGACCACATCATTTTGCCAGCTTTGAAGTCAAGCTGCATGGCTAAACAACTCCCTGGGCATTTTCAGAACGTATGTATAATCTGCAGTTTCCAACCTGCTTGACGATGCGTTGTAACCAGAACGGACAAAGCACCACTGCAGCACCACTGCAAGGAAGAATCACTTTGATTATAAATTACTACTTTTCTTCTGAAAGAGATCTTATTTTTGTCTCATGAAACCTGCTTTTCCTAATTTCTTCTCTGCAGAGGGGAAAAATTATGCAATGTGTAGAGCTGGCTGCACTATGTATAGATATAGGTCATCGTCTTTGATGATTACGTTGAGTTTTTAAACCATTTGACATTTTCCACACCAGTGTCAGTCCCAGAAAACAGCAGGAAAATCTTCAGCAGCAGCTATGCAGCCATTTTTCTGAGTTTTATCCTAGCTGGTAACAGACAACTCAAGTGCTTTATACAGAAGATTTAGTCCTTCCATCCTTTGTAGCAGGGACTACAACAAGGTCAAAGAAAAGCCTCATTTCTCTCCTTGTAAAAACTCCAATTTGCTCAGATTTTAAGGTGGATGTGCATTATTCAAATGTGCATCCTGTGGAAGAATATTAGAATCAGATGATCTCTTTTTCTAACGCTCTGCCTCCATAAGGCAATTTCTAGCCCCAGAAAGCACAAAGCAACATTAGGGAGGACATGCCCCTCCCAGCTCTATGGCACAAGAAACCAAAAAGCCCCATTTTTATATGTGCAATTGCCGATCCAACCACCAGATGCTACTGCGGCATTAGAATGAGAGCCGGAGGCTGCGGCTGCCGCGCTCCCTATAGTCCCCTACTGGGGAATGGACATTATATAGTCTTTAATTACATGATCATGCACCACCTCATCCCCCGAGCAGGTGTCCTGTGGAAGAGGATAATGAAGAAAGCTATTATCTGTAGGACCCTTCTTTATTTTCCGGAAAAGTTAGCAGGTACGTATCGAACAAAGTAAGACTGCAAGGGAAGAGGAGGGTGTTGCAGCTGAGGCTGCTGAACACAATGAAGCTTTGCTGTTAAAGAGACCATTGAAAAGGGCTGCATAGTTGGGAGCCTGGGTACAGACGCACCATTCGGGCTATCCAGAATCAGAGGATATTTGAGACACTGTATTTGATCTCTCCATGTTTCCATTTCCTCTGTAAAATGGGGATAATGCCTGGCAATGGCTCTGAGGTGACTTTATTGAGTATTAAACGAGTAGCGGTTCTAATGCATTAATGTATTTATACATGAACTATTAATAGCAGTAAGGCTCGGCATCGCACACAGTATAGAGAAGAAAAAAAAAGGCTACTTAAAACACAGCCATTCAGGTAATTTTGCTTTGGTTTTAAAAAAAAAAGCTAAATATGTACAAACTCAAGAAAGGATACCTATCCAACATATTCTAAGGACCTTTGATGGCATCACATATTTAAAATGCAGCAGCACAACTTAAACTCCAATCTCAGATTCTGAAAAAATTCAGAAGCCAAGGTTAAGGAGAGGCTCTCCAGTAGGGATGCCTGCAAGGTAGCCAGCACACCATGGCCAGTGCTCCCTTATGCAACAGAATTTCAGCTCTGGTTGCCTGGCATGAGGAGAATGATGGCCGTGGTACCTCATGGATGGCCAGATGACAAGAATGAAGATGAGGTGCAGAGAACAAGAACAGGTGATAAAGTCCACAGTAAAGAGTTCAAACAAGTATCCAAATTACACTGGAAACCTAGATTTAATACTTAACCCTTTAGCCATTTGCAGTCGTCTTCCCCATCATGCTGCAGCCTCAATGAATGCCCAGTAATCTTTGCATTAACTCCTTCCCCATTTTTACAACAAAAACCTGAAGTCTCTGCACTGTCAACCAGAGGGATTGAATCAAGCAGAGATGGGATAACTAAAACCCCTCCAACTCTTCCTCCCTCCATGACCAGACCTGTGTTTTGTATAGCAGCCCCCGCCTGCTTTTTTTTAGGAAACCAGCTACTGTCTGGGAGGCTGATCTCTGCCATGCAGGGTACAAGGAAGGAGGAGAGGCACAGGGGTAGAATTAGCAGCTTAACTTATTCAAAGCAAAGTCACCTTATCACTGAATTGAAGGTAATCATACCACAAGAGAAATTCTGCTTTCCCTCCCCCCCCTTTTTTTTTAATCTCGGGATTGCAGTGTCCTGATAAGCAATCAGGCTCAAACATATAAGCTCAACATGCAGAATCTACAGTCCCTTTCTACGATCTCATTTCCTTTAGACAGCATTTTTCCTTCATCGAAATTAAGTCCTTATCCCGTCCTGCCACCTGACTCTCAGCTCCTTTCTAGCACCCCGGCCAGTCCACAAGCTAAAGCAGAGCTGCTGTCCTGCTGCCTTCCAACAACTGTCCTGCACTGTCAGAGCTTCAGCCTTGCCTGGAGCCATTTAAATGTATGGCACACAGATCCCTTTCCTCCCATCTTCCCCCTTTTTCTCCGTCAGAGAAAACAGGAGCCTGTGACACAGGCCAGGTTTCGTCCCTTTCTTTTCCCTATGTATTTGCCAGTTCATTCTGCACTGCTGAGCGTTCAGATAGATTCATAGAGGGACATTGCTAAAATGGCACCACTAACCTAAGCAAATACCAGGAATTGCTTTTGTCTGCACAACTGCCTGGAGCATAGCGCTGAGGGGTGCAGAATTGGGACAGGGTAAAGGACAGGAGCAAGAAGGTCAAGGAGTGAGGTAGAAAGGGATAAAGGGTGAAGGACTGCTGTTCAAAAGCACAAAAGGCTGCTAAGGCCAAGATTTTCCTGGATGAGGACTTCAGGTTTGGTAGCTTTTCCCAGTGATTACTCACCAGGATAGTACTGTCGGGACTGGCTTGTGGTTGACTAAAGGAAAGGGTTTATCATTTCATCTTGAATGTTACCAAGGTTTCAAAAGATTTTTTGAAGCAACAGGACAGTTCAACTCCACTTCCTTAAGTAAATTTTGCAGATTGTTTTTCTGATGTAAGCCAAGGTGAGTTTACACAGACAAAGGCAGGGGGATGAAGGAATAGCATAAATGTGTGTTCATGTGTGTTTGAGAGAGAACAGCAGCTGCATCTTAATGTTTCCTCTATATTACCACAACTACATGCATCATAACTTATTTTGATTGTTGATTAGTCTAGTAGTTGATTATTTTACTAATAAAATATTAATAGAATTCATTATATTTATTATTATATACAGAATAACAGAATTTATAACTCTACTAATTCACAATTTACTGAAAACCTACCTGTAGCCTAGAAAGAGTTTCCTGTGTTGCCCAAATAAAGCCCTAAACTAGCCTAGGGTTTTTTAGTGGCTTCAAAACTTGAACTATTTGAACGCTTTGTCCAATGGAAAAAGTCATCAGCTCCTTCACTACATAAGCATGGCTAGGACACTATTGCACCAATTCCAAATTTTCAAGATCACAAAGACAGGCCAGTGAGAGGAATCAAGTCACCAGAAACAGTCACAGCTGGAATCAAAACCAGGGTAATCCAAAACAAAGTACTGTAATACTGAGCAGGACGGGGTGGCAGACCTTCATCTTTTGGTCTGGTAGTAAAATAGGTGCAAGCACCATGAAAAAGAAGAGTCTAAAGAAATAAATTATAAATGCCTGCTCTTTGCTTAGGTGGGGCCAATACAGTGAATGTTTTAAGTCCTGTCAAATGAACTAGCAAGTAACCTTGAGGGCAGAAGCAGTTTCTGCAGCACAGTACATAATTCCGCTACACTAGAAAAGTACATTGGAGACCACAGGTTTTGACACGTTATTTCTTGGACGAGCACTGAATGGCTGCTCTGGAAACGTGATAAGAACAGGGAAGCTGCTAACAGCACAGGAGTCCCATGTGAGTAACGTTGACTGAAGAGAGAAGAAGACACCACCTGAAATGTTCCCCCCCTACTCATGGGGACATGGGATTAGAGGCCAGTCAGCGAGAGATGGGAGCTACCTTCATCTAACCCACTCAGTAGATTCTTGGAAGAGGTGAAGAGACATTAACAGACAGTGCCATGTACCAGAGCACTGCATCTGTCACAACCTGTGCAGGAACCACTCAGTACAATAAGCCTCACCCCCAAAAAGAGAAGCACACATGTCACTTTTGCATGCTGATGTAGGAATCTCCAAATATTTATCCATATAGGAGTCTCTTGACAGGACAAAGAGACAGGGGAATCAGATTCAAGTTCAAGTTACCTTCCCACAAAGAAGTCCCCACACAATAAAGGGAAGAAAAGTTAGTTTTGTAGTGACAACCAGGCAATACATCTCTGGAAATGAGAGAGGCAGCTGCTAGCTATGGAACCTACCACAACCAAGGGACTGCATTTGTCAGAAGTTCACCTTCAAGGAGTAATTCCTTACCATGGGATGCAACCCGTCTGAAAACCAATGTTTTAATAACAAGTGCTCTCAATTCTACACCGATCCAGTCCTGGCTCCTCCTCCACATCAGAAAGCGGAAGATTAATCGTCAAGCATCTTATGTTGAAATCTAGCCCTATAAGTGAATGCCACTTGGCCCTCTCTGGGCTCTTGATCTTCTGACAGTGTCTCCATTTTCCCCATATTGCTGGATTATAAAACAAGCTCCCTGACCTGCCCTTCTAGATGCAGTTACTGTTTGAGTGGGGCAGCTGGAGGTTTCAGGAGAGAAGCACAAACACTGCAGCTTCTTCTGCCTTGTAGGAATGGGTTGCAGTTCTCAAATGGTGTAGGTGCCTCAGGAGATCTTCAGGCCTGGGAAGCATCTAGGGTGCTGCTCATCTCCTACAGAAGGGGTAGCTATTCAGAAAATACTGCCTCTAGGTTCATTATCAAAGTCCAAGAGCTTCCTAAAGAGAGGGATGTTAGGAATATTATTAAATTCCAACACTTCCCAAAGAGAGGGGTATTAGGAGTAATAGTTCTGTTTCTTGTGAAGATTTTGCTCCTCTTAAGAAGTAATATAAATGGTGAGAGAACATTTTGCTATGTTAAACTTGGGCAGAGTTTAGTTTCAAGCAATGCCAGAAGAAATTTCACTTCTTTTTGTGAGCTCCTACCATCACACTGATAGCAATCACTCTTTAACCATAGAAAACCTTTGAGAAGTAGTACTCAGCTGTCCTAAAAACAGCACTGCTGATTGTGATGGAACTTGACTGCCATTTTCTCTTCAAAACCCTTTCAGTTCTTGTAGTGCATGCTGTTACGCAAGGTAATTTTCCAGTTATAATGAGGTTTAAAATAGCTAGAGAGACAATCTAGAACAAAATAGAGCACATGCTGTTGGTATTTCTTATGCATTTCAGCTTCATTCTCAGTAAGGCTTCCAGCTACTTCTTGATACATTGATAGGGAAGTGTGACATTATTTTGATATAATTAAGCATAAGATTTGGTTCTTAACTGATTGACCGTGAACTTAGGGCTGTTTTAATTTCTGTATGCTCACTCTTTTGCTTCAAAAGAATTCCCTTATTTTTTTAACTCTGCCAAATATGATACCGCATTAAGGTGACAAGGAATCGTTAGGAGTCAGTGGCAGACAGCATCACAACTGTCTGTCTGTCTGTGGCAAGACGGGACATGCTCCCCCATGGAAACAGCCACTGCCCAGGAAGATAAAGTGGCCCATATTGAGTCCTGTGCTGCTGCAGAGAAACTGCTTCCAATATGAGTTTGTTAATTTAAAACCAGTGTGGAAATCTCTACTGTGTGCTCTTGTGGGAGCAGCGCAGACAAATACTGAGGCTCTCACATGCATGTCAAAATAGTATTTTCCAGAAGGTACCCCTTAGAAGAAACAGGAGCAAAATGGAATCCTTGTGTCAATTTTAATCTTTGTGCAGTGGTAAAGCTGTGAATGAGGGTGGAGGCAGTTGCATTTGGATGAATTATGCTGATCATGCATAATTGGTTTTTTCCCCTATGACCACAATACTGTTAATAAAGCAGGATATGGAGGATGAAGCCAGATAAGCTCTCCTAACACTACTATCACTACTCCTATCATTATGTACATAGGAAATGCTAAATTCAAAACCCCTAGACTTGCTGTTTTGAGTCTCCCTGATGACTACTGCGTGTGTGAAACTGGCAGGGAGCACCTGCAGATTTTCAGAAGCTGTCTCTGAGCCACTGTTCCAGCAGAATACAGTCCAGGCACAACAACTGCTTGCACTCAGGCGAACTCTGTGTGAGGGCACGTGAAACTGCTTAAACATTGGCAATTCTCTCCCCTTCCACAATTCCTAAAAGGTTGGTGCCTGTGGAGGACAGACATGTCCCATTACATTTCACATGGAAAGAGTCACGCACTGAGAACTGGCCTGTGGGACAGGGCCTCTGCAGCAGAAGGCTGTGTCGTGCCCTTCCAGCTGCCGAAGTACCCCTCTCCTTCCTTCTTCACCTTCACAGGCCTTTGGAGGATGAGGGAGCTCATTTGCTCATTTTCAAATGGTTGACTTGTGAAACAGTGCCATAAAATTCCCACTTTACAAGGCAACCATCTCATCCAAGTATCTCAGGGACAAGAGAGTCGTGATTTTCCACACCTTTAGCCTGCCAATAAATGGCTTGGTGAGAAGACACATAGATGTTACAGGCCTGATTGCTTTCACATACAAGAAGCTTATTTTATGCACTGGCAACAGGAACTTCCTATGTATCTGTGCTACTTTAAATTAAGAAGCAGAACTCTGTTGTGAGGGCCTCAATCATCTATACCTTAAGAGAGGTATAGCCAATTTTTTTCGTGCTCTTTTCTATACTGCCTTTGTGATACATCCCAGTTCTAAGGTCTACACTCTTTTGCAATCCAACAAACATTTCCAAGCACAAGGAAGCTAGAGTTCAGTTTTAGTAAGTAATCTAACAGCATCCCTAATTCTAGCTTCTGATCCACCCTACTGAAAATATATATTTCAATGCCACTTCCATACAGAAAGGCAGATAAAAAAAATGAGTAGTATGAAAAGGAGGCAACAAAGTGTTACTGGAAAGCATTTTCATTCTCATTTCTTCCCCTTCCACAATATTCCTTCCAGAAGAGCAGCTAAAATGCCAAAAAGTGCCATTCTGATTCAAGACCTCTCCAGGTACATCTGACATTTTAGTGCAGCTCAACCTCATTTGCCCCTTTGCCCGTCTGCCTCGCCAGCCACCCAAACATTTATTCTCCAGAGATCAGTACTGAATCAGACTTTATCTCAATTGCTATTTTCCCCGTCTTCTCTTCCACTAGAATGAACAATATTCTTTTCCACCACTGCACAGTGACCGAGCTTTCACTTTCCCACACTTCAAGACAGGAAATGTATGCCTGACTTTTTGTGAAACCAACAGCAGCTTTTCACTGCATTTGTTTTTAAAACATTCTACCCAGTAATCTTCCAATGAAAACTGACTTATTAAATACTATATTTGTCTTCTGGATAAAGAACTGTAAACTGATAATGTAAGTGCGTTACCTCTGAAGTAATAATCATGATCTGAAAATCACTGGGGAACAGAAATGAGTCTGAACTGAATGCATGAGCACACACTTGCAGCTCCAAAAGAAGATGCTCCCCAGCTTGGAGCAACTACATATTTATTTCTTCCATAACTACGGGCATAACTGATAGGAAAAAAAATATTACAACTATTTTTCAATTGTCCAGAATCTGTGGCTTGGCCGAGCAAGACAACATGGGCTAATAGCCTTTCTTGGTTTGGTGGTTAAACAAAAGCAGTTTGGGGTATCTTTTATCAAATCACACAAATGGAAAAGAGAGGAATAAATAATAGCATGGTGAAAGCTGCAAAAGACAAAAAACCAGTAATGAAATAATACAAAGGAAAATTCTCATGTCCAAAGATGCAGGATACTGAAAATTTTCAAGCAAATTAAGAACAAAAGCAGTAGTACAGGTTCTTTACGGATCAGGATGGCAAAAGTGTTAATAAAGAAGCAGAAAAGGTTTGTCTACCCCGCAGTTGGGAAGTGGCAGCAAAGTTACTGCATCAAGCCATGTTAGAGCGCGTTCCAGTCCCTTGATAACTGAAGAGAGACTGTCAGAAAGTACCTACTATAAAAACAAACCTTTTAAAATCAGAAGAGCTGGGTAAGTATCATTCAAAAATCTAGAAGAGATTAGCTGAAAAATAATCTATCTTGTTGATATATAAATCTTTGGCTGCTATGGAAACTTTTAAAGACTGCAAGTGTACCAATAACAAAAGGTTATTTCAGATAATACTGGCAGATACACTCTAGTTAGCCTGACACCAGTCTTGATAAACGTAATACATTTGAGAAATAAAGAATTAGAAGATAAGATTAGCGTTGGCCAATGCAATTCTGTGGAATACGTAAGAAGCACCTTGCAAATCATGCTTTACAGATTTGTAATCATTCTGCGGTGCTACTCTGGACCCTCAGGTGACATCTATTCAAGTAAATTGGACATTTCCCTAATGTGGGAGCTCAGACCAAAAAGGATTCCAGGGAGCCTTCAAATAATTTAATGTTACGGACAACAGGGTTCCAGTGACAGGAGATGCCGTAGAGTCCCAGAAAGACAAAGAGCAAAGAAAAATGTATAAAATGTGACATATGAAAAAAAAAAAAATGAGCAAACTAGAGTTTAGTCTGGAGGAAAAATAAATGACTTGGTCATAAGCATTTGTATGTAGAAAGGGACTACTGCACAGGAAAAGAATATGTTGCTAGAACAGGAATAAATTTAATGATAAGCAAGGAAGATTTAGGTTAACCTTTAAGAATAACTTTCTGACAGCAAGAACAGTAAAATGTTGGAAAAGACTCCACAGAGAAGTTGCAGAATCTCTTGGCAGCTGAAGTTTAAGACAAACATATGCCAAGTGTTGGTCCTGCCTTGGAAAAAGGAGGCTGACTCAACAGGCCACTGACCCCTTTGGAGCCCTTTCAAGTATTTTCCTCCCACAATGCTATAGCACACACACAAAAAATGAATACAATTCCCCACTTCTGAGAAAACAAATATCCTCCTCCCTCTTATGCTGCCAAAACCTAATGCATTTACAGCATATCTTTTAACCAGCACAGATAAGAACATTTGCAGAGTCACAGAAACCCAAAGCTGAGATAGAAACTTGTGAGTTCTGCTCAAGTATCTTCTTGTATTGACAAAAATAATTTAAAAACTTAGGCACTTTTCTGAGTCATTAGATAAGATCTCTAGATACTTCCAATTTTGTTGTGCAGAGAAAAGTCTACCTCCAAATCAGTCTATTGTGGGGTGTTTTGGTCACCTCACCTGTAAAGATGATGTTATCTGTAACAAAGACAATCTTTGTGTTTGGTGTTCTTCAGTGTCCATGAGGATTCAAAAATAAATTGATTTTACATTTCTTATTCTTCTTGACAATACAAACTTTTTGGACATAAAGAAGACAGGATGCAGCAAGTTCTTCCTTTTGCAGACAAGGTATTTTTTCCTAGTAAAACATAGATTCAGAACAAGAAAAAAATATTTATTACATCTCTTAAGAGGGCTATTATAAACACTATACACTTGGCACAGTTTGTAAGGCGAGTCTGTTTCTACATTTGGACTCTCTTCCCTGGATATGTCAAATACCCCTGCATCTTCCCTTTTTATAAGTCATCTTTAAAAGAAAACGAAAGAATAGAGCCAAGGGCTTCGAATCATCATTCTGTGCCCCACAGGGTACATAAATGACAGCAGCATCCCCTAAGCCAGCATGCCTGCAACAACATAAGAAGAGCAGGAACTGTTCTTTTTGCCTCAGAATACACAACCTCAATTAAAAACCATATTTCTAATGCCGTGTGAAGCTAATGGCAGATACTAATCTCTCTGAGAGACTGAGTATCATCACTGAAGAATCAGTCTAGACCTATTTGATTTTGCTAACTCTGAAACTGATAACACTAGGACAAGAGTCCAGATGCTGAAAGTAGCTTTATATTCAAACAAAATTTCTGGCCTTATCTGTAAACAGAAAATGGACTTTTAACTCTCACACACACACACTTGCTTATACATGTAACTGCAACTTTCAGGACTTTTCAAGTGTGTCTTCAGCTTAAATAACAGGCATCACCTAAGACCTGTATATTACCATCATAAGCATTTTAATCTGAAGTTGAGATGGAAGCCAAGAAGGAACTGAAAATCAATATCAACTGTGCTATCTAAGAATTAGGGTTATCTGCCCACTTGTCACATTAGTTTAACTCATTGCATTAACAGTAGTCACGGTTTAGAATCCAGTAACATTTTTAATGGGTTATGTTTTTCTATGAGAAATGACATTAGACTTTGGAATTAGATGTAAAAACTGTTTCCTATTTCTATTTGAGATCTATCACTTATTGCTCATGTGATGAGAAACAGCCAACAGTAACTCCCTATTTAACTTGCCCACGATATTCATGACTTCAACTCCATTTCCCTTTTGTTGGCTTTCCTCTCCATGCTCAAAAGTTTTAGTCTTGGATGAAGTTTCAGGTCTTTCTTCCATATCCTCTACTCTTCTCTATACATCAGAGAAAAACCAGGGCTGGGCAGGACTGCAGGCACAACTTAAAAGGTGTGCATGCCACTACAGTGCTGTGGGCATCAGCAGCATCTGCTGTTTTGCCTGCAAACCTCTTCCAACAACCCATTTGCATCCTTGACCACTGCTGAGTATTGAAGCTAAAGCTTTCAAAATACAATCAACTTCAAGATCGTTTTCCTTAACAGAAACATCTGATATAGAAATGATTGAATGCCTAGTTAGGTGCATCACTTTTCATCTGCTGACAAGAAGTTACATTTGTGCTTGCTTTCTGGCCAGTTGTTTAATACCATGAAATACCTGTGTAAGTCTGCCACAAGCTTCAACTTTGACTTTCCCAGTAGGAAACACACTGTCAACCCAACACTGATCCCTCTTCCTGGATATTTATAAGCATGCTGAGCAGGGCAAGTCTTAACACAAAACCTTCTGGGACTTCACTATGAATCTGATCTTACTTCCACCATCTGTTTCTCAGTTTTTCATTCATTACTGGCTAAGCAGACCTTTTCTTTCCATGATGCTCCCTTACTTATCCAACTATTACTCCAACCATCTGAACATAACTCAGATCATCATTTCTTGGCTGACATAGAGAGCTCCACAAAAATGAACCTTGAAAATAAATCCGAACTTGGAGGAGGTAAGAAAACTTACGGGCAATTCGTATTGGGTATTTAATGTACAAGACATGGCACAGTCATAACCAAAATAAAATAACCTAAGCCTGTTTATTTATGAGCTATTATTTCCAAACAACTTAAGATTTTTTTAAAGGTTGGATATGGCACCAGGCTTCCCAAAGGTCAAATACTTGCAGGTTTTTTTATTGGTTTTGGTTTTGTTTTATTTTTTGAATTCGTGCTTACCTCTATTTTTGGACCAATGACATTACATTTGCTTGTGCTAACACAGGGCTTCTGCCATGAATAAAAGTGGTGGTTTATTGCATTCAGGTCTACTCTTTGCCTGCTAAAATTCTACACATTTTATTCTCTAGATTTACCCGTAGACCTCTCGGGTATCTTCTCACACATTAGATCTCATGCCTGTAATGAAGTCAAGTGAAAGCAAAAGGGTCAAAGAAAGACCACAGAACAGTGCAGAGGATTGCAGGGAAGTGTGAGATAGGTGTCAGTTATTCAAGTCTTACTTCTACAGTAAAAGACTCGACAGCTCTGTTTATACTCCACTTCTTTATCTCATCAGTGTGTTCCAGTTTAACCTGTAAATGGTTTGGGGAAAGACTATACTGTGTATTGTCCAAAAGCTAGCACAATTAAGTCACTGCTGCTTGACCCACACGCAACACAGCTCTGCTGAAAACTCTTTATAACCAGACCATTCCTTAGAAACACTTTCCTTTGTGCTCTCTGCTTCCTCTTCACATCCGCAGCAATTATATCCATTTACCCTAACATCCACCCAAATTTGTCCACAGAAAGGGGGCAAATGATCCATACGCTATTTATTACCCAGGGTCTAGGTAACAGGTACCGCAACCTAAAACACCTCTGCCTAAGTTGTTCTGTGTTCAGCAATTAGAGGTCGGCTTCCAAAATAACTTATTTTCAATTTTTTTTTTTTTAAATAGCATAAACCACAATGCTACAGTTGCATATCTGGACAACAACAAGATACACACACACACCTTTCCAAAGCCATTTGCTCGAACTTCCCTGTTCTCGCTAGCACCAAAGTATTCTGACAGCACCATAAATTTCTCCACAGGGTTAAAGGATTTGGGTTTAGTGGGAAGGGGATTTCAAATCTTTCTTCCTAGAAAGAGAACCCTTAGGAACTTCCTTAAAGAACGGATGCTAAAAGGTTACCGTGACCTCGCTTCATATGAAACCCAGACTGGATTCTGACTTAAGTGGAGGTTAATGAGTTGAACAGTCTAACATGTTCATTTGATAGGCAGTGATGAAAGGCCAGCTGTCAGATTTAATTTGTTTGAAGATAAGCTGATTTATTGCTTACAAGTAATACGGCTGGCACAGGGCATGTGTCTGAGTAATGGTATATTTCAAACACTATCACAGAAACAGTCAATTCTGGTAGAGTATATTCACTGTTCAGAAAAATAAATGCAATTTTTGAAATGCTGTTTCAAGCTATCATTTTTCTATATCTTCCATATAAAAAAAAAAGGAAATTATTTTTTGCCCAATCAAAAAATATTTTTTTTCATATCCAGCTGGTACTCTACAATTAACTGCTACCACTTATATCTATACATAGCCACTTTAATCATATTCACCTTTAAGTTTTAAAAACTGAATTTCAGTCTATTTATAAAGAGACTTGGGAAAGTTGCTTTGTTGGTGCTGTAGCAATCAATGCTTTCAACTCTGCATAATCCCTTCCTTTCCACTTGTATCAGTATTTCCTGATGGTCTTATGCTTTACCACCATTTTGGATCAAAAAGATAGCTCAGACTTACTAAATAACAAAGATCCAGAGAAATTAATTTAATAGACAAAAGCAGGCCTGCCACATGACTTGGAGTGTTACATTACTTTCTAATTAATACTGAACAAGTAATTTTAAATGGGAAAAAGATTAAACAAACTTCCCTTACTGGATAACCAGTGGAAGAATTAAAAGCAGCAGCAGAGCCAACAGCGCTGAAGGACAAGGTACAGAGAAGCTGAATGACAGGGTAAGAGGCAGAAGATTGATAAGGGATACCAAGGTGAATCTGGACAATCAGAAAGGATGGATATAGTTACAGAGAAATTGGACAATATACAAAAGTCAAACAAATTGTCCTTTTACTGAGGGAAAAAATTAACCAAGGTAGAGGTTAAACAGAGAAAGTTCTCAAGCTATTTCATAGAAAAGAAAAAGTGAGGAGGCTGGGGGGGTCTACTGGAGAAGGCAGGAACATGGAAATGGAGGTGGCCAGCTACCAGAGCCTGTCTGCTCCAAGGCCAGGTGGTTCTAAGATGCGGAAGCCTCCATAAGGAGCACTGTCCAAGGCAGGAGATTAGCCAGAGAGCAACACAAAGACTAGTGTCACGTGAACAGAAGGTTTGGGGTTTAAGATCTGAAGTAGGCATTCCAGACAGAGCAAAAGAAGAGAAAGACGGTAAAATCAAGATACATTGGTTTTTCTTGCCTCTGTAACTACTTCCCTTCTCCAAGTTCACAGGCAGGAGGCATTTGCTCACTATGTTCAGCCTTGGCGTTCCCATCCCCATCTCCATGCCTACTCCACCTTTGGTTTTGCTTCTTGATGTCCACTGAAATTACTCTTGCCAAACTCTTGAAGGTCTCTTCCTTGTTCCCACCCACCCTCTACACATCACTGCATCCTCTTAACAATTTGTTGCATCAAGGAGCAGTAGTGCAATGTTTGTAAACACCATTTAAAAGTGTTTGTAAAATGGGCTTCAGAAGAGACAAAAATGGATTGGTATTTCATTTACTTTTTTTTTTTTTTTTTAACCAGACAGAAAAGCTTAAAAGTACTTCAGTCGTTCATTAAAGAGAGGACTCACTGTGGTAGTATTTATTTTATAAGGATTATTTAAATAATACAAGGTACACAGATTTGGTAGCAGGAAAAAATGCCATGGCATTTTGTCTTAGTCAAGGGCATATATACTACTGAAAATGAAG
Organism: Egretta garzetta; assembly: GCF_000687185.1. Classification (NCBI taxonomy): domain Eukaryota; kingdom Metazoa; phylum Chordata; class Aves; order Pelecaniformes; family Ardeidae; genus Egretta; species Egretta garzetta. The sequence continues at coordinate 1,870,735 of NW_009258484.1, read as the reverse complement.
GCAGTACATCTTCTTGTGAGGCAAGGCTGGAAAGAAACCGCACGAGACCCAGCAAGTAACAAAGCATCTGCAGCCAAAAGGAAGCTCACGTTTCACACTTACCCAGAGTTTTGTAACGATGATTTCTCAGGGAACAGGGCTTGAATTGTTCTCATTTTGCTTGGAAAAAAAAGGGCTACAGTCCTCATATGAAGAGGAAGCTCATGAGCCATTCACAAGAGTAGCAGCATGAAAGAAACATTTATTGTTGTTGAAACAGGAAAAGAGGAAAAGACAGTTGTATTAAGTGTCCTAGGCATCACCATCAAAGCGACAAGGAAGCCTCCCACCAGGCTTCACCACAGCCACCACTTCCAACCCTTAATGCCAACTTACGCCATGCCTGTCTCTGCAGTACCCAATTACCTCCACAGTTTGAAGTACTTGAGAGCTTCTCTCCCTGGTAGCTGGCTGTCCTACCAAGAAAGGCTTCAGATACTTGATGGCCTTAATATGTATTTCTTACAGCACAGGGCTTCAAAGTCATTTTTGTATTTCAGTCACAAGGCAGGGTAGCATGGTGCCATCTGATCTCACTACAGCAATGTCTTCTGTTGGCTAGCCTTCACTGAAAAAGCTGCCCTCCACATACACCTTTGCCTCTCAGGATGAACTGTGTCTCTCATGGGGAACACCACCCCTGCTACACAGACCCTTTCCAGAGACGCTCGGGTCAGTTCTGCGATGAACTTTACAACAGCTACAGCTTTGAAAGCCACAGGCTGCATAAAGAAATACAGGTTTATCAACTCATATTGCTCTCATTACAAGAGCTGATGCAAAGGTGGAAAAGGAATTAAAAGTCAGAACTGATTCTGAAGTTCTGCTAAGTGTATTCTGAAGTATATTAATTGTCTCTGTGACAGAAATTGCACATCCAGGAGGACCATTCCTCCCTATCTGACATAACAACTACCTACTGAAAAGCTTTCACTCAGCTGTAAAATCTAACATGAAAATCTTATTGAAAAAAAACTGCTGAAGGGCAGTCCTTTAATGCAGAGAAATCTTTCTTCTTTATCTGCTAAAACCCGTTGTTTTTCCTTACTCAGTAGCATCAAATGACTACATTTTCCCATCAATGTTTATAGAGGGCAAACACTCCGAGAATATAAACTCACAGGTATGACAGTATGCTTTTCCTGCTTTAAGCCACAGCATTTTTCCTGCGTCCTATTCCTGTGTTGACTAAGTAAAATTCCATACAACACCACTGGTTTTGTCTCTATTTTTTGGAAATTTCTGTCTCCCTTGTTTATGATCCATGTCCTCATTGCTATGACCCCGATTATCTCCTTAAATGTCTCGATCCTTAGGAACACTTGACATCCCAAAGCCAAAACAAAAGTAGACATGAGCTTTCAGAAACGCAGGCATTCCTATACGGAGTGAGATGCTCGACAGATTCTCCTGGTTTTTTTTCACTCCTATGGCAGTTTTAAGTGTCTCAAATTTATCACCCTTTCTGTCTGCAAAACAGACCTACGACATCTCATAAACTGTTACATTTTGAGTATATGAGCAATGCAGCTTTGCCTCACGAATCTTATTCATAGGCAATTGGTTTTTTACATTTTTTACTACAGTCCTAATTCGAGTTGAAACTGCTGCCATTACCTGGATTAATCCAATGGATTAACAGGTCATCTTTTTTCTTTTAACTTTCAAATTACTGTTTATTATTTTGTTGTTAATCATTCTTTTAACTTGCAGTTTTATTCTAAGGATGATTTTCAAAATGTAGCACATGACCAATTAAAAAATAAATAAAAAAAAAAAAAAAAAAAAAAAGGCCATTACTTGTATTATCTCCAAAATTGTAAAGTTCTATAATTACGAATAAAATTCAAATGGAGTCAGTTAGAACAATTTTTAAAAAAAACTGAAAATAAAGACCATTCTACCACTTGTGAGATTAGTCTTTGAGTCACCACAAGCAATGTAACATCCTGCAAGATGCCACAGCGTACATGGTATGCCAAACTCAGATCGACCCTTCTGAAGCACACAGATGGAGCAAGTAGCCACCACATCTTTGCAGAGCCAACATACAGTATAATATCTCTTTGCTTCTTGGAATGTAGATTACTCTTTCCTAAATACATATTGATATATTGGACACCTGCTTCCCAGCTAACAGACCTAACCAGGTATGCAGTGGTATATTTATGAGTAGTGGGGTGGTCCACACACATTTTGTACCCCATGAGAACTTAGAGAACAGTAGTAACACTGAACCCTGATCCTAAATTTCTGGATTTTTATCAGAAGTCCTTCTACTGAAATGCACTATATGATCCTAAGGGAATTTACATGAAAAGTAGATTTAATTTGGTTTTAAAAAAAATCTGAAATTTTCTCATCATCCCACTGGCACCTACAAGTTACTAAAATCTTTGTGCTAGAATTGCACAGAAAAATCCTTTTGCACTAGAGCACCGTCCTTGTTTCAAAAGCATTCATCTACTGTCACCTGGAATGTGAGACAATTGGCGTATCAGCATGATGCAGGATAATAATGCACTGGTTGAAATTAAGCCAAGCTCCAACATTATATCACTAAGCTGCTGCTGTATGCCAAGTAATTGCGTATCTGCAACATCGCACACAGAACCTATTTGCAAAGCATTTAAATTAGGTTGGCACACATTTCAAGACCTTTCCATGATAATGTAGACAAGCAATTATACTAGTTGCATGAACTTCGGCCATAATTAACTACCTTATGGACAAAAAGTGGAGGTCACAAATACTTCTACCTGGAGACAGAAACTGGTGAAGAGATCAGTAGAAAATTGGGATGTAAAATTAACCAGATGAAGAAGAGTGTTTACGTAACTGAGACACATTATACTGTAGCATTTATTTTAGTTCCCAGGGAAAGAAAGATGTAGGAAGCGGAAAGGACATTTTGCTTGGATCTTCTCCATTGAGCAGAACAAGGCAGGGTAACTCAGCTAGACAGATCCAGTAACATCAGAAGAAGAACACGGCAATCAAAAGATGGGCTCACAAAATTTCTGAACACTTCCATTAACATTTAGATCTATATACTCCACTTATTTGAGCGTGACAGCTGAGCTCATCAGGCCTTCAGGCAAGAGAAAAGCCTATAAACACAGGCGTTGATGACAGCATTAGTGACCTGAGCAAAGAGAGTGACCTGACACTATGATACGTGTCAGCTCTCACGGTGACACCCCAGTGCCTGTTTTACTCTAGATTTTTACACACTAGGAAAAAAGAGAATTTTTAACTCTACAGATTATGACATTCAACAGCAGCTATCAGCTAACTGCTTTTAACTGTGGTTTTATTTGGTTTCAGAAAGAACAAAGATAAAAATTTTCCCACGTTTAGGTTTGCAGACCTCATTAGGATGATGGGAAAGAGCAGCTTTATCAGACAGCATTGAAAAAATCCTGTAAAACTGATGCTTTGAACACTGACCACATCTGCACAACCTTAGATGTAAGTTGCAGATGTCATACTTTAGCAGAAATGGTGCAATCACCTCTCTACAATTTAAACTATAAGTAAAGTCCTTATGATACCAAACACATTTCAAAGCCACACACCAGAACGGAACCTATTTAACTAACCAAAGAAAAGCAGGGGGTTAAGGTAGGAATTACACTTCACAATAGGTTTTTATTTTCTTATAGCTACAGTTTTAGCCCACAACTCTGTTTACAGAAGATTTCCATGGGCAGCCCCCGACCCTGTCTAAGAGAGGCACACTGATGGCCATCCCTCCTGTGCCAAGAGAAGGGCTAGGTTTGTTCCACAGCAGGTTGCACAGCGGAGAAGGTAGGTGGTGGACAGAAGCCCTAATACGTTCTGTCCCACTCTAGACAGCCCTGAAAAAAGCACTCAAGGTTGTGCACTTCAGTAAAGAGCTAAACTGAGCACTATAAAAAGTAGTCCAAAATAATCTACCTCCATTATCCTATATAAAAATGGAATCTGATCAGAGAACAACACTCCTAAATATTACTTGAGAACAGTTTACATCCATTTCACGTGTCAGATCAGGGCACCAAACCCATAGGGAAGAGAAGGCAAAAAACCCCAAATCTAGATCTGCACTGAACCAGAAATGTGTTAATTGTTTTTATATTATGACACTATTTTAAATTCTGATAGAAAAACATAGGTGTGTGGTTTTGGCTGGGGTAGAGTTAATTTTTTTCACAGTAGCTACTATGGGGCTATGGTTTGGATTTGTGCTGGAAACAGCGCTGATAACACAGGGATGTTTTCGTTACTGCTGAACAGCGCTTGCACAGAGCCAAGGCCTTTTCTGCTTCTCACCCCACCCCGCCAGCGAGTGGGCTGGGGATGTACAAGAAGCTGGGAGGGGGCACAGCTGGGACAGCTGACCCCAACTGACCAAAGGGACGTCCCACACCAAATGACATCATGGTCAGCATATAAATCTGGGGGAAGAAGAAGGAAGGGGGCGACATCTGGAGTGATGGCGTTTGTCTTCCCAAGTAGCCATTACGCGTGATGGAGCCTTGCTTCCCTGGGGATGGCTGAACACCTGCATGCCCCATGGGAAGGAGTGAACGAATCACCTGTTTTGCTTTGCTTGCACACACGGCTTTTGCTTTCCCTATTAAACTGTCCTTATCTCAACTCACGAGTTTTCTCGCTTTTACTCTCCTGATTCTCTCCCCCATCCCACTCGGGGGCAGGGGAAGTGAGTGAGCAGCTGTGTGGGGCTTAGTTGCTGGCTGGGGTTAAACCATGACAATAGGACAGCCCCAGTCTATAAAGCTTACCTTTTATATGTGTAATAGGTCACTTACGAAACAGAAAGACAGATGAACTGATTTGCTACAGAAGTATGTGCAAGAAGTTCCCCACATTTTGCCTGGTCCAGTGCTTTATTTACAGCACTACTTTCTGGAGGCAGACACTTTTTAGAGAAAATGTTTCTTGATCTTGTAAAGCATGAGGAAAACTGAAAACAAAACAAGACCTGCACTCATACTGTTATTTTTCATTAAAGCCAGGAAGCTGTTCGCACCTTGCCATGGACTGACTTTTCGTCAATGCTCCCCAGAACTTGAACAAACACTGCTTGAAGCAGTAAACTGAAATCATCAATAGCTTACTAAATGTACTTCCTGTGTTTCTGGAATGAACATCAAGATGCTTCAGAGAACAGATGAAACCACCTAAGGTTTCACCTATCTCAAAACCAACCCAAGCACGCACATTGACTGAGGAATATTAATAACAAGCTTTGTCTCATAAAGAAGGCAGCCAAGATGTACAAGCTACACTTTGATACATGACTTTTGGAATTACTTAGAAAATTAATAAAAATAATATTTATTTGGCTAACAGCACCAAGAAGGCATGGCTCGTCCCTTCCTAGAAACTTATTCTACATTCAAAAAACGTGCAAAAGCACTAGGGCCTACAAAAAAGTGTGGAGAATGACATTTTTGTTGAAGAAAACCATAAAACAGGGAAAAGATTAAGAAAATAAAGGTAGAAGGGTGTCAGGAATAGTTAATCTTTTTTTAATCAATGCAGAGGCCAATCATTTTATTTTCAAAGATTTTCCTTTTCATTGCCTGTTACCATTCTTTACTGTAGCCTCAAGTGTGATGGTAGTGAAACACCCCTGTAGTGAATATAATCTATTTTCTCAGCATAGTTGTTTGTATAGAACCTCCCCTTAGTGACTCTGATTCATATAATCTAAAAACCTTTAAAATCTTGAAACCATCCATACTCCAGTCATAGCTTTAATTTAATCTTGGCCAGGTCTGAACTTCTGACTTCTGGAATCCAAACTAAACTGTTTTAGCCTTCATTAGCCCTACATCCATTCCTTAAGAACTTGCCACCTTGGAGACAAATCCTCTGCACACAGAAATATCACAGAGGTGAAGGTCTTCGCCTTGGATTACTGTGTTACCTCGAAGCAAAATCCATATTAAAGGCTCTCTTCCAGTTCCCTTATTCCCCTGTTACCTGCTCACTTCCACCTAAAACTTGTCAGCATCTCTGCACAGAATCCTTCCTGTTCTGTTTCTCCTGCAAGCTTTCTTCTTTTTTTGATCTTTCATTGCCTGTGTCTTGTCCTTCGGATGTTACTCAAATGACCCTCTCAGCCATGGGTTTCCAGCAATTTGGGGAAGTTTTAAGGCAAGATTCCTGTTAGAATTAACCATCCTGAGTTCCATATCCTATTTATTTTTCTCTCTAATCAATGCTGTGCATCTCCCACTATCATTTTGTAAGAATCCCTGCATTATCATGATTAAAGTTGAAGCTTACGTTTAAATAGTTATCAGTGTATACAGCCTATGTTTCTTTCAAATGCTACAAAACTCAGTGTATGTAACTTTGTAAAGCACTTTGTCTTTTTTTATATGTTCTTTCAAAAAATACTAAGTTACCAATACAACCATCCCTCCTCCACAGCTTTGCCTCCTACAAGGAGTCTGAATAATTGAGACTTTGGTTTTACTTGGAACTTCCACTAGTAATTACCCTCTAATAGCACCTTTCAAAATTAATTCAAAATGCTTAGCTCCCAGGAAGAAGTCTTTTTAAAAAAATGCTGCCAAGTATACTAGTCAGCTCCAGTTTATGGCTACTTGAAAAATACTATTATTTCTGGTAGTCTCAAATTATGTTTTTTCTAGGGAGTCAACAGCGACCACTAATACAAACAGATACCATGTGACAAGGTAAAAATAAAAAGGTATTTCAGCAGACCTCACATATTTCATACATTTGAACAACTCACACTCTACCAGGACTTTTCTATTTCCACTGTCCACAGTTAGAACAAGAGACTATGGATGAAATGGAAGAATTCAAAGCTCTAAAACACAGCACTGCCTCAAAACAGATGCACAAGGGCAGCTTATGAACCCCTACTGCAACCCACGGAGTAACTCAGGGTGCAGCCATACCCATCATTTTTACAGCTCCAGCAGTTCTGCAGTCTAAAAACACAATCTTATATGCCAGAGAGAATATCTAGAGAAATTTAACCCACAGAGTTCCCAAAACAATAATAAAAATGGTTTTGAGGTTTGAGGGGTTGTTTTGTTAAACAGTGAAATAAAATGCAGTGGATTTATATACAAAAGATATTAGAGTAATGACTACTGTGCAACTTAGGTCTAATATCACTAACCCCAAATCCTCACCCTTGGTGTTGAGCTGTGCTGGGTGGCTATCTATTAAACTAGTCCATCAAATGTACGATCTGTAAAATTTCACAAACTGTGGCCCTCCTTAGTGTCTCTCTCTAAGTACCATATATACAAATGACGTGCTTTTTATCAAGGCAAGACTCTGAAGACCAACTTGAAAAGCAGATGCTGCCAGTGCAGAAAGCTGCAGCAGGGCTAATCTGCAGCAGTCCTCACTGTAGCTGACAAGAATATTAAGAAGTGCAAAGGATTAACACAGAGATGCAGTTCTGTTGCAGGGAACTTCGAATTATGATTATTCTGTAGCCATAACGCCTGCATTTTGACGCAGTCCAAAGCACTGCCACTTGTGTGGTTGAAGAACAGCTTCATGTCCAATTTGGGTGCCGTTCCCAGTCCTGTACATCTCCAGAAATCCTAAGGAAACTTTCTGCTTCTGGTCTGAACCCAGAATACCGGTCCCATCAAATCCTACACTTGCCTTCAAAGAAAAGTGGCAACCAGTTTTGGTTTTGAGAGAAAACTGCCTCATACTCTTTGACAAGCTAAACTGCAGATCTCTAGAAGCACCCCAAAGCCACAGCTTGATCTTCCAAAAGACAGCACTGAATCACAGCACGACATTAATAAATCAATGGTAGCAGCTACTTGGCATGTAAGTCTGGAAGAATACTCTCTTGTATAGCACTTTACAACATCACTCCATATGCCTTCCTTGAAAAAAAATTGCCCAACAGTCTTGTCTTCTTTCCAAGACTCCAAAAAATCTAAACTTTGCTGTTTGACACATTGTTGCTAAGATTTAAGAGTAGCATCATCCAAAAAAAAAAAAACCAAACCCAAAACCAAACCAAAAAAAGGAAACACACTACTATGTATACATGAAAATTGATTTCAGTGAAAGTTTAACCCATCAAAGAGCATGGTGGGAAGGAAAAAAAACTCCAGCAAAACAATGCAAAGGTGGCATAGGAATAGCCCAACCTCTGACACGTACAGGTGGAAGACATGGATCTTATTATTACACAGCAAAATCAACATGCAAATAAACATCTTCTAACACAAAAACCTACAATAATACACCAGCAAATCCTTGGCTTGTCATCAAAAGGTACATTTTTATTCCTGAGTGGATCTGTTTAACCTAGTCTAATGAAAAATAAGTCCACGAGGTTGTCCAGCCTATTTTTTGGCCTTTTTTTTTTTTTTTTTTTTTTTTTAAAGATTGTAAAACTGAAGTGTTAAGAACTAGCATGAAAAATAAATAATCAAGTCTTCATAATTACACAGGAAACAAGTGACCATATGGTCCCCTTACTACACAGGCAACAGAGGTCTAAAGTATGTTCGAAGTCCTCAACAGCAGTTTGCAATTATAATAAAGTCACTTGATCTGCATTTAATGATAAACCATTCTTGGAGATTGTCCCTAAACACTGACAATTTTCAGCTCCAGTTCCATAGGTTTGCGCCTTCTGTGGCCTGGAGAAGAGCACAGGAAGCAGCTGTTTGGTGTTTGGTGGTATTAGGGTTTTCCAGTAAATGTGGTAAACATATGCAAGCAACAGGAAAATGAAAAATTTCTCTCTTCAGAGAGGGCTTCAGCAAAGAGAAGCAGAGGCTCCTGCCACTTGAATTCAACTCATAAGCTAGGAGAAATAGCATGATCCTGGCACTGAAGCCATTCCCTGGCAAAAGTTTTTCAGGAAGCTGTTCTGGCATGGATTTTGTTGTACTGAACAATTTGACTAGACAGGGTTAGCTACAATGGTTACATGGTGAAGTAGAACGGTAGCATGGTTTGGATTCGTGTTATAAAATCGTAGTTGTTCAATTTCATTTGCACTGGAATAGTTAAAACTCAAGCCTAAAGCTGCTTTGAACTTATTGTTGACTGTTGCCTTGTAAACATAATTATAATCAAACCCAGGTATTTCTGGCTCCTGCTTTGATGGCAAAGAGATCATAAAATCATAGAATTGTTTAGGTTGGAAAAGACCTTTAAGATCATCAAGTCCAACCGCACTGCCATTCCACCACTAAAGCATGGCCCTAAGCACCTCGTCTACCCATCTTTTAAATACCTCCAGGGATGGGGACTCCACCACTTCCCTGGGCAGCCCTTTCCAATGCTTGACAACCCTTTCGGTGAAGAAATTTTTCCTAATGTGTAACCTAAACCTGCCCTGGTGCAACTTGAGGCCATTTCACAGAATCACAGAATTGCAAGGGTTGGAAGGGACCTTGGGAGATCATCTAGTCCAACCCCCCTGCTAAAGCAGGTTCTCCTAGAGCAGGTTACACAGGACTACATCCAGGTGGGCTTTGAATATCTCCAGAGAAGGAGACTCCACAACCCCCCTGGGGCAGCCTGTTCCAGTGCTCTGTCACCCTCAGAGTAAAGAAGTTCTTCCTCATATTCAACTGAAACCTCTTATGTCTCAGTTTGTACCCATTGCCCCTTGTCCTGTCGCTGGACACCACTGCAAAGAGTCTGGCTCTTGTCCTATCACCCGTTACCTGGGAGAAGAGATCAACACCCACGTCACTACAACCTCCCTTCAGGCAGTTGTAGAGGGTGGTAAGGTCTCCCCTCAGCCTCCTCTTCTCCAGGCTAAACAACCCTAGTTCCCTCAGCCGCTCCTCATCAGCCTTGTGCTCCAGACCCCTCACCAGCTTTGTTGCTCCCCTCTGGACACACTCCAGCAACTCAACGTCTTTCCTGTAGTGAGGGGCCCAAAACTAGATCCTACACCTAGAACGTAAGCCTGCAGTCTCATTGGAAATGCTGAACCAAACCAGACCCAAGCACACCGCCCAGCTATGGCTGGCTGGGCCCCATCAGCAGCAGGCAGCCCATGCACTTCAGGGGACAGCAGAGCCGCAGGTGCGTAGATGTGCTGTACCCACCGTGCCTCTCCCAGCTCACAGGATGGCTGGTTTCAGTCCTAAATTTTAACAGCCGGAAGAAAATAAAGAATGTCTTTTTTGTCAATAAGCTTAGCAGGCACAGCACTGAATATATCTGCTGAGGATGTCCACTGAAGTGGTGCCTTCAGCAAAAACCCACTCCAAAGCAGCGCCAAGTGATTGTATGTCTCTCCCCAGATCCCTGATGCATCAAAAATCTAATGGCGAGAGTTCTACTCCTCCAATCTAACAGCTCCAAACAGGGCGTTGCTAATCTACTTCCTCAGCATCACTTGTGTAAGACTTGAAAAATAAATTGGTGTTTGTTTTCAGGAAAATTAAGGATATTAGTGTGAGATTCCTAACCAAAGGGGCTCAGTTATCTCATTTGATTTGATAAAGGACTGGAGGCAGAGGTACAAAACAGATAGCAAAATGCTACCCTGGTCATATTATTTTTGCAAGCCAACAACTTTGCAAGAGAACGGTCTATTTTTTATGCATGATAAAGAGATTCTCATTAAGTACCCAAAATCCAATTCTGCCATGCATGAAAAAATTAATTCCTACTGTAACAAGTGGATTTTAACTCAGTATTTTGTGCTCTTGTGTAAAACAGGCTGAAAAAACATTGGAATGTTTCTCATTGGGAAATGAGGGTTTGGTTTAATTAAAACATTTTGTGAGAACATAGGAATTTCATCAATATTTTAAACACAAACATTGCCAATGTTTTTGAAGTGCTCCATTCTCAAATGAGATTGATATTTTGTCCCAATTAAGCACAAAACCCTGAATCTCACCATCTCCCACAGAATGAAAATTCCTTGTGATCATTTACAGGCTTGAAGCTTGAGTCTGCAAGTGGCTGTCGTGATCCATTTCAAAGGGAACTTACTTGTATTTACAGCAGAAAAATTCTTCACAAACATGAACTGGAAAAGTCTTGGAAATAATCACCACAAAAAGAGTAACTTAACGTAAAGTCTCTGCTTCTTCAACAGGATTTTTATTGTTTCTTGAAGTTGTCCACAACCCTTGTGCAGCAAAACTAAGATTTCTTTCAAGAAAATCCTCAAAAGCATGTATTTTAAAAGTACTGAGTCTTCAGTTTTGTACATATGAAAATAGGTTTGTTCCAGTGGCACTGCGGAACCCCCCTGAATCACCAGCTTACAGCAGCTCAGGGGCTGAACAGGGGCAAGAGGTTAATTTACACAGCCATCCAATCTTCAGAGCAAAGCAAAACATGATAGTGAAATGCTCTTGAAGTTCGTCACTTCCTAAACATTTCAAATGATCTCAACATGTACTTTTAGGAAGTCTTTTTTTCTACCTTCCTTTACGTGTTTCAACTTGAATCTATCACAGTATTCAACCCCTCTTCATGTTGAGACTCCACTTGCTCTTAATATTCTGAGCACTACCTCTTCAATTATGCAACTTTTGGGATTTCTTGGCAGACTTAATCATAACCGACGTACAATTCTTCCAAGGTTAGGAATGATGTTTTAGTTTACCTTTCACCCAGCATGGTATGCATGTATTCTGAGGAAAGACACTAAAACTGTCCCTCTTGAAAGCAAACATCCCACCATAACCAAAACCATTTTTTTTTCTCAATGAGCTCTTCAACAGAAGGAATAATTCCATAAATATTAGCTCTCATAAGTGTAAACTGATGCAGTTGTTACAACTGATTACATGTTTCCTAATATTTGTGAACCTTCTGAAACACGCTTTTCATTCCATTAGAAAAAAATTGTGTAACAAACTAATAAAGAAAGATTTAAAAAACATCTTCCTATGTAAATTTGTGAGGTTCTTAGACAGAAGCAAAGATGACAGTCTGATCATTCCTTACCTGCAGGAATTCTTGTAGAACTTGAACAGCTCAGAAGAGGATGGAAGCAAAGCAAGTACCCCATTTTGTTGGTCTCTACCTCTAGTTAACTAGGAAATGTTTGCCTTGAGGAACATCTCTTTAGTAACTGGTTTTCTCAAATATCTATATTTGATAAAATGCAACAGACATACCAAAACCGTCCCTGCGATTCCGTACTCCTGGCTAGTGGTCACTATGCTCAGCGACTGAATAGTCGCCAGTTGTTCGACTCTTCTGGCTTGAGTAAAGGGGTGGATGAGAGCAGCAAAGCTTTGTCAATAATATTGTGGAGCGATACCCAGAACTGGGGAGAAGTAAATAGCTTTGTTGGAGACAAAGTTGGAGGCTTTCCCTCCTCTCAAGGAGGCTCAAGTATGCCACTGGCCAGTAACCAAGCAGTACTAACTGGCGGCTATATACTAGAAGACGACTAATGTTTGAAAGGATGAGAACTAACATTACAAGAACCACAGACGAATTTTCTGACAAGCATGTTTACAAACTAGTAGCACCATAGGGTTAAGAAATGAGTCAGTTTGCTATCTAGTAGTCAGGCACAGCATGGAAACATAGAAGATAACATAAAGAAGGAATGGCAAAGTGGATTTCTCTGAGATACGTTCCCCATGCCAAAGCAAAAAGAAAGCAGAAGGGAAAAACTTTTTCAAGCCAGCTGTTAACTAGCTAAGTGATATAAAACAGGATATAGGCTGAAATATTTCATCATAGAGGATGAAATAATGCCCTTGCCATTATTGTCAAAGGAAGATGCTAAACAGCTATTCCAGTATGGGTTTTGAATCAGTAAACTTAGGGGTACCTTCCACTTAAGGCTTGTAAAAGGGGCTGAGTGAGATGCTCTGAAGCAATAAAAAGTCCAGAAAGACTGGGAAAAGGGTCCAGTCCAACATTCAAGGAGGCTGACCAGGATTATCTGGATAATTAAAAAGTCTTATCAATCAGGCACTTGGTTCTGGTAAAATAATAGAGTAGCTGATGTGGGATTCAAGCAATTAAAAGAAGGAAATATAGTGAATGACAACTGGGACAGATTTATGGAAAAACAGGTCTTGTGAAACTGAGTTGGTATTTTGTGAATGTGGCAATCGTTGCTTTAAGTGAGGTGTGCTACCTTTGATGGGTGAACTGATAAATGTTAGCACCTGCTGTAACATTCAGACCAAAAAGAGCAAATAGAGCATTTGGGTGTACAAAACAGGATCTCAAGTAGTGGTGTAGAGGCAATGCTATTTTTGCGTGTTGGGCTAACACGATGTTCTTGGAACATTCTTTGCTCTAGGACAGTGGCAGTAAGTTGGAGAGTTTAGAGAACAGGCAGTAGAACAACTGAGGGATCAGAACATACCTCTTTACTACAACGTTCAAGGAGACCTATCCATTCATCTTGCCAAAGAGAAGGCAAAAAGGACTACAGACTAAGCAGCTACACAGGGAAGAGAAACCTTTAAGAAACCTATTTAAGAATTTCTGTCTAGCTGACAAAGACCTAATCAAGGCAAATTACTGGAAGTTGGAGCTGGATAAATTCAGATCAAAATATGCACCATATTTCTCAACATAGGAAAATATTAAGCCACTTACAGTACCTACCAAGGGTTATGCTGGATTTTTCAGTCACTGGGAACTTTTTAAATATCAGTGTTTATGCCATAGTGGATGCTATTCAAATATAGCTACAGGGCTGTGAGCCAAAACAAGAACAGTAAAGCCCTTTGTTCTGCTTTACATGGCAGATTGGGGTAGGGGACCACAACAGATCTTTCTGATCTTTTAATCTCTGCACCCATGGATAATTTCACCTCATTATTTCTTTAATAGATAACCAGTGTGCTCTGTTATGGACAAAGTCCTCCTATTGGTTCACAAGGCACTGAAAATAGTACTTATTTTGTACTTCACTGCAGTTTTGAACTAAAGCCATTACAGTAAACCCTCATCAGCTCAACAGTTTTAGGATGCTTATTTGCCTTATTCTGCTCCCTCAAGGAAGCAGCCACAGTTAGTCCTCAAAGCAGCCTACTTGACTGAGAAACATAGGTTCTGAAAAAACACCATCAGCAAGTACTGCACCTTCCATGGCACCATGTACTGTGATGCTCCACAATAATCCAGTCTTCTTTTTCCAACAGGAAGACAAAACCAACACCAAGACAAAACCTCACCACAACAATGCCTTAACAACAACAGTTATGATCTCTTCATTATTCATCTTCTAGTCCTCCCAGTAAAGAGATCTAATGAAAAGTATATTTTTTCCATCAGTAAATACCATGCCTCACTTAGATATTTGTCCCAATCACTTCCTTCTGGTAAGTCTCTGTATTAACATGACATACTGCTGGCTCACTGGAAATCTTGAATTCTCTGCAGATGTTGGAAAGAAGGACAGAAGTTAGTCCTTTATATTTTGTCATTAAATTAAGGATTTGTTGGGAAATGTCTTCCCATAGCTTTAAGCGCATCTGTATGCTGACATGAGCAGTTGCCTTGGAAACTAAACTGCTCAAAATGTAATAAGGACAGAAGACATGTTAGCCAACAGCTTTGGAATTGTTCCCTTCATTAAACAACTACACCGTTTGTCAATCTCTACAGTATTACAGGAACTGCTGCTAAGTAATTCTGTCAATAGCTGGTTTGTCCATGCAGAACACGAAGGTAGCTTCTACTATTTGTGCATTTACAGGGCTTCTGGGTGGGGTTTTTTAGGTAGGGGGGGTTAGATTTAGGAGAGAATTAGCATAGCCCTGGTTATAGCTAGGCATTCAGCACTCTGATACCTGGAAGGGAGTAAAACCGTACAGTGATGGTTTTTACATTCCCCATTCATGCAAGATGGAGCCACAGTCTTACTTAACCATTTCAATGTTGCCGACTGTCCTTCAAGACGCACACAGACAAGTGAACCCAAAGACAGCTGCTGAGAGGAACAACTTGGCAGGTTCATGGTCTTTCTCATTCAACTATAGAAATGGTACAATTTTCACCAATAAAAAAGTAAACATACCATACTGGCAAAGAAGTCATATTGGTAAAAGCATTGTGGTTTATTTCAATGTGGGGACAATGTGATACATACAGGCAATGATATACAAGACTAACTTATGAAGAGCCATTCCTCTGACCAATGTAAAATCCTTGCAATATTATGTATTTTTAATTACTGTAGTACATCAAATATGCCCTAAGTTTTGAATAAGGGATGCAGAATCCCACATTAGCATGTAAGAGAAGAATTTTCAAAAGGTCTCAAGGTCATCTTTGCTAGAAGACATATTTTTCATGAAGAAAAAAAGAAAAGAAGAAAATATCGTCTTGTTAAGAAACGTCTCTCTGCTTCAGGAGATTTTGCATTAAATTTAGGAGCAGAGTCACATGTGCTCCTCTTCCAAATAGACCCCATAGCCCCACAAGCAGGTCAAGGGGGAAGATGAAGAACTAACAGTTGGACTTGATGATCTTAAAGGTCTTTTCCAACCTAAATGATTCTATGATTCTATTCTAAATTTGACCTTAGGAGAAATTAACCCATAGACCCATTTCACATAGAAATTAACCCATATACCATGATACCATCAGTGGCAGTGTGAATGCCATGAGGATTCACATAAATACACATCTGTGTTCTTTTGCTGGGAATTCTGTTTGTAACTGTAGTTTAGATGCCATGTGTCTAATAAGAGTTGTCTTACCAATATGTTCCTTGAGGACAATTTCTTCTGCCTTCACATCTTTGTAAGTACCACCTTGCACCTCCACAGTTCTTGGGGGAATCTAGGAGAAGCCTAACTGTAAGACTTGCTTAGCTGTTACCAGTGACTGATTAAACATTCAAAATAGCAACTTCCTTCCAGATCAACATTGCTCATTCTCCCTTAAAGCACTCAAAAAGCAGAGGAAAAAAGGTTAAGCACATAATTCTTGAAGCTTGCTTCCAGCTCATCCCCTTTCTTAGGGCTTAGATGACCCAAGATGTCCCAGACATCCAGCAGAGCCCCTTGCCTTAATCCTCAATTCTGCTCCCTGGAAGCAGCTCTTCATTCCTCCCCCTTCTATTTTAGAAATACGCTCTTGAAATTCTTTTACAGTTTAATTCACTATTTATTTCCTACCATGTTCCAAACAGTCCTCTTATCCCCACATAATCAATCAAAATAATATGCATAATTGTAACAATTAATAATCAATTCTCCAGCACATCTTTCCTCTCTTTTTTTTTTTTTTAATACTTTCAGATCACTAAAGTCAGTCTGTGACAAGAGCCTGATTTGTGATGAAGATGTAGAATGATGAGTCAAGTATGTTTATATGAGATGACTGGATCATGATAATTAATTCTTTATGAGCTTCCTTTTATCTTTCCTGGCCTCCAGCATGGCTGCAAGCTTTACCTCAAGGGATGCAGAAGCATCAGAGCAAATTTATCTCCAGACCTTTCAACCCAAAGCTCTCCATGCAATTACTCATACTGAGCTGACAAGCTCTAAGAAGTGATTTCCTAGTACCCCTTTATTAGCCTCCAGAGGGTCTTTTGCCACAAGCAGGGAGGCAGCAAGAGACTTGTTTGGGGAACTCATAACCTGCCATCTTGACTGCGTGCACAGTAGGGATGAGACCTTTTCAGAAAGATGCCAGTGTTGGGGAGGTTGCTATAAGATGGCATCTTAGCAGGTAACTGCGTTGTTTCATGCAGGTGGTGCAGATTAGTTATTCAAGCAGTTTGATATGGCAGCTATACAGGCTCCAAGACTTGCACTCTACAAAGGAGAGGAGATGGTACAGTCACACTTGTTCACATCAAATACTATTTTGTAGACAACTGATGCATGAGCTTGGTTTGGTGATAAATATGAAATTTCTCTCTGTAGCATCACGAAGATGGAGAGAGTACTGGCACAACAGGTAAACTGCTCAGGGTCTTTGTGCCACTTTTGCAGCTTGTTGTAATGTAGGTTGAAAACTCAGCTCTTCCCTTCAGAAACAAGAGTGAGGCAAGATTTCTGGATAAAGCTAAAGAATGTGACTAAAAAAGTGACTTAAGGCACCCAGTGAGCCAGCATTGCATGTGCACCTCTGCCTAGGGAGATGCCTTGCTCTCCCCCTCCCCAGCTCTCCTACTACCCCTAAACAAAACAAAAAGCCTACCACCTAATAAAGAGATAGAAATAAGACTCAGACTACTCACTGTTAGAGGACCAATATGCCATTATAAGCATCCAGTTCCTACAGAGCTTAAACAACAATACAACCATAGATTTTATGGTTTGCTTAATATTTTCACTGCTTATAAGTCCTTACAGGAGAGGGTGGGGCAGGGCATTTGGGGGTTTCGGGCGGGGGGAGAAGGGTGGTGAGGTGGTTTTTTTTACAGAATGAAAGAATGAGAAGCTAAAAGACTACTCTGTGACTTTAAAAACAGATTCAGCTGCTTATTTGAAGACAGAGCATACTTAAGGGAAGACAGCAAACCTGAAAGGGTAATTCATTGCATCAGTTGTATCAGCTTATTTCAAGAGGAACTGAATTGCCCTGTGGAAATGCCTACTTATCTCTAAACAATTAGCTTAGACTAGACACTGAACTTTAGACAGTTAGTTCGAGGTGAGATGAATCACCCCTGCCTTTATTCTCTTCTGCCTCCATACCTCTGCCTGCTGGAACAAAAGGGGAATACTCCCTGTTTGTAATTCATGTAGGGCTGACACTGTTGTACGCTACTCAGCATCTTAAGTTTCTTGTGTATTAATCCCTGAAAGTCTCTAGCCTATAGGGAACCAGTAGGATACAGATATAGCTGGGGTTTATAAAACAATAATCCCAAACCAGAAAATCCCAGTAACTTAGTTTTTCCTATGTTCACTGAATATTAGTCTACAGGTGTTCTCCCCTACCTCTAAACATCACAAAGGAAAAAAAAAAAAAAAACAAAAAAAACCAACAAACCAACCCACCACCAAAGACTTCAAATGGAAGTACCTCTTCAAAGACTGTCAACCAGCAAAGCTAGGCTACCCCCAGGCCTTTTCAAATGAGGCACAGCCGGTAGCTGAGACAAGCGAAACTTCAATCGATGTTGCTATTTTCTTTAGCAAAACATTTAATTTCAGCAAACATACAGAAAATTCATATAGCTGCATTAAGACCTGGTTAGCTAATAAATTCCTTGGTGAATTTTTATTATTCAATTAATGCACAAATATATATCTACCAAAAAACACATCGATTGTGAAAGAATGCTGTTGCCCTAAGTTCTCTGCCTACTAGATTTTGATCAAAGTATCTTAAAATGTCTTACCACTCTCCTTATAGCCCTATCTGCCTTTTTGGATATTAAAAAAATCACACAAACAGAAAGTGGCAGCTTTTCAGTTTAGGAGAAAACAGTGCCATTGAGCAACTTTCTAAAGGTTGTTCTTGATTTTATCCATTCTGAAACCTTTTCTTACCCCCTTGCTAAGTGTCCCACTAAATTTGGATTCCTGTCTAATCATGAGCCCAATAAAGCACAGTCCTGACACTGTCATCCGATTTCAGACTGAAAAGCCAATGAAGTTTTAAAGTAGTAATGGCTCTTCATGGCCTGGTAGGCAAACTGACTAATGGACCTGGACTTTGGAAAAATAAACACTTCCAATGACACAGAAAGGAAGGTTACAAGGCTGGGGATGCATTTTAAAATATACTCACTCCGTGAGAAGTTCAGGACAGGGAAAATAGCCTGTATAGGGCTTGTCGAACTATTTACATTCAGAAGTAGAAATACAGGGAGAGTCCAATCTGCCCATCAGCCTAAAACACATCTGCACAGGCAATAGCAAGAGGGTTTGCTTAGGGACTGCAGTCATGCAAACTACATTTAAGCAGACAGCATAAAATATACTGATGGCAACAAATAAGGTGCCAGTTGCAACATGGTTGTTAGCCAGTCCTTCAGCTGGAATAACAACTGTGTTGTGAGTATTTCAGCTTTGCACCAATCCTGACAGCAGGTAGAACATTATAAGATGCTTCTAGAAACACCCTGTATGTAAAAGTACCAGCCTCAGAAATTATAAGTACCACCTTAGTTTTATTTCATTATTTACTCTAGCTCTTAAAGTTATAGATATGTACAAAGCAGAAAGATCCAGAAGAAGAGCTGGGAAATTAAAAATAACACCAGAAAATTTTTCCACGTAGCCACGCCGTGAGCAGAGGCAGTCTGGGCAGGCAGCGTGCTTACCCCCTAGGACCCACATTGCTCATCCTTGCTCAAGGCTCAGTGAGCCGACAGCCACTGGCAATCAGCAGTGAGCTCCACCCCATTCCTGATGAGCTTTTCAAATGACCTGTTATTGCAAGAACTGCTACACTTCCACAGCATGGTCCTGGATGGAAGTAGATAACCTGTCTGTCTTTTAACTGTAGAATAACACAGCAGTATGTTTTCAGGCAACATCTTCGAGCTCACGTGAATGCTCAGCAATGAGCAGTGCTGTGGTCTCTTATGGGTGCTGGCATTTCAGGTCCTGGTGAGGCTAGTCCCTTAGTGACACAAGAAAGTCTAGACCAAACACACGATTCAAGTTCTTCCCACTGACTGACCGACCACCTTCACCACTTCTGAACCTACAGCAGTGAATCAAGAGTTGAGAAGTACACATAGTTCTTCCCTATGTCTAGGCAAGAGAAACTTTTTGGTTACAGAAGGTGGGGAAGGGGAATATTTAGGAAAACCAGAACAATGTATTAGATATTTCTCAACTTTGGGATGTTAAAAACAACCATAATACCTCCATTATAATCCTTGCAGGAAACTTACATGGAGGAGATAGGGATCCGTAATACAATAGTTTAATTCTAATGTAGCAAAAATATTTCTAACTTTTATGAACAGAAATACACCCCCAAGTGTACACCGCCTAGTTGCAACAATTTATTCTTTCCCTGTATTGAACTGGAAGGTAGAAGTGTGAACTCGTATGTTGCTGGGTTCATAAACACTTCACTGCCAACTCACAGAAATACCATCCTTGCAGTATTCCCAAGACCTGTGTTGCAGTTCCAGTTTCTCAGAACCAGACAGATCTGACTTCAATGCATTTTTTGGTCATTACCCCTTTAGGGACAAAGGAAAGAAAAAATCATTGATGCAACGAGGGGAGAGAAAACTGCATGCAAGAAGAAAGCTCCAGGTAGGCAGGCAAGAACTGTGCATACAGAAATAATTTCAGGTGTACTCAAGAAAAGCAAAGCCTTGGCCAAGACTAATGAGGCATTTACCTTCCAGAGTAGAAAGAGTAGAAGTCTCTTTGTGATGTCTCTACGGTACTTCATCAGATCTCTCAGGAACAGGGTCTGAAACCACTAAATGCACTCAATGGAGTATCTGAGCAATTAACAGGACACATGAAGAACTGGGGGGATGGAGGGATGAACCTTAAATACCACCTCTGCCAGTCTTAAATGCTTCACTCCAAGCATTCATCCATGAGCCAAAGCCTTTCCATAAGGGAGAAGAAACAAGAGAGTACTTCTTTTTAATCATCAAAGGTAGCAGACAAACAATATTCTAACAGTTAAAGGAAATATTTCCCTTCCCTCAGGGAAGTGCTCTAATCACCCCATCAAACTGTTTTGGGCAGCAGCACTTAACCCCATAATGAAGCTGTTTCACTTTGCAAAGCACACCACAGGTCATTATTAGTCTAGAAGCCAGCTAACATGAAGTACCATAATTTTCTAGCCCAGATATTAGTGTACTCAAGAGCAAGGAAATCCTAAATGTCAGTTACTATAATCACGTTAGGCTTTTGTTATTAATTTATAGTTTGGTAGGCCTGTGGCACTCTGGTCATGCACAGAAATGTAAATCATTTATGCCGGGGGAGAACTAGTCTGAAAAACTGAAGATCAGGTGCTTCCAAGCTTAGGGAGCAACAGAACTGACTTTAGAATAGCCTACACTGTGCTTCAATCCCACACTGAGGTTTGATTTTTTTTTTTTAACTGTCCCTAGCTTTTCAGGTGAGTGTCTGATTTCACGCTTGCAACTGATGACTCATCCGTAAAACCACAAAGAGAAAACCAGCATCATCACAGGTTAAGTTCCATAATTGTGTGGCACGCTCACCCCAGAAGTCCCCTGCCCTTGCAGTTCTGCGCCTCTGATCCACCACATAGCTCACACCCACCAGAAGCAGCTTATTTGCAAGGATCTCACGAGACACCTTCATCTCTTCATTTTCCTATAACTCTATTAAGTAGTCCTTGAAATTAACTTTCAGTTTAAAATTCTTTCATTATTATAAGGGGCTGCTAACAAACCACCTGGAAGTGCTCAGCACTCAGCATCAAGTCTGCAACATTTGGCATCCATGACATGGTAAATTCAGTTTTGCTTTTTTCTAAGCTAGGTAAGGAGCTGATAAAAGGCGGATACCAAAGCATTGACTCATACTGAAGTACTATTTATAATGCTGCATTTAAAAAAAAAAAAAAAATCTAAGACATCTCAAAGACTGATTTCTTTTAAAATCAAAAGAGGACCGAAAAGGCAGCTATTTTAAAAAATGCTGGCAAAGTGAAAATCATGTTTGCAGTTCACTTCCTGGCAGAAGTCTTAAAAAAGATGAATGAGGAGAAAGTGAATAATTCTCTCCAGTTTTACTAATCGCAAGGTAATACAACTTACTGCAAGACCCTAGTGAATTTTTTGAAGGTACTGACATGAACTTTATCCCTCCAAAGTTTAATGTAAGCTAAACACAGGTAATTCAGGTGTAGACACTTAGATATGTGACCCAGAAATGTAAGAGTAACCCCCCACACATACCTTGTCCTATTCCTTTCCTCTTCCCCCACCTATTTTGCAATGCAACCTCCAGCTGAGGCTAGCTCTTCACTGTGGTAAGAGCCTTAATGAAGAACAAGACTTCTCTGCATAAACTACCTTACTTAGACCAAAATGTAGGTGAAATACAGTTGCTGACATTGTACCTATTTGCTGTGTGCAGAATTATTCAACATGCATTTGCTTTACTCACTTTTAGTTTCAACTGCCTAAGCCCATGAAGAGGGCAGCCTTGGAGCATGAAGCTATGGATAATGGCCTTTGAGAAGGGGTGAGAAAACAGCAACTCCTATTAAAATGCTTCACCTATATCTAAATGTGAACGTATTGGCAAACAGAACTGATGGTCTATAATGTGCCCTAAGAAAGAAGGTCAACCTAAGATTCACTTTGAAAATGTATTACAACAGTACTGAATGTTAAACTGAGATGAGAGGGTCACTCAAACTCCCACAAATTGACAGGAGCTATGTATTTCAAATAAGTTATAGAATCATAGAATGTTTTGGGTTGGAAGGGACCTTTAAAGATCATCTAGTCCAACCCCCCCCCGCCATGGGCAGGGACACCTTTCACGAGATCAGGTTGCTCAAAGCCCCACCCAGCCTGGCCTTGAAACACTTCCAAAGATGGGGCATCCACAGTCAGCTGTGAGTAGTCTGAAATACAGTGTCTCAGAACCAACTGATGAAGAACCTTGCAACACACTTCAGACAACACACCAAAAATCTCCTCCTCCCCCCTCAAAAAAACCGCAAAACCAAAACAAAACCAAAAGGCAATGTTATGCAATGTGCTTGGGAGGTCAGAATAAAGAGACTCAGAACTGTAACCTAAAGATGATACTATTGCTCTCTTGCTTCCTAAAACTAGCAGGCATTGGGAAACAAAAGGACAACAGTATCTTCTATGTTGCGTAAGACTACTTTTTATTATCATTATTTTTAATGAGGCAAATAAGGACAGGATATGGAGCAGACACTGTCCTCCAAAATACATAGCTCATATGTCTATTTTTCATTTCATTCCTGAATTAGTATATACCTGATTCTGGGACTTAAAATGATATGACAGCTTTTCTACAAAAGAAGTATCTGATTAGCCTTAACAACCCCTTTGCTTCTGAAAAGAGTGCGTTCTGTTCAAAGCAAACGATCTATTATTTCACAGCCAATACTATGTATATTTTTGTTTTGGCTCATTAACCTGAGCTGGGCAAGCTGTAAATAGAAAGCTCTGTTCTCATTGATTCATTTTTAGAATTAAAACAATGGATTCAGCAAGAGGCAAAATGTTTATCATTAGCAATGAATCACTCCAGCCAATACCTAAAAGATAAATGTTGCTGAAAAACACTCTTGTGATAACACGTTGTGAATAGTCTGAATTTTATTCACAGTCTTACTTTTAATACTAAAAGCCAGATGCTGCCTGTTAGAAAAATGTACTTCAGCCAAAACTGTCATCGTCTTCTATATGCTATAATGACAGCAGAATTTCTACCAGATTATGCCCTTTGATTTTCACGTATCTGTGTGTGCAGATCTGGGCGTGGGAAGGACTTGCAGATTCGCAGTTTGGAAAAACCAAACATGGTTATCTCAAATCTACTCCTGAAACTGAGGTTAGATGAAGCTTCTGCTTTCCTAGACAAAAGCCACTGTTTTCCAAGGCAAAACTGGTAACTCCTGATGAAGTTGTTTCAGGGAGGAAAAAGTACAAACGTGTCCATATGCCATGTTTAATCAATTGTATCTCAAGCTAATTGGGATTGCCTAGGAGGCCAAGATCTGATAACAACGCCGAATACTGTTGTTTTATTATGACGTCAGAACTCACCTTTCCTGGCTGACACACCAAAGCAAATTTATGAAATGAGCGTAGCAACTCAAGCTTTATGAATCCAGTAAAAGATTTCTTTTTGACACCTGTACTGTCTCTGTGAGTTCCCTCCCTATCAGTAGATAAGTAAAAGTTTGTCAACAGTAAATTACATAAATGTAACAAGTAAAAACTTTCATGTATCACAAAAAAGTCACACCATGACATAATATGAATTTTTTCTTGATGAAAGCGAGATCTACTACCATATTTATTTTTCATTACTATACTGCTTTTTACATAATTAGCAGTGCATATAGTAGCTATGAAATAAAAGGCCAGAGGAAGTAGCACATTTTCAGAACTGACTCAGATATTCAGGAAACCAAGGACTGAATCACATTGAGCCATTTCTGACTTAGGATCTGACGCCAAACAAAGAGTCTACAACTTACAAGTCAGGTCCTCCCAATATTAAACCCTTTCAGATGGATAATTCATACAAGCAATTAATTGCTGCTTTCTTGAGCAGTTCAGTCTCTGTGTTGCTGGGACCGATGTTTAAAATGCGGTGCTTGGCAAGCAAACACTGAGAATATGAGAGAGAAGGAACAGAAAATTGAAGTTATCACAATAAAGTCATGCAGAACAAATTCATGGTAACCAACAAGTTAGTCATGCCAACACACGTGGAAATGAGAGAGAACAGGACCCTTTCTGTTTATTGTATTTGAGGGGGAAATCAGGTGGGTTTTAATGGATGAGTATCTTTTCTTTCAGAGGTACTGAGACAGATGGATAGGATTTACAGATAATCAGACATGATAACTCATTTCACCCCTGTGACAGGCTATTTTAAGCTAAATGCTATGGCCAAAAGGCAGATGTGTAGACAAGCAGCTAAAATGCTGCAGTCCTACCTCCAAAGTCACAGCAATCACTCTCTGCTCTGAAATATTCACTACAGTACACAAAACATACCCTGTTAACGTAGCCTCAAAACTGACAGCACCAAAAGCAAGACAAAAAATGTCTGTATGGTAAATGCTATTTCTTAGTTTCTTCCTTCTGAGTTACTCTGAATTCAAGAAGGCAATATCAATAAATATTTCTCTTTAATAATAATTGCAGCACAGTAGTATCTACAGCAGAGGAAATACAGTTTTCAAAATAGCCTGATTCCTGATGAATTCAGTGAGGTGTAGATCCCAAATCCATGTTCTTTTGAAGGCTGGCTTTTGGCCTTTGGCCTCTCACTTTTAATGAAGCGATGTTCAGGCAGCCAGACCTGCCTAAGCCTACCTGAATGCACAGAACCAGAGAGACTGGAGGCACCCACTGGTTTAATGGCAGCGTTGGCTGCAGTTAGATAATTTCCACCAGAGATGTCTGTCTCCTACTGTATTACCCAGTCGCTTCCTTTACTTTTATGTAATTTTACTTCCTTATATCAGGAATATTAGAGTAATTCTGTATAATTGCAAAAGCCAACATATTGATAGCAATCAGGAAACCTGAATATTAAACACAGTCCTCTAGGGAATTAAAAGGAGCCCTGTCAACTCAGACTATCCCGAGAATAAGTTCATTAACAACCCTAGGGCAAACAGAAAGAACAGGGACTCAACACAATGTTATTAAATGAAAGCAGGAAACAACTGGAAAACCTTAAGTGTGGTTTTACTGTAGTTTAGATGGTAAGTGTGGAAAGCATGAACAACAGCAGAAGTCTTGCAGAGTGAATTAAGATATTCTGTGGCATTTGGGTTTTGTTTGTTAAGACACAAGCAACAGAAGTAAAAGATAGGTCTGAAAAGGAAGACCACATTAGCATGAACAACTGCTGAGAGTATGTATCAAGGTGTCTGGAAAGCAAACCTGACACTTGTATTCCTATCACCCAAACTGGGGTGAGCCATGCAAAATGCCCCACTCCCAGCACCCGTGTGAGGGGCCTGGCTCCCCACAGGGCCTGCTTTTGGCTTATTTTATAACGGAATGGGACACTCTGGTAGAACTTGCGCCAACGCTCAGCCTTGAATGGTTTCAGAAGAAACAACATTCAGAAGGTGGGTTTGGTCTGAGATGTCTGGTAAGTGCCTGCAAAATCTCAGAACTTTCAGAGAAGTCAGAAGGTTCCTGAGAAACACAAACAGCACGTCTGCAGCGCCAGGGATTGACCACCAGTCTTTTTTTCCACAAAGAAAACTGAACTTCCATAACCCACTCCAACAACCACCAACACCCCCCCAGCAAGGATTCTTCTGAGAGAGGATTACATATCAAATCCTGTTAATTTTTTTTTCCCCAGACCACAAAAACCTTGGTTGCAGGTGTCAGTTCTGATGTTCCCAGACAGACGCACAGACCTTGTTCTTCCAAGGTTCTCAGTCCTTCAAATCAATCAGATGTTGCACATGCTCCATAGTCAGGGCCAGGGGGATAGCAATCACAGGCTGGGCACGTCATGCTCTCCTGCCCACAACTGGAAAGTCCATTTGAAAAATTTAACTGAAATACTTCAGCCAGGGGAGTGGGAAAGCAATAAGGAATTACAGGCTGCTCCCAGGAAAAACATATCC
The DNA here is from genome assembly GCF_000687185.1 of Egretta garzetta. NCBI lineage: Eukaryota > Metazoa > Chordata > Aves > Pelecaniformes > Ardeidae > Egretta > Egretta garzetta. Next base: position 1,844,455 of record NW_009258484.1, on the reverse strand, counting down.
ACGTCTGAGCCACTGAAAACAAACTCCAGCATAGAAACAAAATTAGTTTGTAGATGTTTTGATATCAGCCAAGGAAATAAGAACTTCTAAATAAGATCTGAATGGAAGAAACAAACACTAAACTAATTTAGTTTGGTTATTTAGTTTGGTTGTTTGTAACGTCACCACCGTATGACAAATGCCAACCCTGAAGAACATGACATGGCCCTCTGGGAACTGCAACTGCACTACATTATCTGAGTGCTGCCCCAGTTAATGTCCACAAATCCTCACCATATGATATTTTTCCAAATGCACCACCGCACTATGAATAAGTTGAGTGTATTACCAATGACAGTGAACAGTATGTGGATAGATTCAAATACCGTGAACAGATGTCAGAGTAACTAAGACCTTTTTGCTGATTTTCAGGAAACAAACATTTGTCCTTGGAAAATTGGATGTTATTTCTATAGAATGGCAAACAAAAGAAATGGGAAAGCAGATATTTGGATGTGTTGCATCTGATATAAAGCCTTTAAAAATGTGAATGGATGGTGCTTGGCTCCTAGGCTGACTTAAAGCAACATAAATTTAGTTTCTTCTTTGTAATCACAGTACAGGAATATATGCTATTCCTTCTACCAGCAAGTCTCCTTTTGTCATTAAATTTCTCCTTTTGCTTTTACTTGTGATTATCAGAAAGTCCTTATATTTAGAGACTATAATGGTAGTTTCAGGAATAATATTGCAGGAAATGGAAATACAATGTTTTCAGGAGAAAAAAAAATATACATGCAAACACAGAAACAACCAGGGAAAGTTACGAAACGAGTTTATTGCCATATTTATAAAGGACTTGAAAAGACTTAACAAATTAGAGGTCATCTACTTCACAGTTCTTTGCTCCAATTTGTTTTGAAGTTACAGAGTCTTTGCTAATCTCCATCCCTCACACCCAGTATTTTAATTGCTATCAAACACTTGGAATTAAGGGGTTATGTTCATGGGCCAAATTCTGCATGCACCTAGGGAATCACACATGGATGCAAGAGAACAGTATCCACTTTGATTCTGTTTAGGTTCCCTATAGTAACAGTCTGAACGTTAACAAACTCCCAACCAGGAAAGGAGCCTTGGTGATCATCGATTTTTCCTGTTCATTTAAAATGAAACACTTTCAGTTAACATATATCAGATTAGACTACAAAGTCCTCTGCCAAAAGTCGCAATGTATTTTTGCAGAGTCTCACTTTTCAGTTTTTTTCATCTCTCCGCACCATGCTTCATGCCAGAGCCAGCAGCAATCCAGAGGGCTTATTAACTCAGGCTGCCCACTGGGCTTGGACACGACGCATCTGCTCCTCCTGGGTGAAGCACTTGCTTATCTAGAGAACACACTCCTTGCAGAGGCAAGGCACTCGGACCTGGGATCTGAGCAACATGGCGGGAAAGTTTCAACAGAGAAAACAAGTATTCTGGGGTGACTCTCTAGCAGGGATGCGGCACAGCCATTATTGGTGTCAGTCAGCCACGGCAGAGACTTCACCCTGAGAAACCTGCACCACTTAGCAAATGTCCCAACCACTGCATTATTGGATTTTCTCCTCTCCTTCTCACCAGAAACTCTAAAAGGGTCGGTTTCATCCATATGGCGAGCAGAGTATTTTCTGAATTTTGGGAATTAAATTTGGGAGGAAAGTTATTTCCTACACATTCTCTTCCCCCTCTTCCCCTTTGACACTGAGTCCAGCTTTGGGCAAGTCTCCTAACTGGTATGGCCAACTATGGAAAACATTTTCTTCGTATTAGAAGAGGGAATCAAGTTTTGAGTATCTAATAAGAAAAAGCGCTGCAATCAACATCAGGTGTACCTTTTCAGATCCCATTCTTTAATACAAGTAAGAATTAGCTTGCAGTTATGTGCATACTGAAGAAATAAAATTTCATGTCCTTCTCTCTGAACTACAGAATCACAAGAAGAGATACAGTCGTAACTTCCTGGTGCTAACACACACAGAAGCACAGTGCAAACCTTGCAGAAGAACCATTTGCTTCCTGGATTACATTTTAAACAAGCTAGAGACACCACAGGAACAAATGCCATAGTGTTTCAGCCTGAGCACATAACTCTGATACACAGCACCAGTGTTGATGGTCATCAACCAAGGCCAACTCTGATAAAAATTCTCATGAATCAGCAAAAATAGTCTGAAGTTATCAGGCACACAGAGCACACACAGGTATTTTACATTAAAATAAACATGACTATTAGCTTCTTCTATCTTCTATATACTTTTGTGCAACTAGTATTTACAAATCTTTCTGTTCACAGCACTGCAAGCTTCAGATATTATACAGAAACAGGCTGGAAGAATCACATGGATTTTATTCTGCTCAACCTGCAGTACAGAGGCTGGATCTGGGCACCCAGGAGAATTCATTTAGTTATGCTCCAGACAGCTTCATTTCCTCAGGGCAACTTGCAAGTGTAAGAAAAAGGTCTTCAGAGCAAAGGCTGGATTCATTGCCCTGGCAGATGCTGCAGCAGCTTAACCTGGAGCCTTCTTGCAATCCCTCAAGCCTATCATGTCACTGGGTGCCTACACCTGCACAGCTCCCCAGCAATACCAAAGCTGTCATACATGCGCAGAGCAACAGCACTGTGAATGAGCAGTTAATCCCATGCAAGCAGGAACTCACCATTCCTCCATACAAGTGCAATACACGTGCCCTGTCAAGACCTGTAAGTCTGACGTCTCCAAAACCACTGTGGATATGCATTGGGTTTACCAAGTGGGAGGAACGCCACACAGTTCTCCTCTAAGACTCAAAGAATTTAAGCTACCAACCAAATATTATGAATGGGCATAATCAACATTTTATTTAGTTAAATCCTTTTACTTCCCATGTTTGAGATCTACTACTTTTGTCTTAATGGGTTGAGACTGTTCAGTAACTCATGAGACTGGACCATTCGTTGTAGTGTTGATCCATGCAGCTAAACTTCCATTATGTTCCTCATCTTTAAGGTGTTTATGATGATGGATACCATCTAAACATCTATCACCCATAAGAAAGACAGAAAAGATTAAAATATTTTCAAAAAGTTTATAACTGGAGAAGCACAACATAATGTGGAAGAAAGAGTCTGAAGCAAGCTTTAAATTGCAAATGCACTATGCTTTTCACATCTGTCTTCAAATTTTTCTGAGACCAGAACTGAACTTAGTCATCGTTTTCTTCATGAGCACTGCAGGAAAGTCAAATATTGCAGCACATAGTTTTGTTTCTAATATTGCATTACTAGGATTACTGAGGATTACTAAATTGTTCTCCAGGAGTTGGTAAGCAGACATTTGCTACTGCTTCAGAGTGAAGCTATAGTAAAATCTAGGGTAGCATGTAAGACACCTTTATTACCTCCTCATAAACACCAGGCACATTGGAACAGTCAAACATCACCTCCAGTACACAAAGCTGGTTTCACAAATTCCTCATTAAAGGATGCATTGATGCAGTCCGTGTGCATGTCGCAATAAATATGCTGCCTTGTTTAATTCTGGTATCTTACAGGAAAAGCCAGATCATTGAATAATCAGATTTAGCTATCAGCACAGCAGGAGATCTATGTTTTAAACCAATTTAAGGACTGCAAATACCATATGCCAGCTGACAAAATCAAGCAACATAATTGACTCAAACGCTATCCTCTTCTGTTGGGCTGTTGTTTATTGCAGGACAATCTATGAAGCTACCCAACAAGCCCAGCCACCATTCCTTTTATCAGAGGCCACTCAGCTGACAAGCTCTTTAAAATGCCTTCATGCACAATCTTGCATACCAAGTGAAGCTTGGCATTTAACCAAACGTTTAAGCATGTTTGTGGAGAGATAAGTTTAGGGAGAGGAGGAATAAAAGGAAATGGTTTAATATACAACAATTTCTAATTCTTTTTGCCAACATAGACTGTGTCGGAGTTTCTCCATTGCACGCTTACTCCATTCCCATTGCTAGGAGCTCCAGTCTTCTGTTCCCTGCCTACAGTCCCCTGCACCAGAGGCAGTTTTTCTGGGAAGGAAGAAAAGCAAAGGCTGCTGCAAGGAGTGGTTAAAACCTGTGCTGTTGTGGCTAGAGAACAGCCTCCAACTGGCTTAAATCTAGCTCAGTATGGCTTAAATCTAGCTCAGTATGCATAGGAACTGCAGTCATGCTCCAGACTGCATTGCAGACATGCCAGGAGCTTTCCTTAGTACAGCCCCCTGGAAGCTTACAGAGAAATACTGGAGAGAATGCATGCATGGCTGTGACTGTCGCCATTCCGGAGCTCTTCAGTCTGTGGATTTCATACAGAAGATAGTTGAAATTGGGCATTTCAGTTTAACAATCAGAAATCTTTAAGTTACTCAACAAAGGTTTCACAGGGAAGGCATTCCTTAAACTCCTCTATCCCTCCTGACAAGCAATTACAGCCTCTCACTGCACAGCTCCTGTTTGAAACTGGCTGACATATAAGGGGTAAAGAGGAAACAAATTTGCTTTTTTTTTTTTTTTTTTCCTCCAAAATACAGCCATCCAGCAGAGGTGTGCGCTATAGAGCAGTTGTTCTCAATTTTTCTTCAGACTAGTATGCTTTCACGGTAATCTGCAAATCCGATACTCTTTGCATTTCTATAGGCACTTTAAGATACTTCGGGCTGAAGGGCACAGTGCAAGTATAAATTGTTTGTTTTTACAAGATAACAGAAAAGTCTCTCTTCTGCAAGGAGTCTGAAACAGAGTAAAAAACATGTAGTTCAAGAAAGTCACCTTCCAAAAATGTATGGCCCCTGCCCTTCAACACACAGTGTAAGTGCTTCTTACAAATGTTATCCATTTCTATATACAAAATACAGACCAGGACTTCTTTCAAGTTACACTGGAGTTACATCAGCTGAGAATAGATCAGAATAAGACCTCACTCACCTATGAGTTTGTATACATCACCATAATCATCTTTTTATCAGCATAGCATATAACTAACTGAATTTCCTTACACCACAGTACTGAAATATTATTTATGGAGTGAACAGGAAGAACAAAAGCTACCACACTAAATTCATCTTCTGCAAGTGGTGAACATTCTGTTTTTAATATGGCCATTGAGATAGCTTAACCGATATATACCACCAGCTGTCATGGAAAACTATGACAAGCAATAAAGTACAAGTAATCCCATCTCCTTGACTATATTAAGGCAATAGTTTCTCAAGTATCTTCTGATACTAAAACCACACAATGAGAACGTGAACAATTGGATATTAAACCACGCAAACTCATTTTACTGCCTTGCAGTAAGCTGACAGAAGTGATCCATACTGCATCCTATACAAGTACAACCACACAAGTTAAAAGAAATAAATCCAAACCTTAAAAACGTTGGACTGCACCAAACCAAATGCTAGCAAGTATGGTTAGAATGATCACAAACCTTTGCTGGTTTTGTGTGCATTCATGACACCCAGTAAAAGAAACAAGATACCTGTATGAGGAAAAGAACATGCAACTGCGTAACTGAAAAGACAGCCTGTGGTCATGCGTGGCGGCCAAATATACTTACACACAGGAGAAAAGGCCTTTCTCAATTTTTAAGTACTGGTTTCGCCAATCTCAGTAAGGGCCTTTTCAAAATAAGGACTTTCCACCCCCTTTTTTTTAATGCAGTTTTATGAAGATTACATGAAAGGGAAAAATATACCCCATGATTACGTGTAAGATTTACTGTAACTCATAGTCAACAGTAGCATAGGGAGTTCAGTAACATGAACAAGAACTGCAGACACAGACTGCCACAGCCACGGGCCATGTCATGGAAATTTTCTAGATCTTTGCTCATTCTTGGTGCTCTTGCATCTGGCTTGTCTCCAACCAGTCAAACATCTTCTCTGAAGCCTGAAGCCGCATGCAAGGCACATTTCATTTCACTCCTTACTCGGTATTTTCTGAGCCAGACCAGTGCTGCATATAACCACTCTGCTTATACAGCCAGTGGCAATATTCTCCCACGAGATGTCATTCCCAGTTAGTGTTCAGATGGAATCGACTACAACCTCAAAATTCTTTTATTCAGACCTGCTTAGCTAGCAACTAATTCCCATGTGGTATTTGATTATTCTTCCCAACTTCGCACTTCGCTTTTACAGTGTTAAAAAAAGAAACCCTCAGTTTTAAATCTGTTCTCTAACACAGCTTCCATCTCTTATACCATTTGCAGGATAGATCTTAATTAAAAGCTCCCGTTGTTCACAGCATTAATATTAATTAGTAGTAGACTTGGGGCAAGTTTCTGCAAAATTGGGAATTTCTCTGCAGCTGAAAACAAACAAGCATAATCATACACTAAACTTGGCTCTAAGTCTATTTTTCACAAAGCTTCAACTAGATAGTATTTTTACACCCTGTTCATAGGAGTCCTAGGAAAGTGTTGAAAGCTTTCCTACAGTCAAGAGATATCAAATCCACTTCTCCCATATCCAGCAGGCATGTTGCTCTGTCACAGAAGGAAGACAAACTGATTCAAAAATGACTCATCTTTGACAAATCTATGTTGATTGTTGCTTACCACCTCACTTTCTTCCAAATGCTTATAAATTGTTTGTTTCAGTATTTTTCCAGGAGTCGATTTGCCTGGCCCGTCATCCTGTTCTATACTTCCACCCCCTGTTCCCTTTAGAAACAAGCACTAATTTCAGTTCTCTTGTGGTCATTCTCAGATAAGATCCCCAATAGCATCAACCCATTTTAGTCACCTGCCTAAACTTCCTCTCCACCATAAGAGTATTTAGGAAAGGACCCCAAACTTTAGCCTATGCTAGGCAGTATGCCGACATCTTAGCCCTTGTGCATGTCCACTCAGTTAATCCTGATCAGTAAAGTAAAAATGGTGCTAACAACCTCTTTAGTTGGTAACTTTCTAGCCTTTCTGCCTAAGAGACAAGTTCTTTCTTCAGTGATTTCCCTTCCTACCAATACATTTACAGAATGTTTTCTTGCTGCAGTATTGCCAGCTCTATCTTGTTATTGGAAGGACTCGATACAAAACATCTCTACCCACGAGTATTATTCTTTTATAAGACATGTTCAAAAGCTGACCTAGTACCCCCTTTTTGCATGGCTCCTTCAGTTTCAGACTAATGAATAACTTCTAATTAGGTAGTGGCAATTACAGCTATCTATTCTTCCCAGAAAACCAGCTTGCATTTGTGCCCTTACAGCAGGTCTTTAAGAAACCACTAAATCTTCTGTCCTCAGACTTCAACTAATTCTTTGATTTTCTCAAGTATGCTTTCCAGGCCATTGCTTAACAGTCACTTTCATCCAATTCACCACCCTCCTCCACCCATTCCTTCTTTTCAGTCAGAAGCAAATACAGAAGACGTTCACCATGAGTTGCTTTCAGGACTGCTCATCAAAAGAAGTGCTGAAATTTTTCTAGACTGTGCATGTTACAATAATATTTTCTGGAAATTGCCAGAGTAGCTGAAGTCTTCCTGAACACTATGCCCTGTACTAGGGAAGACACATAGATGACAAATAGCCTACTTGAGGAATCTAAAGAGAACTAGCATCACTTTTTTTTCTTCACTGTACCTGTAAAGGCTTTCAACATTGCTTAGTGGATTAAACAAAAGCATCTTCAACACACAAAGGAAGAATTTCTCCTCTTACCTGTCCTTGTTTTTCCTTAAGTAAGCTGTACTTATTCAGCACTTCAGTCATAAAAATTACTCCACTTACTTGACTTGAGCAGCCAGCAGGTCAAGGAAGAGGATTCTCCCCCTCCACTCTGCTCTCATGAGACCTCACCTGCAGTACTGTGTCCAGCTCTGGCATCCCCAGCACAAGAAAGACACAGACCTGTTAGAGTGGGTCCAGAGCAGGGCCACAAAAATGGTCAGAGGGCTGGAGCACCTCTCCTCTGAGGACAGTCTGAGAGAGTTGGGGTTGATCAGCCTGGAGAAGAGATGGCTCCAGGAAGACCTTATTGCAGCCCTTCAGAACTTAAAGGGTGCTTATAAGATAGAGACTTTTTTCTCAGAACCTGTAAAAATAGGACACGGAGCAATGGTTCTAAACTGAAAGAGGGTAGGTTTAGATTAGACACAAGGAAGAAATTTTTTACAATGAGGGTGGTGAGAGAACTGAAACAGGTTGCCCAGAGAAGCTATGGATGCCCCATCATTGGAAGTGTTCAAGGCCAGGTTGGACGGGGCTGCGAGTAATCTGATTTAGTGAAAAATGTCCCTGTCCATGCCAGGGGGTTGGATGAGATGATCTTTAAAGGTCTTCCAACCCAAACCATTTTATGATTGTGCTAAACAAAGTACAACTTTGATTTACAAGTATGTTCAGTTCCCCTTATTCCAAATATGTAAACCTACCATTTCCAAAATTAAAGCAACATTCTCATGGACTAGATTCCAGGCTGAAACAGGAAGGTATTTGGTCCTTACTACCACCTAATCAGAATAGCAACACTTAATGTGATAAGATGAAAGTGGAGTATCATAATGGGAGACTGCAGCTCACTTCCTTTCAATGTAGATCACAAATATCCCATCATGTCAGGATGTGACTTTTTTTTTTTTTTTGCATTAAATCAGTGACTGTTTCACAGAGCAGCTGGGTAGGAAGCCCACAAAAGAAAATGCAACCCTTGATTTGGTCCTAAATATAGAGTGGCTCTTCAACTACAAGATTTTGAAAAATCCTGCATGCAATCACTTCCCAGCAGGAGCAGTGTAGGCAAAAAAGAAACCTGCAGTTGCACCCAGCTTCAGAGAGTGCAAGCATGAGAAGTAAGGAAGCTTGTTAAGAGAATCCAAGAGGGCCAGATAAAGAATTTAAATTTTTGCAGGTACTGTGGAGATTACTAATGATAAGACTGGAAAGACAAGGCAGGTACATAATCCCTATTAAGTAAAACCTGAGAAAGGAAGAAAGGAAACCAGAATGATTAGGAACAACAGTGTAGGAGTGATGTTATCCTCAAAAAAGCTGAAGCCAAGCCCAAATAGAAAAAAAAAAATAGCTCAACAGATCATACACTCTGGCAAATTAAATGTAAAAGCACAGCAAGGCAGGCAAACCAAACAAAAAAGTCTGATGAACAACTGGCAGAGACTAATGATAAATCTTACTTCAAGCACATCAGGAACAGGAAGCCTGCCAGAAACTCTAGGAGGTAACTCATGATCAGAGTAGAAAAGGAGCACTCAGAAGATAAAGGCATTACAGAAAATACACCAGACAGATTCACTGCAGTGATGGTAACAGTACAAGATGCTGGGGAGCCTCTGTAAAGAGCTGTGATAGAAATGCTAACATTGGTATGAATGGAGAGTAAATGGGAATGTTTGATCACAGGAAAAACAGCGTAAGAGGGAATATAAGAATGGCATTTGTTGACAGCACCTAGATTAGCAGGCCAGCAAGACTGGTGAGAAAGGATGGAGAGACTAACCACTAACCAGATGCAGACTAACCACATACCTGCCAAACTAAGGATCCAGAAGTTGCAATGAGAACTCAACAGCTGGAGTCCCTTTTCTTCCCATCACTACAAGGAATCCTGGACCAGTGACTTGGATGCACACATCTTGGTGCCTGAATGCTAAACTGCGTGGACAGAAGTATCTTCATGCTTGTAAGTACGCAGGTGTGAGAGCATGGAATGAAACCAGTTTTGTATTAAAATAAAATCACTTCTCCCTCCTATAAAGTCTCACTGAGTTTTGCCACATTTTTACTACAATATTACAACATTATTTCTCAGATTCCCCTACCAGGACCCCTCTTTCCAGGGAACTCTAAGGATGTGTTTGAAGTCACACTGACACTATGAGCAGGTACAGAAGGAACCTACAAAACAAGCGCCAACAACTCGCCAGGACCAGACGGCACTCAACCCAGGAATTCTAAAGGAACTCAAGCATGAAATCAGTGAATTACTAACACAATGATATGTCACCTCTCAATTAAAAGTATCTTGATAGTAGAGGACCGTGTGGTGGCAAAGATGACAGACTTTTAAGAGACTGCAGGCAAGTCCTTAAGCCTGAGATCTGTGCTGTACATACTAATAAAAACTGCAATGAAGAACACTGTTATGAGACATCTGAATAAATATGATCCAGTTGGGAAGAGTCAGCATGGCTTTTGTAATGGGATGTCCTGACTTACAAGACTACTGATGTTCTATCCACAAGCCAGTGGGATGGCTAATCCAGTTCCTCTCCTTCAAATTTCAAGACATTCAACAAAGACCTTCATTAAGGCTTTTAAGGACACTAAGTATGCAAAAGAGCAAAGGTCCTTCTTGCACGGGCAAATAATGGGTTGAAAGATTGACCACTTAGTCCTGCTCATGTTTCCAATTCTTGCCATCACCAGTGGAGTTCTGGAGATATCTGCGCTGAAACATAGAGGACATACAGCCTTCCTGCTCTGGACAAAGCGGTGAGCAGTGCACTGACAACGGCTACCAAACATATTAAGTTACTCAAGGTAATAAACGAAAAGGCAAACTACAGAAAACTATGAAAAATGACTGAACAGACAATAAAATGGCAGGTAACATTCAGTGTAGTTATAACACAAATAATGCACATAGGAAAAGCAATCCTAACTTCAGAAAGAAAATTCTTAGCTTGAGTAAACTATCACCTGCTATCAGTGAGATCTTGGTGGTTATGACAGAGCTGCGTGATAACATCAGCCCTCTGCTCAGCAAGCAGTTAAGACAGGTAATAAAGTGTCAGAAATCATTAGGAAATAAATGCTAATAAACACCTAAGAGTTTCAGAAGGACAAAGAGATGATTTTGTCATCCATGGATATCATTCCCTAATAAAGCCCAAGGCAAGAATTATCAGTATCAATGACACTTTACTCTCCAGAATATCTGAGGCCTGATGGACACTCAGAACTGTTTGAAGGAAAACTTTCCAAACACTTTCTCCAGAAAGGTTGGGTTACCAGAGCAACTTTTCTGATACTCATCATGCAAAACCAGAGCACATTTAGCTCTTGGCAGATTTTCCCTCCCTACCTTTGGTTCTCTCACTAGGACCAGTGAAACTTCTGAACTTATCAGCTGGATAGTTTCAGAAGAGCATTTGCATTAGCATCATTCCCCATGTCTTACAGAACAGAAACATTTAATAGGGAATGTTATATTGATCTGTCTGTATGCATTTTCCTATCACAAGATAAACAGTGAAACTAATTACATCAACATGCCCTGTGTTCTGACAGTTGTTTTTTACTGCAGGTTAACAAAGATAATTAGATGTTCATGGGCCAGAAAAACTACCAGAAAATCTAATTCTCTTGTTGTCAATTACTCTTTTGAGACACACACAGTCACAATGAATAAAAACTGAAACTCTGAAATAATCTACACCTCCACCCTACTAGCTGTTATTTTTCCGCTGAAAGATAAAACTTTCCCAGCTTTCTTTATGCTACCAAAATAAACACAAGCAATCCCCAATCTGCATTCTCTGCTGTTATACTTCATTTTGAGCAGTCTGCTCAAAAGCAGATCAAAAAGGTACCCAATACATGACAAAAAAATTTAAACTATTCAAATTACTTCTGCCTAAGTAATTAAATTGAAATGTCCTTACAACACTGTCAGATCAAGGTGCCCAAAATCAACAAAGGCAGCCCCAAACTTCCTAAGGTAAAAAGCAAATGGGAGATCTCTAATGGTTAAGAAAAACAGTATGTGGATAAAATGCTGTGAACCACATTTCTAGAATTTCTTCCTAAGCATAATATCTCCCATACAACTGCAAGGGTTCCGAAGCCACATTTTCAAGACAGACAATGACTACCACAAAATTAAGGACAGAAAAATTAGAGCTGCCAACACTGCAATTAAACACCTCCAAACAGCCATTTTGTTTAAAATTCCTGGGCAAACAGCATCCTCAGTTTGCTCTTCTCACCCTGTAACTGTGTCACCACGCTGCCACCGTGGGTGTGCTGACATGGTTGTTATATAACTCCCTCGCTCCCAAGTGCGATTAAAAAAAAAAAATTAAATAAAAAAAAATCAAAACTGGAAACCAACAGTTTTGCAGATAAGCTGTGCTCCTCTAAGGGCTCTATTACACCACTGGTTTTGGGGTGGATCCCCAGGTAGCAGAGACTCCCAGCCCCTTTCTCTTCCTTTTGCTTCCAGCAGTGCCAGTGCCAGGCACGTCCTCCAGCACCATGGTGATGTTCTGCCCCAGCCGTGGCTTTCCATGATGCACACATCTACATGTCCTCTGATTCCCTCATGTTCCATTTCGAAGAGAAACAATCCTCTCTTGCAGGTCCAGTTCATCTCATCTTACAGAAGATCACGAGTCATGCCTTAGAAATGCCTACGTCTTTTCACTGGCTATTACAATAGTCTACACAATTAGCTTAAACTGAGGAGGCTAAACTGCAAACATCTGAAGCAAGGCAAATTAATCTCACTCAAAGGCACAGACTCATGGCTGTGCATGGCCTCCTTCCCTTCCCATTCAGGGCTGGGCTGCTTTAGCTCCCGTTTGCATTCTCCTTAGGCCGCCAACATATGTCAGTCCCCAGCCTACAGATCCTGGGAGATGAATTTAAATTCTTAATGATCTCCTTGCTGAATAAATACATACATAGCTTTGTAAAAATTCCAGGTTGTTCACCATTATAAAGAATCAAGTGCCAAATATGTATGTACGAAAACATACAGGAATATCCATGGCAGAATTAAATAAACTTAAGTTTCCTGTTTAGAAAGAGGAAATGAAATAGAAATTTAACTTGCCAATCCCCACTATCACTGTCATACTCCCCCCTAAATCAGTAACTTCGCCTTAATAAGCAAACCAAGTCAAATCCCACCAACAAGCATAAATTCAGAAGGTTATCTGGGGCTTTGCTGTTTTTAAGCCAACAGTAGACACCATCCCATGCTTTGGAGTACTTTAGAAATTACCAAATCAAGGTTAAAATCTGACATTACATAGAAGTTTATCAGGGAGATAAGAAAGAAGGAGAATCCAAACTGAACAGAACTTTTCAACAGCCTTTTCATATGAAGGATGCTTATGAAGGAGCTTTTGCTATGAAATAGCTCCAATGATCATTGCTGAGTGTAGGAACTGCCCCCCTTCGGTGAGAGAGCTCGCACCAGACAGAGCACGTTCCTGATCGCATGTTGAACTTAGGTTATCTTTGCAATGAAAAACAGCAAGTCTAGTCACAAGAGGGGAAAATGACCTTCAATCAAAATAGAAATAATTCTTCCCTGGGTGAAGGTGGGTGCTTCCAGGCAGCTGGATCCTTTCTCAAGCATCATTTAAAAGAAGGATAGATGAGGTGCTTAGGGACATGGTTTAGTGGTGGGATTGCAGGGTTAGGTTAAAGGTTGGACTCAATGATCTCAAAGGTCTTTTCCAACCAAAGTGATTCTATGATCATCAAGAAAGTAAACCTATTCTAAAAAAGGAGGCAGAGCTGCATTGTCTTCTCCAGCATCCTTACAAAGACTCAGTCATCCAATAGATATTGAACTTGCTCCAGCTCTGTACTTTACCTGAAAGATCCAACGCTATCCAGATCCTACCTTTTCACTTCTTGTCTCAGCTAAACGTCACACACAGCTGTAACTTCTCAACCCTGTCTCGTTCACTGGTATCAAACTTTGAGAAAAAGTTTCTCTCAATCGCCCTATTGTTTACTATTTCTGAACTTCCTTGTTTCACCATTAACTGATCCTTTTCTCTTGTGGGGTTGCTAAAAACCAGAAACACTCTCTACCACTGCAGCGCTTGCTTTGTATATAAGCTTTTTCTGCCCTCTCTAATTCAGAGGATCCTTTCTCTCCACCCTCTGATATGGTAGACAACACCATTCATTGCCACTTTAATTGTACCCTTTCTGATGTAGAAAACTTCAATATCCAAAACAAGATTGTAAATCCTATTCCAAAAGTCAGAAGGAGTAACAGCACCTTGCTTAATTCGTGTTCTGAACAGTCCTTTCTCTCTTGCCCAGGACTGCAGGAGTTAGTCACCTATAGCTAGGCATGAAGGTATACCAAAAGCACATCAATTAAATACCTAAGTTAGGCAGTACCCCATCCCCAAAGCCTTCACTTTTACAGCTGTAAAAAGATCACTTCCCTTCAACTGCAACACAGATACATCTTCTACATTTTTGCAGACACTTTAGGCACTGCTGAGGTTTCAGAGTATAAATTGGTGCTATTATTATAGCACAGCCACCTTATGACACCCTGAGCGATTTGCTAAGGGCTATGCCTCAGTTCTACAGAAATCCAGTAGAGTGATTTTGCTGTCTCTACTTACATTAGTAGGAATGGCATGTCTTATTTAAGAATTAGAAGAGCAGCGTGGGATCTAGTTTCAATGTTTTTTTTTTTCCCTCCTTTATGTTTCAATACTACATATACAAACAGCAAGAAGAAGAAACCCCTGTGGTTTGCTAGCTCAGGTAACTCTCCACAAAGGCTGCAGTCACCGGAGCTCTGTATTAAAAAGCTCCTGACCCAGAGGGCAGCTGCTAATGGGACGAGCAGATGCACCAGCCTTCTGCCAGCTGGTACAGAGGGAGAGCAGACACCCTGAGCGCTGCCAGCCCTGCCTGACCTGGCCTGTCACAGCTGTGCCGCTGCCCTTTACCCTGTGAGTTCCGGCTCAAAAGGGGTTTTCCACAACTGCAGATCAGCACCAAGCATTCATAAAGTAGCAGTTCGCAAAACTTACTTGAAGACTTACTCAACTCTGCTATGCATCCAAGTAACTGATGATTCTCATTTGATTCATTTCTCTACTCAAACAGTGTTATTACCTGAAATCGAATGGAAATCATCTTTGTCTAGAAAACATCATAACCTAGCAAACAAAAATAAACACCATCATCATGCTCTCTTGACAGTGCCCCCATTCACATTCCAGTTTTGGAGGGACTCACAGACTGTCCACATCCCAAAAATGTAACTTCTCAGGTCAACATACTCCAGAGGGAGATACAAATTTGTACAGGGCAGAAAACACAAGAGCTAACTAGGGCCCCACCATTTGGGCCCCAATACAATGTTTTTTCTGAACTCCCTAGAAAAACTGTGTTGAAAAATGAGTGTACTGAAAAATGGTACTTAAAACTCCTATCTTGTAAGAACTTTTTCTGACTATCATATATAGTACCTGCAGACACACACAGTCATCTGTATTGTACTTTATCCTTGGCTGATGAGACTCCTAGAGGTGCTTCCAGCCATTCCCTTCTCTGGTTCTGCATTAACTGGTCCTACACACTCATGCAGAAAACCATGTTTACTTTTCTGGTTTGAATTTCAGAGACACCAAAATACCTGGTAGAGCAAGTTTTGGGCCGCAAGCAGCATTAGAAACAGCAAAACCTTTTCAAAAGTAATAAATAATCTGAAGACAGAAAGAAAATGTAGGGATTTTGTAATGCCAAAACCATCATGCTTCTCAGCAGCACACAATTCTCTTTCTCCTTTTCAAAAACAATGGCAGCATGGTCCACAGATATTTCAGTTTTAGAAAGCAGTGCCAGAACATTAAACCATAGATCCAGTCATAACACGTTGGTATAGGCAAAAAACAGATTCTAATACATTGGTTGTAATATTCCAGTACAAAGTTAGACCCAAGTATAACCTTACACTAAAGGCCACAGACACTTGAATCTGGAGGTTACCCAGTAATTGGATAAAAACAGAAAAGAAAAAAAATAATCAAAAAATCCTAAACTATCTCAGCTTGTAAGGAAACAGGCCTTATGCAAACACACTGCGTACTGCAAACAATATTTAAAATCATTGGCTTCACTCAAATTCGACAGAGAAGCAGAGGTCTCAGCTATTTAACATATCTGCTTATTGTATGATACTATAGAGAAAGAAGGATATAAAAACAACTCCTGGAAGGGGGAGGCTGCACAGGGGCTCACAGTCACTGCCCAGCGAGGCTGTGCTGCCAAGACAGGTTATGGACAACCACTGCAAAGCCTTCAGCGGTTGTTGTGTTACACTCCAGGTTTGTCAACCACAGAAAGCTAGCTTTCCCTTTTGCTGTGTCTTTAGTCATTCTCAAAATAGAATAAAGTAAAATTTACTTAAAATATTTGTTTACATAGAACTGAAAAGTGAAGGACTCCATGATTTTTATTATTCCACATCCTTAAAACAATCATAAACAACCATTACTCCTAACTTCAAAGCAAAACATCCTGCACAGAGCCATGAAACCCAGCTCTGTAAAACACCTGAAGTTTAAAAACAAAACAAGAAAACAAAACAGGCTTTTTTTACCCCTGGAAAAACCAAAACATCTAAATAAAAATGATGCTAGCAGATACTAGATTTCTCTTCAGGGGAGAAAAGGCTACAACTTTTGAATCATTTTTGTAATTAACTCTTGTTATTATATTGGATCAGGATGGTTTTACCCCAAAAGGTAACACACGATGCATGTTTCAGTCTCCTGTGTTAGCAACAGAGAAATTATTTTTATACCGCCTTAAAATCCCTATGTGTTGCAGTAACAGAGGTGATCAAGTGGGATAAAAAGTAAATGATGAAAGCAACTGTTCATGTGAAGCCCTGACAGTGCATGCCTGGAGTTACTTGTGACTTGAAGCACACCACCCTGATCTTGCCATCGGCCAGCTCTGTGGCCCGAGGCGGGCACTTGCTTTCCTGTCTAAGCAAAAAGAATTATTCTAATGGGCTGCAAACTCCCTGAGCTTTAAGCGCCATTAAATGTACATGAGCAAAGAACTTTCCACGAGGGATTTCTGTGAAGCCATAGAAGACATTTCTTCCTTGTTCATCACTTAAACACTGCTTTATCTACAGACAAGATCACAACTATGCCCATCTTCATGTAACTGTCCTGATGCCAAAACATCATCTTCCAAAAATAATGTTGTTTGCTACTCCCATACAATGTTTTATCTAGTACATCATCTTCATTTCAGAAGCTGAAAAAGGCGCTCCGTTAGCAAACAGAGGTTGCTGAATAACCTTTATTTGTTTTGGTCATGAAACCAGTATCTCTAAATTGAAGTCCTCTCCCCTGAGGCACCAAGTGGCAAATAGATGAATAAGCTGAGAATTTTTGAAGATGGATGAAAGGAAACCAAGAAGCTTTTATATAAAAGGCAAACCTCACATGACTTCCCCATACGCTGAGCATTACCAGTGACACAGGAACTCCCCCGTCGGGACTTGCAGTAGAAGGGGATGGAGTTGGAGGCATGTCTCTTCCCCAGCCCACAGCATCTGCTTACCCGCCATACACAGAGGTGAGCTCAGCAGTGGTATGCAATGCACCATCGAGGCTAAGAGATCAACTAACATCATATTCTGACCAGAACCCTGTCTTTCCTCCTGCCTTTTTTCCCTGCTTTGTTTCCCATTTTTATATGGAAAAATGGTATTAACACATTTCTAAAAATGGAAACGTTCTTCTTCATAATTTGGCAAGGTATGATGTATCCAGAGTAAAACTTTCCATGCCATGTAGCAGTCTTACAACACCCTGATACAGGAAGCCTCATTAACTACAGCTCTGATAACATGAAGAGATTTCCTCATACTGAATGTTCATTTCAACAAAAAGTTCTTATAATTCCACAATCTGGTGCACAGACTCACCATTTGGTTAGGAAGCTACAGCCAAGTTCATGACTTCCGAAATTCTTGTGAAAACCCTCTTGAATTTGCCCAAATTACAGGCTTCTGAAATGCACATA
This sequence comes from Egretta garzetta, assembly GCF_000687185.1. NCBI lineage: Eukaryota > Metazoa > Chordata > Aves > Pelecaniformes > Ardeidae > Egretta > Egretta garzetta. Next base: position 1,826,653 of record NW_009258484.1, on the reverse strand, counting down.
ACTCCAATATTCTCAGCAGCTATCTGCTAGGATGCAGATAGGGTTTCACCACCCTACTGCAGCCAGCCCACATTAGTGCTGCTGTCATGTGGCTAGTCACATCCTACCCTTCCACCTCTGGCCAGCTGCAGCACTTTCTCCCCATCCCCCAGTTTCTACTGGGATTAGTGCTTTTGGGATCCCAGTCAGCCATCTCCGAGTCCTGGTGCTGGCACAGAAAAGGCAAGGGGAAAACACAACTGCATCTTTTGGCAGCGCTGCTGACAGAACCCCAGCCAAACAGGAAACTGCTTTCCAGGATGCTGCTCTGTGTCGACAGCAAAGCTCTGGAGAGCCGATCTGGATGAAACATGTTAATTATACTGCACTCGCTTGAGCTGGTAATAAAAAAAATCCCATTTCTCTATGACACTGAACATTAGCATTTTAAAAATCATCCTGAGTTTCAAACCCAGGCAAATCTCTATTACATTTGTAATGACTACCATAGCTGCTCAGAGACAGAGAAAAATAGGAAAGCACCTAATTAAAGATAAGCACAAAAATAAGAATATACTGAAGGGACACAAGGATAGCATGAAGGGAAAGATGCAACAACCATTTTATGCTCCAGATCTAGCAAGTGACAGAGTATTAACCAACAAATAGCTAATCCAAGAGACTTGTTTGAAACAGTTTTGGCAGAGGACTGAAGGTAGCTAGATAAAGTCACAGGAAGATTTGAAAAAGAAAGGGAGGTAGATTACCATCTGTGTACACTGTCTTTAAGCAGTGTGTGGCAGCACTCCTAGAAGTCATGTAAATGTAAATTTTTTAAACAGAAATAAAAATGACAATATTTCCTCAATATGCCAAAAATGGTACCAGTGCGGAAGCTCACGCTTATATATATATATGTATATATATATATCTTTCAAACAAGCTTTAACATAAAGTGTTCTGTACAAGTTGTATTTATGTATTCTCTGTCTTTATATGAACATACTATGCCAAGAGGTCACATTAACGAAAAAAAAAAAAAGCCCTACTTTACACATATTTGACTTTAATAACAAATACCAGAAACTCATCTATCTAAAAGTCAAATTTGCATTGAATATGGAATGGTTATCTTTAGGATTTTGAGGCAAAGAGGGCCATTGCTGTTTCTTTCTAAGATAAGTAGTTTTCAAAAAGGATGCAAGACTGCAGTTTTGTTATAACCTTTAAGAAAATAATCTAAGAATCTATGCATCATGGAACGCCAGTGCTACAGTGTCCTGTTTCTTATTTTTACTTGATCCATGTTCCATAAAGTTTTACCACACACACCTGCACATTCATCCATCAGTACACAGACTGATAATGCAGATCACTGAGGTCTCCTGAGGAACACTAATCTCAGTAGGAAAATTAGTTCCTAGCACAAAAATGACAAAGTATCGACAGTTGTGATTTACAAAGAATATGAGAGTGAAATCTCAAGACTATCAAACCTCCACATGGCTAAATTATTACGTGGCTAATATTCAGAATTCAAGATGAGCAGCTGCCTATGTACCTTCAAAGGCACCCAGGCCACTGACTGTGGGCTATGAATGGACAACTGCTGTTCACCACTGGTTCACGACAGAAGCTGGGCTTGCTGGCCTATCCAAACAGGCCAATAAAAATAAAGAACAGATGCAACAAAACACAAAATTAGGAAGTATCACAGAACCATAAATATTTGGTTGGAAATGACCTCTGGGGATCTTCAGTTCAGACTCCCGTTCCTTCCTGATGGCTTCCATCTAGCCAAGCTCCAAGAACTTCTAGGGATGAAGATTACACAAACCCTGAGTAAACTGCTCTAGTGCCATTCTACCCTCCTAGTGAAAACGTTTCTCCTAATGTCCAAACTGAACTTCCCAAGTGAGCTATTCCCCTTGCTACTTTGCTTCACGCTACTTTTTTGTAGCCTTTGATGAATTGAAGGGTCATCAATTTAGTTATGTCCAACTACTTAGAGAAGTAATCCTTACACTCTTGCTACCTGACTGCTGGCTGCCCCTCTCCCTCCCAAACCACTTTGCTAGGAAAGAAGCTTTGTCTAGAAAGACTGATGGGGGAGTAGAGAGTTCAGCCATTTGCGCATTACCTGTCATTGGGCTGCCTTCCTCCATCTTTGAATAACATCCCATTTTCCCCAAAATTTCTCTTACAGCTACCATACTTTCAGGATCCTTTCTTGTTACCCCTCATTTCCCACATGAAAAAAAATTTCTCCAGCAAACCTCTCTGTACATGATCAAATTATGTGTCGCTTTATTAAATGGTCAAGGTTAGAGATGGATCATGAATCTTAATGTATGTTGGGAAAAAATACAAAGTGATTCATTGCTTAAGACAACCTACATCCTCACCTAAATGCTGAAGACAGTTTGTCTAGCAGAGAGTCTGCAGCACCCATACAATGCTTGAGTTGAGGCTGTGTAGGAAGACTAGGAAGGTAAGCAGCAGAACCGAGATGCTGAATTGTGGGAGAGAAGACTTTGGTTTATTCCAGGAATTGCTAGGTAGAAACCAGTGGGAAGCTGCCATGAAGTCAAGCGTCCACCCTTGGTCCCTTTGTATTAAGGAGCTTCTGCTGCTCAGCCCTAAGGGTTGTCTTTTGAAAAATCTCTTATTTCTACTATATTAGGTTGCAGCTAAGATTAGGAATCACTTGCTACGGTCATAATATTAAGCAGAGAGTTAGAGACAGCCCCTGGCCCTACTACAAAAACAAAGTGTGATGGACATACTCTCATTCATTCAGAATGTTTGAACCAGAACTAGGAACTGAACTGAAACTCCAAGGCCAGTCCATTTCCCTACTGTCTTTCCTTACTTGCTTCTCTGAAGGGGAGCATTTATGTAGTTCACTGAAACAACTATTTGACAATTTCTTTTGAGATTTGCAGATCTCGTACCTGCCCAACTTTCTCTGTGAACTATGCCCTGAAAAAAAACCCATCATATAGTTCCCAAAACTGTGTTTGGTTTTGCTTGTACGTACTTAGTACAGGTTGAGAAACCTAAGCATTAGAGCAAAGTTTAAAAGACCCATCCCAGCAAAGTTGGTAATCCTTCTTGCAAAGACGAACCGTTTAAAAGGTATTTAGGTAGCTAGTGATTCTGTTAAGCATCTAATAGGGTTTTCAGAGGAATACTAGCTTGCAAACAGCTAAGTACACATAAACACCTTTAAAAATCTTTCCAATAGTGTAGAGATGTTTCTGAAAAGTAGCTGCAGGAGTCTCACAGATTCCACACTGCCTCTCAGCAGAGGAGTCTACCATTAGTTTGCTGGTCTACACTAACTAGAAGGTTTGACGCCTCCTGCATTTGCCACCAAACCTGTTTGCAAACACCGTGTTGCCCAATTAGCATTTGCTTCTGGTGTATCCTAAAGTTATAATTTCAAATACCTCTGGGATCTCCAGTGGTTTGTTTCTGGCTGAACACTAACTTTCTTGCTCTAGAGCAACATTTTACAGAAGTCCAGGGAACCAGGAATAAGCTTAGAAATAAAGTCAAAAGACAATATTTGGGCTGAGGGACAAGGAAGCCTTGTAAAACACGGCAAATTGCTTTGTGAAGTGAAATTGCATCAAGGGGTAATCTACCAGCAGGAGATGGAAGAACGCATCATGTTTACTTACACACATTTTAAACTCTACTGCAGTCTCACATGTTCTCACTTACAATTGATGCAAGGCACTGCAGTAGTACATATGGTTTCCATCTTTGCACTGCACATGCAGGATGCTTGGTTTTCCAAATCATAATCCTGGCTTGGAAATGGCGGAACTTAACTCCTCCCCCAAGGAGACTGCCAAGGCACAATTTTAATCAGGAATCAAACAATATTTTGTAATTTCCCTAAAGCGCCCGCTTCTGGTTTCAGGCAATTATGCAATACTTTTTCAATTCAGATTTCAGCATACAGTGTGCAGTACCAAGGAACTGTTAACTATCCCCAGCTGAAAGTCTGGAAGAGCATCTGGTGGGGAAAAAATAAGTAAATAAATAAATAAAAACCCCAGAGGGCGACAGGGGAAGGAAGTGGAAGGTTTGTTGTTTTTTTTTTTTTTAATTTTTAAAATAAGCATACTGGTTTGTAAACTGATCGTGATCATTTGATCTTTCATTTTCAAGTGCTTGGGATTAAGAAATTGATATAGTTACTAGTTGGAACACTGAGAAAATAGCCATGCTAATATAAACAGTCTCTTGTCCTGGAGTTGTATCTGAGGACTATTATAACAAGAGACATACGTTAATACATTGCACAGACACTTTATTGAATCCAAATATTTTTTCTGACAGTTAGCCCAAAACCAAGATTAAAAGCTTGTCTGAGATATGACACAAACTCAAAAGTCATAAGTACAAGAGACCACCACTGTTCTGCAATATGGCCAAGATCAGCAGGATGTGGAAAAGTTGTCAGTTTTCAGCTAGACCCTGCAGTTCTCCATGTACCTGCCAAATAATGATTCACAGCAGAAGAATTCCCAAAATATTGTACAGCAATCACGAGAAAGCAATCAAGAGAAGCATTACGGTTTGCTGCATAGATCAAAGGCAAATCAGGCTGAATTATTGTGAAGAGACCTTCCCTAGGTAAAACAACGGATCAGTTCAATGTAGAAACATGATGACTAATGTCCAATACACAAAGCAACAGATTAAAATGTTCCCCCTTCCTAACATCAGCAACCAAGAAACTGTAAACTAACTAAAAACAAATCCAACCCAAATTCTAAAGATATTCACGTAAGTTTTGAGCCCCTCACTACACGAAAGACACTGAGGCACTGGAGCATGTCCAGAGAAGGGCAAAGAACCTGGTGAAGGGTCTGGATCACAAGCCTGATGAGGAGGGGCTGAAGGAGCTGGGGTTGTTTAGCCTGGAGAAGAGGAGGCTGAGGGAAGACCTTATCGCCCTCTACAACTGCCTGACAGGAGGCTGTAGCCAGGTGGGTGTTGGTCTCTTCTCCCAGGTAACAGGCAATAGGACAAGACAAAATGGCCTCAAGTTGCATCAAGGGAGGTTTAGGTTGGACATTAGGAAAAATTTCTTTAATGAAAGAGTGCTCAAGCATTGGAACAGGCTGCCCAGAGAGGTGGCGGAGTCCCCATCCCTGAAGGTGTTCAAAAAACATGTAGACGTGGCACTTTGGGACATGGTTTAGTCGGCATGATGATGTTGGGTTGACAGTTGGACTTGATGATCTTGGAGGTCTTTTCCAACCTTAATGATTCTATGATAAACCAAGTAATTCAACTCACTGAAGCTATACAAAAAACCCTCTAACGACAACTACCCCAAACACCTGAGGCAGTTGCAGACACCTTGCCAAGGGACATTCAGCTTGCTCAGAACATCCTGCTGTTCACTGCCCTTAGACGCTGAGCTTCTCAGCCAGAGCCAGCACCACCATTCCAAAGCTGCCATTTGCTGATGGTGAACATAATGAGAAACTCATCACTCCCCAGATCTCTCTGCAGCTGGCTTCAGCTCTTTCAGCTGGACTTAAGATGCAGCAAGCAGCTGCACCTATGAAGACTGCCTAGCATAGCCCCCAGGACTATCCTGCTGCTGCTAAACTTCAGCAACATGAGCCACAGTGTACCAGGCTAGCTTCCTCCTCAGATTTAAAATCACAGTTAAAAAAAAGAATTAAAAAAAAAAAAAATAAAAAAAAAAAATCCATCAACTTAAGAAACAAAGGTGAACGACAAAAGGGAGCATTTTGCCTGAAACACAAATTTCTTGCAGGATTCCCCTTGAAGACAGCTATAAACAATAAATATAATTTCACTTTCAAATTGCAGGATGAGCTCTTGCCACTGCAGTGAAAATACAGTCAAGCCTGTGCATGTTCAAAAGAAAGCAAATATATTTGAAGTCTTGTGATAACTGTGACCCTTCTTTGCTCCCTTTCAAAGCGGGCAAGAAAACTATCAACATCATCTGTTGCTCTATCACCCAAAGCGGCAGGTTTGCGGGCAATTTAGAAGTTCCAGCTTGGGTGATTAAACATAGCAGTATCAGTATGAGACCCTATCCTGAGGCTTTCCCATACATACACTTTAATAAACCCTGGAAGTTGAACTAAACTAGACTTAAACCCTCCAAGCCAACTTTGAACCCTGGGAAGTATATTCTCCTTATGCACATATTTCAAATGTCAGGAATATTAGATTTAGCTTGTGTGACTAATGAGCCAAAGCCATTAAGGCCTCACAAAGTATATATAAAAAAAGAAGTCCCAGAGGCAAAAATTGTACAAGTTTAGTAAGTAAACAAATTTATATCCTTCTGTTTCTTATCTTGCTGAGGGCATCCCAATTTACTATGAATTGTGTCTGTTAATGAGAGTAAGAGGTCTAGCTTAACGCAACCAAACTTTTAGATGCTGTTTAAAACAGCAGGAAAAGCAATAATAGATAACGAAACATGAACATCACTATGTGACACTTAAAAACAGCAAGACATAACACTTACCTATATCCATTCATTGGGCAGGCTGAGTTTAAAGAGCTTATAGAAGGTCCTTTTATATAGAACACCTGAAGAAGTTCAACACAAATTTGCAGAGCTTTAAATAACAAGGTAGCACACTGAATAGACTCTCACAAAGAAAAAAAAATATTAAAAAAAGAAAAGTCTAAGGATGGTTTAGACTTTCAGCAACTCATGCAGAAATGCAGAAGCCATGCACTTTGCTGTCAAAGCTCACCTAATTTTTGAAGGGGCAATCTGAGAAAAAAAGCCAGGAACAGACAAAACAGTTTCCCCAAAAAAACAGGGCAGCTCTGGAGCCAGGTGATGACTACAGAAGGGGTGTAGAACCTCAAGCAGAGAGTCCATTTGCAGGAGAAGAACAAAATAGGACTTTTTTCTTTTTTTGGTGCCATTTTATGTACTTAGATGTAAACGCAATATTCCATCCTTAACTTATTACATAAGGCTTGCTTGGATTAATCATTCAAGGCTAAAAAGGGCCAACAACCTTTTACGTGTATAGACTCCCCTGATCACACAGCTGGTGTCAGTGTCTTGATTAAATCAACAGCAATATTGTATTACAGCAACTTTCTTTCAACAGCACATTATTTAGATCTCTATTTAGGCAGCAACTACTGACAACTTACTGAATGGAAATTCCAGTCACCTGCTGGTTTTTAGTAATGTTTCAGAAAAGTCTCAGTTCTGTGATAACATTCTTCTGAATGTTACGAGGAAATCTATCCAAAGAGACTTCTAGGAAGAAAGTTACTTGGTCAGCTGAACTTCTTTAAGGCAGTACTAGCATGCTTACAGAATTTTCTCACAGGCCAGCTCCAACACACGGCACAGATCGTAGCTAAGCTTTAATTTTGTTAATTTTAAGATGTGCTGTGTGAAATAGAAACAGTTACATTTACTGTTTCTCTTTCCAGACACTCTGAAGGCAGGGTAAAGAGAGGCTGGTTTTTAGCTCAGACTGGGATGACTGCAAGCTACGCCAGGCAGCGCAAACACCTTAAAAGCATCATTCAGTTCCTTCCTATGTGACTGAATTATTAGAAATTTAGACTTAAACACAAACAGACACTCTCCAACCCAGGATAAAAACAGGAAGAGTATTTTGACAGCACCAAAAGCTGGGGAGAATACACAGGATAGGGCTGGCTAATGCAGCTTTTGTGCTGACAGCTGCAGAGCCACAGCCAGGCTGGGAAGCAACCCCTGCCAACGCGGGCACGCCAGGCAGTGTAAGCAAGTTATAGAGCAACCCCATCTCATCCACACTGCACCAAATTGGGCAATAAAGAGTTTCCCCATTCAAACCCTCTTCTAGAATACATTCTTTCTGGCCATTATAGACATAGCAAAAATAAGGACTTTTTTAGAAAGTTATACTCATGTGTGCATTTGGTAGTTTATTCGATTTTGGCAGTGTAGGCAATGAAGAGAAATGGAATATAGGACAAGCACTTTACATAAAACATTTGTGTGGATTTTCTGTATCAAATCAGGATTTTAAAGTCTGTTATATAAGAGGAGGGGAAAAAAAAATCCCCAATTTGGCCAGGTTCTATACAATCTGGATGACTGATCTCATTTAAATAAAGGTCTAATAATAACTCAGGAAGTAGCACTCAATTGTATTGCAATGCCCTTTTCTCCCTTGTAAATGGTATTTATAATAACCATTTTTATTTAATAAACATTTAAACAGTGATCACAGACCCTCCAATCACCCTATCTGGTCGGAGATTAGAACATTGGTACAGTTCAGAGGATCTACGCTCAGCCTACAGCCCAAATGCTGCCCTGCATCTGGTTCAAAAGGACAAGTTTAGGTCAAATACTTAAATCTATTTGCCTGGCTTTCATCAGTCTGTGTTACAACTTCTACATTAAGTATGTTTTAGTATCTAATTGATTCATATAATTTTTAAGTAAATCATGCCTCGAGTGACTGGTAAAGCTATTTGGGCAACTGGAAATTATTGTAAGTGCATTATACAGATAGAGAATTCAATGTTCCCCATTTAATAATCCCCAAATGGTTTTTAAAGAACGTTGCAAGGCTTGTATCATGGAATACAGTATGTGAAAGACAGAGCAAGTACAAAGGATAGGCTGCTATTTATGGCATTCATTAAAAGATAGGTAACTTTCCCTTATTTTCCAGTGTATTCTGTCTTCTCTGTTCAAAGCTTTCAGATTACAGCTAACTAGGAGCAAAAATAGGGCTGAGGGCTCTCTGCTTTGCACTATGAAATACCACTGCCATACCCACTGCTTTATTCCTAACTTGCAAAATGTAGTTGGCTTGTTTAAGGTACAACACAATATTTGAAATCTGGTATCTAGCTTTTCAAACATTGTTCTAAGTCAAGTTATTGCTCACTCTGATTTCTAGTCGATTTATCTGTGCTGACTGCTGTATTGCTTTCCTTACAAACATCCTCACCAGGATACAACAGACTGTTTTTATTTCAGCACCACCAGAAAGGTTTGAGCACTTCTCCACTTATATTAGAAATGAAAAAATAATAGATTCAGTAACAACGGTGATAACAACAGTCGGAGATAAAACTGCACTTCACTCACAGTAATCCATCAAGCTGGGAATACTGCAGAGAGGCAGAAACCTGCTTGAGAGACTGAACTCCAGTTTTCCAAGGCCAAAGCGTTTCTAAACCAAGCCAAGTCGAGTCAAAAAGAACTCCTGGGAGTTCACCTGCAGGCATGCAAGTTCACATAAACTGGGCTAGTACTGGGTGACACAGGGCTTAAAAAAGTATCAAAACCCAAGAAAGTAGTAGCAGTGCTTTTTGGCCACATGTAAGAGGCTATGCCCTGCTCAATGCCCACTGCAAAGTGGCTGCAGGTAAATCAGCTTTTTGCCTACACCACAGAACTAGAGATGCTATCAAATTTCTAATCACCCAGCTTCTCCTTGTACTCTGTAAGCTGCATTGCGATTGCAAACTCCTCCTGGCATTTTAGCTTCAGGAAACAAGAACTATCCTTGGCCTCTTTTCTTACACACCTGGGGGCAGACAATACTATGCAATAGCTCTTCTATTTCACAGGAGTATCTGCATTTCTGCGTGTAATGAACTACTCTGTTTTACACAATACTCGCTTCATGCTCCTTGCAGCTATTCCAAATACTAATAGACTCAAAACCCACAGATGAGTAGCACTCACATACATTGTATAGTAACGGCAATTCATTAGAGAATAGAGAGGAGGTAGATTAAATCTGAGCTACAGATTCTATACTAAGATCAAAAGACCCTATTTCTGTGTCTACAGCAGCCTCTGAGGAAGAGTCCAATTCTCTCATGCTTTCACTGTCACAGAACTGGATTTATTTGCATGCCTATGTGCGATGCACAGTATTTTGTGCTGATTACCACTTACAAAACTGAAAAGCAAATTAATATTCTCCTTTGAAAACGTGTAGATTATTTTGCAACTAATTCCAAATTAATTCCTTAGCTGCTTTGCGACCATGCACTCAGAAATTCACAGTCATAGAACTGACGGCTGCAAGGCAGCCTCAAAAATAAAATTTTACACTAACAGGGAATCATGACTCACAATATGCTCCCTCTGTCTGCATTCATTTTAGAAAACTGACGAACTGATGACAGGTGTCAGTTTGTGCTTCTTAAAAGAAAGATCAGATGGGAATCCAGATTGCAGTTTTACTGGAGGTCAAATATGAAAATACTTTTAGAGTTCCAGAGAGGCTAGGGATCCATGTGACCAACAGACATCCTAGTAGTGCTCACTTTTAATCCTGTCGTTGCTGGGATATGTAGAACGACAACATCTAATTGCCCTCTGCAAATCACAGAATTGGGACTTTCTTATTTTACATTGTAAAAACAATTCCTTTTTTTTTTTTTTTAACCAGACTATAACACATTTTATTGTACAGTTGGTTAAGCTGTCCCGAAAACATGCATTTTCCGGTGTATTATGTCTATGTAACTAATACACCTTTCCAAAGGAGCCCTGTAGCTGCCTATAACAGGAGGTCTGCGATGGCTGAATTAAAAAGAGAAGCAAACACTTCAATTACACTTAAAGTTCCTGTTAACAGTCAATATGGAGGCCATACTCCATCGAATATCAAGCTTTTGCTTCCACTGCCTATTAGCGACAAGAATGAAATCACTCTGTAGCAGTGTCCCTGTCCTTTGTGCAGCAGAAGCTGTTCCTTGGCAACCGATGCAGACAACTGAGTTGCCACAGAAACAGGAAAGACTAATTTATAAAAAGTCTGAAACAAAGCAACTGTAAGGGCAACCCTAAATAGGGTGGGTATATGCTGTATTACTTCCCATCGTTAAAAAAGAATATATGAAAATACTAAATTACTAGTTGTAATTTTCATTATTTCTGTAAAAAAAAACTCAGCAGTGAGTAGCCCCTTTCTCCCTTTGGTTCAAGTTGGCAAATATACCTGAAGATTTATACCGCAGCTGAAGAGAACGCTTCCCATTTCAGCCAGTGTCTTCTCTTTAAGGGAAGAGGAGGACTGAGGGGAAGAGGCACAGAACAGCTGGAGAAAGCAAGGGTTCACATAGTGAAAAGGCAGAATAGTTGTGTACACCATAGTTCACTTGAGTTAAGGAACATATATTTACATTATTATCCATTAATAAATATTTATTAGTAGAAAGTGTTTTATCTTATTTAGTAATTAGAGAGATGCCAGAGATAATCATCTCCTGAACGCATTTTAACCACATTTACATTTTGTGTATGTACACATGTGGAGAGCACGCTCAAGGCATACATTTTTACCAGTGAGCGAGGAGGGAGAAATAAAACCACAACATGCTGCATTTCCCAGGAAAGGAAACCAATATAAAAACAAACCCTCTCTTCAAAGAGAAAGCTAGTAGGTTCAGCTACCTAGCCAGGCAACTTGACTCCTCAGCACGATATACTCAAGAGAAAGAGAGATGAAGAGAGCCTGAGTACATTTGCTCTGAGACAGACTCACTGATGGTGGGTTCCCACCGACGGGCACAGGCTGGATCCTCCTCCTGCCAGGTTAACCTCAGCGCTCTCCAGTTCACCGTGGCACCTCCACAGAGTCAGGGTTAGGCAGTAACTGCTGGTTTACTGACTGGCTGGTCAGGGCTTCTGTGCTACAGAAGCAGCTGGCTTCTGCCGAACACGGCATCCGTGAGAAGAGTCCTGGCTGCCTCACTTCACAAGGGGAAAAGTCTGCTCGCAGCACCAAGGGCATCAACCCGAGCCTGTTTTACTCAGCCATAAAATTCCATAAAGTCATTGGAACTGCTTCAAAATTGCTATTGCTCTTTCAAGTTTGACTTAAGCAGACCAATAGGTTCAAAATGTATTAAGCAAGGACTGAAATTAATAGTCCATACACTTTATTTCCATGAGAAATTAGACCAGAACTGAACACATCAGCAAGTTCAAAAGAAAAAGCATCCTCCTCACGCTTTCTGCAAATCAAAGAAATCAGTCATACACCTGTACTCATCCTCAGCTATTCAATGAACTGTGAAAACCAGTATTCTCACTGGTGATTATCACCAAGACTGTCAGGTGTGTAAAACCCAGTGGAGCTAACAGAAAGCAGCTGCTCCAAAGAAATGCTGCACATCAATCACTTACTGTGAATTATAAAAGGGAAAAAAAAATATGCATCCCAACAGAGCAATTCCATGAGTTCCCTTAGTTTAACACTTTACCTGCTATGTAAACAAACAAATTCTGCAAAGATTCCTTTAATTTTAATGCAACAGTGAAATAATTTCTGAGCTATCGGGTGCTTGTAAGAAGTTTCTCCAGTGTATAACACACAAACAGCCTATTTCCCACCACAGCCAGAGTCACCCTAACAACCTGACAACTACTGCATACAGCTTCTCCAGAGAGTTTTGTTTTAAAGGTAAGTAGAGGTTAAAATTTAACCTCTATAGCTTGAAGGGTTGGTGTACCAAATATCACCTGTGAAGTTCTCTCTACTATGGTGCTCTAACAGAGCTACAGTAACTTTTGAGTTAGCCCTAGAGAAATCCAGGAATACAAAAAAAGACATGAGGAATTTGAGTCCTTTTAACTAGACACCGAACAGCAGAAGATCTGTGAGTGCAGACCAAATTCACTTGACAGAAATGTAAGAAATTTATCCAGCTATCTCAGAATTGGTTTTATACTTCAACTATTTGGCTATTCAGATGCCTTAGAAGAGTTAAGAGTGACTGTCACCTTAGCAAACAGCCAAAAGCAGTGAGTAGCACACATTCTTCTCTCTTTACAGACTGTGTCCCAAAGTGTAAGAAGTTTTTATTAATATACAAGATTTTAAGTCATTTCACTGAAATCCATCATTGTACATCCTCCACTCTTCAAAAAGACAGGTGAAGATACACTCTGCACTAGGCAGTCCTAATTCTCTTCTGCTGAAGACATGGTCCGGTCATAAGTCTTCTTGAACTTCCCTCGACCTCAGGAAGTCAGTCAATAAAACTGCACCTGGATATCTGACAGCATTATACTTCGAAGACACTTTTCAAAACGGTGAGTGACAAACCCATTCTTCACTGCCTACATGAATTCAGTTTACCCACAGAAAAGATTATAACTCCAATTTGTCATCAAACTATTAGCTTACTGGAACAAGGTAGCTGTTGTGATGTATGTTAAATCAAGAATGTGCAGTTTACTGCTTATTTTAACAGTTCCTTCATTCCTCATCCTAAAACTTCCATTGGATTAAGGATTCTTCGTCATTCTGAAACACAAGCAATAACTAAGATTTCCCTAGTACCTCTGAAAGTAAGGACTTTCACATTTTTATATGAAAGCAACACACTTCAATAGCTCCAAGGATCAGCAGCAGTGCTAAAATAACGACTCTGTTGGTGACATTTTTTTCCACAGCCTGCAAATATTTTAACAAATATTTTTAAGCAAGTAGCAGACTGCCTGCATTTATATGTCATCAAGCAAGATCAGTGCTCCATCCACCCCAAACTTTCTAGTAACATTTTCCTCTCCAAAGACAGCTGTGCACGCTATCCCATATATGAAAACTATTTCCTTACAAAGCCAGCTGCCATAGTTAAGGACTAGTCCAGATGGGCTTTCCTCAGTACTAGTTCCCAGAAGAACCAAACTTCACAAAGCTGGGGGAAATCTGAGCCATAATAAGGGGCAGGAAGAAGATGAGGGTGAAAATCCACCTGAAAAAAAAAAAAAATAACTGGGATAACAGTTTTTGTTTACAGACACCACCAACTGGAAGAAACAAACAAACAAAAAATTCTAAGTCCTTATTTGTTCTCAAGAGAAGTGATGTGAGCACTGGATTGCAGGTGTAGGTGTACATAAGCACACAAAAGAGCTCCAACCTGCCCTTCCCAGTGGGGCAAATTACTGAGTAGCAGAGATTTATGCAGGCATCTCTGAAGAAATGAAACCCGAGTTACGCAGAATCATAACAGAAGGGAAAAAAAATTACCTCTTTTCAATGTAGATGAACTGTATCCTTGTTCAGGAAATAACTTTAAATTTATTGGAGGAAGGAAAAGTCACCCCAAAAACAACCTCCCCTTTGCCTCCCTGCCCCTTCCCTGTTGGGAGAAAACTAGAAAGAGTACAGGGTGCCCAGCTGCTTCACAATGTTGGTAAGTAGCTAATGGTCTTGCTTCTCTTCCGTATGACAATTTAGAAGCATGTGAATGAGGTATGATGTCTGAAGTTTTCACAGGGTATGAAATTTTCTGAATAAGAGCCGTACCAAGAAACGTAGGTTAATTTAGTTTATTATTCTATTGCAGGATATGTCATAATACTTGAAACTTGTTAGCATTAGCCAGTTGACTCAGAATGCTATTATTCACAGCACTTAAATCTGTTCTGAGAAAGGAAGTTCAATAACATGAAGCTTACAGAAAATTTTGAAGTCAAAAAGAAAAGATCTGCCTAAAGGGGAGAAAACCCAAATTATGGTTTCACTGACAAGACAAAACAAAAGTTAGGCTACTAAGGCTACTAAGTCTTTCGTCTGCTAATTTTTTTTATTCAGAAAGCCCTTACTTAGCTTCAGTAATAGGTTTACCAAATTAACTCTTGAGATATATCTGCAATTAAAATTTTTTTCAGACTTGGTAAAGATCTAACATAAATACTTTGATACATCACAGCTTATGTAGATGGCAGAAGACTCTCTAAACTACTTGTTACATTTTTTTTTAAATGAAGGAGCATCTACCTTTCTATGGTCTCGAGTCGTCTCCTCCTTCTTTGGTATACATTATCTGGGATCTGCCAGGAGAGAGCTGCATCTCCCTCTGCAGTGCCTACTATAACCCTCCTAACCCTCTGGCTCCCGTAAGTCTCATGGAATGGTAAATCAGTTACTTTTCCTGACTTACATGTAACACAGGCTCCTGTGTAAAAGAGGTGAGTGATCTTCTCGTGTCTCTTCAGTAGCTCTGTGCTGCTTTCTATGAACTTCTCTCTCCTTGCTGTTCCTTTTGTGCTGTGTTTAGCCTCGCCATTCCAGTCTACTAGCATCATCCATGACAACTTTATATTGTCCCCTCAACTTCTGTCGGTATCTCTCCTCATGGAGGGCAGATTATCCAGTCTCATGCTCATCTTCATGTCCACTGCTAAATAATCAGCCTCTCCTTCTCTACGTCTCTAAGTGACTGCAATGCAGTCCTAATTTTAAAAAGGAATTATGTACACCTTACTAAAGGCAAAATGTCTCAGTCTTATTTTGCATAAGCCTCCCATTTAACTGTTATCAAGCATTTTCTGCCTAACCTTGATTAGGACTGAAGGCAGCAGTACTGTCTTTGTTCTTTCTAATGCAGCACACACCCACTGTACCTCAGAAAACTGCTCCGCTCTACTTGACAAGCTGAGAATGACTTGTCACCTTTTCTAATCTCCTTGGAGTTTTTTTGTACCAAGTTTAAAGACTTATTTCCAGGAAGTAATCTAAAATAATACAGAATAAAAGCTAAGGAAAGTTGGTACATGCTTTTTAGTGAGGCTTTGTTCCCAAAGAACAGAAATACTTACTGTACAGACAGACTACCATTGATTTGGGATACAAAGACTTCCCACACACTCTACCTAGGTTCTTTTGGGGGAGAAAATTTGGAGCTGTAAGGCTGCCTGTCATTTCAGGATTTCAGAATTACGTTAAATCGTGACAGGCTGCTTAAAAAAAAAAAAGAAAAAAAAAAGGTAAGTTTGATGACTATAACATCATAACGTTCCTGTTCCAACACTGCATCAGGACAAGATGCCACAGTTTGAAACTAAAGGCAAGGGAGAACCTTCCCTACCCAGGGGAGGAACTGGAGGCAGTGGAGAAGAGCTTCAATCAGTATAGCCAGAATATAGGTCATTTTTCAGAGCATACGTCTCTTATTTCAGTGATCCTTCTGATTATTTGCCTGTAAGAGAAGCAGCACTGTTAAAGCTTTCCTCTTCCTACAGAGGTACAATTTGACATTCAGTTGTTCTTCTCCCCCTCCTTCTGTAACATTTAAGAGAGCAGTTCCTACTGTATGCTGTGAAAGATGACTGGCATTCACTTGGATGCAGCACAAGAGAAACCAGAGCTTAATTTTCTTTTCTAGGACAGCCCTCCTCCATCTGCAGATAGAAGCATTCATTTTTTTACAGGGATGCCACATTTAAAAGCTACTCCTCCTACAGTGTCATTGAAGACTTGCCAGAGAAAGGAAAGTCTCATCCTTTCGTTCTCATCACCTCCCTCCCCCCACAAACAACCAAAGTATAAAATACAACAGGCTATATACCAGGATCCCACATTTAAATACTGCTGCTTAAATGAGATTTAAATAAAAGCTGCAATATAATTTCAGTTGAAAGCATTTTTCAGGAAGGTGTTATTCCTACAAATATTATTTCATCTATAATGACTCCTATACTTCTTTACCCATTTGCTCCTTTGGTCTCACATTTAAAATTTAGTAAATGTTTTAAAATTAATTTTAGCTTCAAGGCATTATTTCTTGCTCCCATCTTAATGAAATTGTCTGATTAAAAAAAACATTCAACTGAATAGCTTTTTGTCAAAAACAAAAGTTATTGAGTAAATGTATTCATTTAAACAAATGCTTTAACTGAAAATGTCAGACATTTTATTAACTACTGGAACATTTATACATGACTATAAAAAGTTTTATTTCCTTTCAATCTTGTATTACAGAAATGGACCCCCAGAGAGACTTTACTTAGTAGCTTGGCATGTCCACACTACAGGTTCTGAATGTTCATCTCAAGTTTATTTGTTGCTAAATTTAACTAAAAAGAATGAAAAGTTCAAGTATCAATGTTCCTGGTTCTCAGTCAGTTAGAACAGTCCTGTTCTTCCTGTTTCATCCCTTCAGATACTATGTCTCTCTCGGCCTTTGCTCACCATACTGAGAGCAAACAATGCTAATATTAGTCCAATTGTCTTTACATAAGGTACAGAAATTTTAGTTTGCCTAGCCCTGATGGAAAAAAAGCAGATGGCAACAACTGCTTTCACAAAGATCCTAATCAACTGCACAACCACTAAATACTCCTTACTTCCATGTCCCATTCTCTTACATACATACACTTTTCCACCACCTCATAGCAATGAAATGTTCAACACTTCTTGCATTTAAAAGCCTTCACATATCATATTTACTGTACTCTCATCTGGTTTCTGTTCCTCTATTTCTGAGAGGCCATTTGATTATTCTTTCCTACATTAACTGCTTCATATTTGCCTTATTAAATTTTACACTGATTGCAGTCCGTGTTCCCAATTCATCAAGATCACACTCTATTTAAACAGATTCCTCCAGAGTATTTGCAATGCTCCTCAATCTGCCCCAGAACAGATGTGTTCTGGTTTAGAAACCGAAACGTCCAAATACCAATTTTTTTTTTCCTTAAAGCCTATAAGCTGCTGCCTTCTTCACAAATATATAGAAAACTGAACTTATTGGAGCATAGGAGGTATTTTTAAGTAGCAAGAATAAAAGAACAGAAGTACAATAGCATTTCAGATAGTAACATGGACTACTCAGACAACAGGAAATAACAGGGTGCCTTTTTGTATTGCTCTCACCCTAAACTCACAGGTGTAAACTCTGCTACCACCACCACACCCACACAGGGGCACTGACCCTATTCATGCTCGTGTAGCTACACTAAGAAGGCCACAGAAAATAGATTCCTCTGTATCAGAATCAACAATGTCATATACGGATTTTTTCATGATCATGCGCTTCTGTATTTTTAAACTTTTTATTCTTACGCGCCAAGACAGAATTATGGCATGCACAAGTTTATTCTCATGTGAACACAGGGTTTCTCGTTATCAGTGTCTAGTGTGTCAGGATCATTTCCCGCAACACATGCATGTTGTGCTCACCTCCTTCTCGAAGTTATTTCCTCTCCAAGGAGCATGGTAAGTATGCCACTTAAACACTCCATATATTGCATTAAATCAGATTTTGTGTGGGAGTAAGATGCAAACACAAATGTCATACATGGAGAAACAGCAGAAGGTTAAAGAAATCTTGATTGTAAGAATACAAGGTGTACAAACAGAAGAGCTGGACTATAGAATCAAGATGGCATGCTCAGCAGACCATTTCACACGTAGAACAAAATCTGCAGAAAGGGCCATTTGTCAGAATTTGCTAAATTTTAAACAAACAGAGGACTTGCGACTAGAAATCAGAAAAGGAGATAAAACTGAAATACACAAGAAGTGTGGAAATTAGTAGTTAAAAATTCAAAGAAAATGAAGGAGTCTCCTAGAAAACAAAACCTTCAGAAACAAACGATTCAGAAACAGACAAGAAATCAAGAAAGGGAACATGAGACAGCATGATATTTCAGGAACAACTAGAATAAAGAAAGTGTCAAAGGTTTAGCTTTCGGATGCATGCTATATAGCAGCAGCTGCAGTTTGCAATTCAAATTATGCAAAACAGACCCACAACCTGGCCGCAGGGGAAGGCAGGTGAAGGTATTTTAAACAGCAAACCTTCTATTTAAAAAGTCAGGCAATGTCTGTCTTCCCTCAGTTTTAATCAAAGGCACTCTACCCTGGCTATTCCACAAGATGCCCTCATTCTTCCCCTACTGTCTGGCAGCTTTGAGAAAATCGTTGCTTAAACTGAGCCAAAAAGATAATTAAAAGCAGTTCAAACTGAGATTTCACTCTCCATTCACTCGATGAGTAAAGGTCTCTTACAGTTTTAAGCTATTAAATCTCAAAGGCATTTTATTTAAAAGAAGCTTCTGAGATCCAACATTTAATGGAAAACCAAATCCACCAGAACAACTGATTTGGGAGAGGCAAACAGCCTTAACTACTTAACTTGAGTTTTATTTTCAGTAAGATCCAATGCTGAAATCAAAATCCTATCATGCTTTTCTGGTTACAGTGGAAACATACTACAGTCTTCTGTCTTGCTTTCTAAACTTAAACTGACTTATCTCCGATAATTTCACATCCATCTGTGCTCATTTTTATCTATGTGTAAAGTACCATATCCTGTCCTCCATGCCTGAAGTCCCCAAAGACTTCTTTGCTCTTCTGTCTATGACTTCAACAATTCAGTCCTATGGAGGAAGCTCAATAACCTCCTCGGCAGCCTTCTCAAGCAAAAACACTTCCTTGTAGCAGGTGGTCTGACCTACTTAAAAATGGTTTTTTGGGAAAACATAATAGAAAGTACTTAATAAAATTTAAGAACAAACTATATGTGATATACACATTGTTACATACCACTAACCAGTGGCATCAGAAAAAATCTGAAACTAGTTTGATTTATTTTTATAAGTCTAAGCAGTTTTCAGAGCACTAGTGTCTTCATTTAGTACAATGGAAATATTTTAACCTACTGATAATTGTATTAGTTCCTAAATCTGATTGAGTCGGGACATTCTGCCCCCATGAACTGGCAAACAGTAGTGGGGACACAGATTCAGAAGAGATTAAGTCAATACTTTCTACAGGATTGAACAAATTAGTTTCAAGCTTAAAGAGGAATGGAGGGGAAAAGAGGCAGAATACATTGTACAGCACTGATTTAATAGCACTTGATATTGTTGTTCCTGAACATCTCAGTCCCACTTCTACTGAAATTCATAGCAGAAATCCTGACATACAGAGCAAGGAAACCGAATTGCATCTCCAACTTCTATACACAGCAGGATTCATTTAAGAAAGAATCCTTCTAGACGTAGAGACCTGGATTCATCTTGATTAACTTGATGAGCACCGAAGAAGGATGCCCTAGGCTCGCTTTCTACAGAAAGAGAACCACAAAAGGCAATTCCAGACCAAATAGGTAGAATATCCAGACACTTGTGTTTCTTGCTGCTCAATGTAAGAGACAGCAAAACACATGGCTTAAGAAACTGGAAAGTACTGAAAATAAGTTAGGATGCTTACAGTTGACTGCAGCTTCAGAAAAGAATTTGGGTTCATAAAAGTCTAATTAGAAAAACAAGGTACAAAATTGGGCTGTCACTAACATTTCCTCCATGATCAGTAATTTTAGGACTATTTTGCCAGTATCAGTTATGTTTTACGGTGGTTTAAAGATCTTGGTTCCTATAAACAGATAGAGAAAAATGAAAATATTAGGTTTCACAAAAAAACAGAGCTAGTGACAGGATATTTATGTAGTATGCCCATCATTCACAGAAGAATTTTCTTCTACACAGCAGTTTGACATAGAGGTGTTGAGGAGAAATGCAAGTGGAAAGAAGTAAATAATCAAGGACATACTTGCACTAAGTCTCAGATAACTGTTCAAACTTGAGTTTGATTAAAATGAGTTATCGGCCTCTAGTTCATTAACTCAGCTTTTTCAAAAGAGAGATTGCAAAGGTTTTTCAAGTGTTTGTGCAAAAACTCAAGGCCCAGAAATCCAAGGACTGATTTATACTAAAATGCTTACATTAAAAAGCAAACATTTAAATTCTAATAAGCTGCATGCAGTACCAAGAATTTTTCCTACGAATAGTATAATTTGATTTCTTAGGAAAGAAACACATGTGCTACAAAAAACTATGAGAGGAAAATGGTTTTTCTTTTGATGACACTTAGAATTCTACCGAATGGCTGGAAATTCTTAATCCTCTTGCAACAACTAGTTTTAGAAGGAAGAAAAACAACCCAGAAAATCCAAGGTTCATTACCTCTTTTTTTTTTCCCCCCCATAGTCTTATTATATCATACCAGTTCAGAGAAAGAAAATACACACCACATTTACTTATGCCAATGAAAAAAATATTACTAACAGTAACAGCTTCAGAGAGTAAAAATAAAATTGTCCCAGTGAACACAACAGTTTGACAATACACACTGTAAGTCTTTAAACTATTGAGCTCAGCTCGTTCAGTGAAAATCATGAAATACAGTATCTTAACAGGACGGGGTAGCAGCACAGAGAAAGTTTAAGATGAGTACTGTTTGAAAGCATCACAAAAAGATTTCAGCTGTTGACAGAGAACCTATCTGGTCCTGAGGACTGCATGTCGCTGAGCAGTGGAAACTCTTTTCAATGATGACCAGCAATCTCACGCCTGTGTCCACAAAATAGTTGTACAGCATCAGAGAAATCTGCAAGCACTTATCCAAGTCCTCTTTCAACAAACAGACAAGGAAAAAACCTAAACTCAAATCCACCACCAACAGGACCATAAATTTGGGGATGTTTCCATTTACTTTTCTTCTCCCCCCATTAGTCAGCAATATGCAAATCAGAACTTAATTGGATGAGCAGCTCTTCTTTGTTATATTGTACATTTAAAGCAATGAAGCAAAGTCCTGATGTAGAGGAAAAGGACACTTATTATAGTAATTGATAATTCTGAATGACCCCACCAACTCCTTCCCACTGAGGCAGCCTTCCTCACACTTAGACAATATGATACTCCACCTCTGAGGACTTGGAAATTACTCTTGCTTAAGCAAGGCTTCTGACTGCGCATAAACTCTCTAATGAATAGCTAGATATCCTTTTAAGGTAAAATAAGATCAACTTATGTGATATTTAAAGCATACTGAAGTAGATCTGCAAGTTTTCAGTCTTATTCAATTAATAACAGCTTTTCTTTTGCACGGCATGAAAGCCAATCTAAAGGTCACAAAAGATGGCATCTTCTCTTCTTAATTTTCAAAGTCAGCCTGCAGTTCCTACGGGATGCCAGGGAGCAACCCTGGAAACTCTTATTGTGAGAGCGCTTTTAGAGACAGAGCAACACAGTTGTCAGTCCCAGCTTAATAGGAACCAACCCCAGACAAATGAATGAACACACTGCTTTCAATTAGGAATGCACTTCTGTTCACTCCTTTACAGAAGACTTTCTTTGAGTAACAATTAAAATTGTTAGTCAATGTCATAACGTGACATCAAAACAGCCTACCCAGAGTCACAAGGGTTCAAGGACCTATCACACCTCTCCTCTAATACCAGGACAATACCAATTGCCAGCAAACTGTCTACCCTAGCATGCATTCAAATGATTTTGAACTAGATACTGATGCTTTTCTTATTAAAGTACAGTCTAATTTGTAATGGAAGTCCACTTCTCTCAATAGAAATTGTAATTGTTTTTCAGTCTATCAAGTCTTCAAGGAGATTCTTCCCCAGTATTGAGAAAAAAAAATCTTCATCTTTTAAGTCCTTCCCCCAAATCCGTTTCAAAACACCAAAGCCAGAAATGATAGATCTTCCAGAGAAAGAAAAAAGTTTTTTGATTAAATATACTGCAGGCAAGAAGGAAAAGTGAGGTGCATTAAAAGATGGGGAGACACTTTTTGTTCTTGGAGAGCGTCTCTCACAGCTATATAACATGGTGGTCTGTTGGCATCTCCCAGATAGGGCCCTAAACTTCATGTCCAAAATTAAGCAGCACAGGTATTTTCTGAGGGGTATGGCCATCTAGCATTCACATTAGAAGCCCTGTAGGAAGGAACAGCTTGGACAGTATAAGCACAATGGGTTTCAGGTCCCCAGGTGGTAGTGCAATATTAGAGTACCACCTCAAAAATATAAGCACAAGTTTCCCTAGCTGTTGCTTCCCTGTGAAAATGCTTCCGTGATCTGCAGAAGCCATCTTACTTAATGTTTGCTCCCAATTAGTCAGTATCTGCACAGCTACATCTCACAGAGAATTTACCATGGTTCTTTGGTCAATCAACACCACCCCTCTGTGCCTGTGGCTGGCAGGGAGCTCCAAAGCCTTCAACAAAAGAGAGAAGTTAAAGTTACTGCACTCAAGAGAGGTGATACAGAAGATAAAATAGCACTTACTGTCCACATTTTTCAAACTAGGAATAATTTTAAGTTGCGTGCATCTCGAGTGGATTGTAACTACAACTGAAGAACAAATAAAAAGAACATGCACCACCAGTCACCCTTAAAATTAAATGCACTTTCTATATTAAGAATGGAACTGATTACAAATGCTGATGTGAACCAAAATTACAGAGCACACACAAAACGAGTCACTTGCTGCACATAAATTTTGTTTTGTTTAACATTCATTTTGTCTCTATTGTTGTATAACATACGCTACACAAATGCTAAGTAGAGAATGCCTTTTCATACCTTGCTTTCTGTAGGCTTTTCTGTACAAAGGACAATCCAGGTCTAGAGAAAGACATTTGAGATCTTTAATCCATCCTACAAAAGGGTAGATTTGGCCAAGAATTTACTGTAGAATACAGACGTTATTACCAAGTGTTTTCCACTTGTTAAGAATAAAACAATAAAAAAGCACATGCTCAGTCTAGATGTAGATGCAAACAGTTGCTTGCTTTATCTTGAGACAGTACTTTCTTAAAACAGTAGTATTAATTCTTTCTTAAAAACTAAGACATTAGGTGCCTTCACAGACAGGAGTCCACAGGAAAGGGACTTTGTCTGTATCACGAAGATACTCTTTTTGAGTGGGGTTCCAATAAAACCCAAAAACATATTACACTCAATGAAGAAGCTTCAAGCTTTCCAGCGCTGTGATGTTCCCTTTCCTTGCAGCCACAATTTTAATGGCCTAAAGCAATATTATTGAGGGACTCACTCCCATTCCACCCTACGCCTATCACACACTCTTCTGTAAGGTATGTCTTTAAGTAACAGTACCTGTATTTCATATTTCTAAATGTAATTGGATTTGAAATAACATTAAAAAAAAAAAATCAGATACTGACTTTTATTCTGGTATTTCTGCCACTGACCACTTAGCTGTCTGAAATCAAAGCCACAGCACAATATATAAACTGAAAAATAATTTGCATGATTGCATCTAGTTAAGCTAAACAAACCACCTGTTCAAATAAGTAGGTCTCATTATAAACCAGATGTTTGCTCTTCCAAAAGCAAATGGAGGACTTACAAGGTGATAGCACTTTCGTCCAAACTTTTGTCTTTGTCTAAACATGCAAATTGTAAACACGTTGTACAAACACACACCATAACACTTCTAAAAATTGCACTGTTTCACAACTTTGCTGTTATACATGACCTTCATTAGTATTCTCCTATTTTAGGCTTCGGTGTTGTTCTAGAAGTGCCCTAGTACATAGAAACCAGGGAACTGAGCTTGCAACACAGCAACCAGGCTCTATCTCCACAGACAGCTTGTACCCGTGATATTTGCATTGTGTGTCCACACACTGTCTTTTACAAAACCATTTTAATGCACATCAAACTAAAAATGACACCTTCTGTTAATGCGAACTGAAATGGTGCAGCTGCAGTAAAGCAAGACGTATCTTAGCTTTGAGAAAGTGTTCCTTCTCTGCACAAGTACCTGAGAATACTAAGGGTTAATACTAACAATGCACTTAAACAACCTTTCAATCTAAAAAAAAAAAAAAAAGAGTAATACTCACAATAAGTGCATACCCTCATGATCTGAATTCCTACAGGCAGCCATTAAACCTACTCATTTTATTTTCCTTATCCAGCAGAGTTGGCTTTGGAGAAGAAGAACACTTCAAGACCTCCCACTAGATAGGTTTTAATTTTGGCCTGAGACTGTTTTGTCATAAGACTGTTAAACACTTCTCAGAGTCCCACCATCATCTTCAAATCCATCAGTATCTTACAGGAAAGAGATTCTATCTCTTCTTCCAGAGTACAAACAGTATCAGTTCCTTGTACCAGTGGAAAAGTATATCCATAAAAAAAAACGCATATACTGTTCTAGACATTGTAGGAAACCTATCCTGCTTTGAGGAATCATTAATAATTGAACTGCAAGTGTACTCTAAATGCACACCACCGATGTGCTATACGATCAGCTTACAGTTGTATGTTGTGCCCCTTTTTGCTCAAATTAAATTATATTCTGAAGTTTCAGAAACGTTGAAGTCAAAATACAGATTCCGACATGAAATATGAGGAAATGCTAATAAACCACTAGTCACCCTGTTTGTAACAAGGAGTAACACATTTTAACAAAACTAAATTAAATGCATGAAATCCAAGGTAAACACCTCCTCTATACTGAAAATAGTAATTTTCCTCAGGTACTACCTGTCCAAGCAATACCTGTCTCATCAAGAAAAGCTTTTTACATTGTCATCAAATTTTATTGGCCACCATTTAAATTCCTTTTGACTGAGAGTAATATTTAATAATGTCTTTTAGAGATACAAATCAAAACACCACAACTACCCAGGCTGTCGGAGGGAGAGCATTTAAGCTCAGTTCTTCAATGTGTAGTGTCAGTATGGGACAACCACCTGACCTGGATGCCCAGTTAAGACTCTGACTCCTACTAGTCTCTCTTAATTAGCCTGAGGCATCTAATGATAGCATCCAACAATGGTACACGTACCTCATTGCCCATCTGCACTAACAATATATGGGACTCATGTCAAATTTTGCCATGGATGGGGAATTCCAGTGTTGGCCTCATAAAATAACTCAAAAGAGATGACTGTATAGAATAGCCTTTCTCCAAGTTACATTCCCAAAGAATAATCCTAGGAGAGCTTTATTCTCTTATCCTTACAGTAAATTACTTTTCTTGGCTCAGAGCTTTAAGATTTTATTGCTTTTTAAGTTAGTGATGAAAGATTTAATCACAGATTTGTTAGATTTAACCACTGAACATGGGCTTTTCCAGAACCTTCCAAGCTCCAACAGAAGTCACAGTAGAAGTTCCCAACTATAAACACTACTGGAAAAATTTTGGATTTACCATGGATTTCCTCCCAGTAATCATTCACAGCTTGAGTTTAGCAATAAAGAAATCCATCATCGTGCCCCAAACGCCATCTGGGAGATCAGGCTTTTGGCAGAGAAAAACGGAGCAGCAATTGCCTAGCAGCACAGGAAATCAATGACTTCCCCACGCAGGGGTGAGCAACAGGCGGCTCCTGCTGAGTGCGGGATCCTTCATTTCCCTTTCTGCCAGCAAAGCTGCTTTGTACGTGCGGCAAGCAGAGTCTCCGTTACACTAGCAGGGCACGCACACCTTCCCCCAAAGCCTGCCCTCACTGACAGGGTCAGGCAGCCAGCTATGCAATTTCAAGTGAATAGCCAGAACAGGAAAGA
>NW_009258484.1:1784181-1800394 GCF_000687185.1 Egretta garzetta | reverse complement strand
AAAGAGTGAATACGTGCGGAGACACTGGTCTCCTAGGAGAGCCCTTAGACACAAGGGTTTCAGGCTACAAGGTAGGTAACAAATGTCCCAGTACACTACTGATTTAAGCTCATCTCAAATCCCATGACATGACAAAGGATTCAGCTGAACTTTGACTACATCAGGGCCAGGAAAACCTGGTCTTCCCTTTCTGCCCAGTAGTAGTACCATTTACTTCTGGCAATTAGAGCTCTAAAACAGGTGTAAAGGTATTTTTTTCATTTTAAGCACAACCATTAAAGGGGAGTTTGGAATACAAAAAAAATTAAATAAATAAAGGTGAGCACATTATCCAGGAGACAACAGGCCACATCGACATCCTTCCAGGCTGCACGTCTTGATAGCTAAACCATAAGTTTGTCTACATACACAATACAAAACAGATACGCATTCCTTTTAATTGAGAGGGTTTGCAGGAACTGAAATAGTCACTCAAAATCTTCTGTCAAGGTCACAGCGGACACCACCACTGATCTCTGCAGCTTTAAATTCCCAACTCCTTCCTCAAATTTACTAGCCTTAATGCTTGCATGAGGCAAGGTAAGAAGGACAGGAGTTGAGACTTTCTCCAGACATACACTTTACCTTTGCTGCAAGCAAAAAGAACTTCACTTCTACATTTTTGCTCCAGGTCAAAGTTCCCAGTGAAGTCACAGTAATGGGATCATTACAGATGTGCATGCAGTCATGAAGAACTGATCTACTGTCTGTAACTGGTATCAAGACATCACCGATACAAAAGCACAGATGGAACTTCTGGTCAAGCCAGACTTGTCCCTGATTTGAACCGGTGCCCTGAATAAGCAGCTTGTCCATCAACCAGCCTTCTCTGAGATCAGAGGGTATTGCTGTAGCTGTTTCCAGAGCTGTGCTTGCATAGTAACTGCATGCATGTTCGGACCACCACTGGATCCAGCTGATTGAGCATTTACCTGTACCAAGCATATTTTGCAGCATCTCCCGGTAGCTACACTGTCAGCTGGATAGCTGTGAATCACTGAGCCTAGAATCTGTAAAACACAGCTATGTTACAGCAGAAATATCTTGGTCTTTAGCAGCTTCTAGCTTCTCAGGGAGGCCGACTGCTCATTTTTCTTACATTTTATACCCCCATCATTTCTTCAGTTTAATAAGTAAATTTGTAAATGCAAGTATCTGCCTTATTTCTCTAGAGTCACCATTGCTCTAAATCAATTCAGGTCATGCTGAAATTAGTCTTGCCCTTCACCAGGTTAACAGCTTCTCCATTTTTGCTATAATTAATACATGTCTGTAGATAAATTACAAATAAAGTGAAAGACAAAAAAGAAGTAGGATTACCCTGTAATATTTTTTCTTGCCCCTCTATCCCCAAAGTTCAATAAGAAGCCTCTCAAAATCTCACTAACATAATTTAATAAATCAGCAAAAGAGAGACACTGCTTGAAGGTATTTCATAGAAGAAACAAAATGTAAGAGACTCCTCAATAAATGCAGTCACCATACATAATCCTACCTGTTTTCCTGCAAAAGGGAAAAAGCTCACTCATTTTCTAAGCTTGCACCTTCTCCATAGTCCACTCTAGCTGCAGTAAGACTCATCATTTGGTCACTCTGGACAGCAGTAGGCCTGCATGTATCATGGTGGAATGTGCCCTCACTGTTCTTACAGTTTATGGAAAGGCAAGTACAATGACTTGTAACACTGCTGCAAGAAAAAGCTGAAACAAGTTAACAGAATGAGCTTCTTGAAAATGACATCCTTCATCCTACATTTCCGGCATGCAGAGCCAAAACCACATCACGCTTTCAACTGACAGATTTAGAGCTATTATTTACCATAGATGGCAAGACCATCACTGAGACCAAGCAATGCTTCGTGATGCGTTCCTGAACTGCTCACAGATCTTAAGTACACTATTAGCAGTGGATGGCCTGGTTCTATGTTCTAGAGAAAAGTAATTTTTTTACTAATGTTCTATTCTTTTCTTTTTAGAAAATTGTATTTTTGTCATGCTGAGAATGTTCATAATGAAAATTCTTACCTGTTTTCCATCTAGCGTGTATAAACGTTTAACCACCCCCGAATCCAGCTTGATGGCATCAGTTATATCAGTAAGAACCTGTTCAAATGAATGTGCTGTCTTCTTGTTGAGCAGGATCCGGACTGCCTTCCGTGGTTTCACTCCACTTCGGATGATGGTGACTAGTTTAGGCCTAATGAAATCCTTATTCTCTTTTGCATCTGGAGTACCTCCTTTAGCAGTGGCAAGAGAGGGCACTGAACGAGAAGTAGAAGTTGTCTTAACATTCACTGACCAGTTTGGGTTTACATTCTTCGTGTACTCCAGTTTCTTGAAGGGTTCTATGGAACCACATACATAGCTTTCCCCTGCAGAAACAAAAGTGGCAGACCAGCAAGTCAGATTGGAATGGGGGGGAGAAAAGAAAACAGAAAAATACCAAATCAAATCCTTCATAAATTATTAAACATCATTATCATTCTTGATCTACAGTGCAGAAAGTACTGATACCTCTTCCCTTCTCAAATGCTACAGGCTATAAAATATCCTTTAAAGATCACTCGTCAGCTAACCATTCAGAAAATGCTGTTACAAAACCTTGAAAGCAGCAGTTTTCTTTTCAGAAAACACCATCTTCAGTGGGGATCACTGCTGCCAGTAAGTAGTGTTCTTATCTAATCAGCTGCCCAGCTCCAGCACATTATCACAGTAGTGCCCCAGCCTTCATGCTTAAATGGCCTGCTCCCAAGAAAACAGCAGGCCCCAAATATTTCATATTATTTCCTCTGAAGAGTTATCAAAAACTATAGGTTACAAATAACTTTCTATAAAAGGTGGATGAAAGTGTCATAGGATATTTGTTAACATTTGATTATTTAAAGCTTTAAGTAGCATAAACCCAGGATACGTATGGGCAAGAAATCTTACTGTATTATTCTACTGACTCAATATATAATATAGGTGGGAAAGGAAGGCAAAGAGTAGTAATTACAGAGTCCTCCTCACAACAAGTTTGTGATGCTTTAAAGAAAAAAAAATTATTATAGCTCATAATTCTATTGGAACATTATCTACAATAAAATATTTCTGCATTTACCACACCCACGCAGTTTCTGGGGAACTATAACCCAGCCAGAAAACACCAGCATGTCTCTGTTCAGTAACACCGTAACCCCATCCAGCTTCAGGCTGCTGGGAAAGGGGCACCGGCTTGGGTGCTTGCGACCTCTCCCTTGAGCCTGATGAGCGACTGCACTGCCAGGCGCACAGGGTGAGTTGGATCAGCTCGTTAATCTGATTGAACATAACAAAGACAAAACTAATTTTGCAACAACAAGCTGATCCAGTTCACCCTCCGGCTGGAGAGAAAAAAAAAAAAAAAAAAAAAAAAAAAAAAAAAAAAAAAAAAAACAATACTAGATCCAGCAAGACCACACCTTCTGACAGCCTGCAGTTAAACTCCATTACAAATAATGCAAAATCCTATCCTGAACAATACCACAAAATCATCTGAGATGTTTTAATTCTTCTGGTTTCAGTAGTTCAGTGCATGGCATGCTAACAGCATAGAGGTCATCATATTAGCAGTTTAGCTCAAGGTATTAAAATAAAAACAGAACAAAACTCAGTGATGTACCTCCTATGCCAAAAAAGCACATAAGAACCAAAGATTTTCCTAATGATCCCTACCCTTAGGAAAGAGGACTTACAGTTCAATTATTAAAAGAAAAAGAAGTACTTAGATTTCACTTCTGGGCACAAATTTTAAGTTTTCAGAGCACCCAACACAATCCCCCAGACAATACAGCACACCAGGAATGCTGGCAGATACAGAGTTACCACGGGTAGAAATAGGGGGGGATCCACTGAGACACGAGGCCCCAGATGCAACAGAAGTTCAAGCATGTCGTCATGATGCTCCAGAGGTGAGACAGTAACACACTGGACAAGGATTATCAGAAAGACAGTGGAAGGACTCCAAAAGAAGACAGAGAAGTCAGAGCAACATGTGGAGATAGACCACTGAGCAGAAAAGATAAATGCAGTGACAGCGTATGATCAAGCAAGAACCATAAAAAAAGACTTCTGGTTTTCCTGAGGGGTTTTTTTCAGCATTCTTTTAAAGCAGAACAAAATACCAAGATACAGAGTGGGAGATGAAGTAAGACATTCCAATGCTTACTAGTCATCGTGGAAATTCAAGTTAATCTGCACTTTGCAGTAACATCCAAAGTGTTAAGAAAAGCATCTAAAGATGGAATGGTTACAGCAACCTTACAAGAGATGAAGGTAAGCTTTTCTGTATATCCATTGTATATGTATGGGAGAGATATAGATATATATGGTAACATCAGAACAGAAAGGCTTAGCCGCAGTAATGATCCAAGAGTGATCAAAGAGTACATATTCTCTTTTATCCATGTCCCTGTCCAATATTTTTAGTACTAGCTACTCAATTACTGCAAGGTCAGAATGCACCCACAACACCAGATCCATAAAATTAACACGTTTTGAAAAACATTAATAGCATTTTGTAGGGGGAAAAAAAAATTAAAGAGATCCTACTATGAATAGGACTGCGCTCAATACAATAAATACCTGTTTATAAAATACTTTGCAGAAATCTCTTTTATAAATTTTTAAACTAAATTTATTCTTGTCTCCACTTGTGTTTGCTGTAAGGCTTAAAATCCACAAGCAACCTCTTGGGGGGGAGTGAGGGGGAGAAGGGGGGCAAATAAAAATCAGATTTTCAGGTTCAGTGCTATCAGAAATTTTTCAGCTTAGTTGCATGAGATAACAATTATTTATTTAATAACAAGTCTTCATATTAAAATTCTCTTCTCAAAGGGTAGATGCATAAAAAAATGCCCATACATGTAGCATCCAGAAGATTTGCATTTAATTTACTAAGAAGTCTTTTGTTTCCCCTTCTTGAAAGGATAGCATTTCACATGGTTTTTAATACCAGCTATATTTGAAGGTCAGCTGGGTTCCTGGTGGCATTTAACAGCATGTCAGCTCTTCATTACACAACTAATTTTGTGTAAATGACCATAAAGACCAATGCAATCACTGAAGCTATGGGATTGTTTTAACATCAGACTTTTTTCCCTTTCTTCATTTCCAACAGTACTATATTACTTCAATAAAATATTTGCACCAAGATATTTTTTTTCCCTTGAAGAGGCTCATATTTAGCTACAGAGAATCTTGGAGGTAGAGTATCCAAGGCCTTCTAAGATGAGGTATCTTTAGTAAGAACTATCTTATATAGGAAACCAAAAATACAGACACCTCTCCCAAAATACTGTTATTTAAGACTGTTTATACTTCAGGTGAAGTGCTGGGGCTTATAAACCTTCAGGGATGTCAGCCAGGGACTGCAGTTCTCATTCACAGTGGTCCTAAGGGCCAGGCCTGTAGGAACAAAAACTAAATGGACAAAACCCCTATGCCCTAAAAGTATCTTCTATCTGATCTTAAGATCAGTAAACCCTGTTTTATGGGGATGTCCAGCAAATTTTAAGTACTCAAAACACTAGAACCACTCAAATACAAGCCTACATTTCTTGAATGTGGTATCCAACCTGACAGCAGCCAGAAATTTCACTGTCTAGCCCAATCCTTTAGCACCCATGGTGTTTCTATGCAGAGGAAATCTCAAAGAAAAGGACAAAAAGCCTTCACCTAGATTTTCATCCTCCCTTCTTTTTCAGTTCTCTTAAGGAGAAAAGACTGCAAAGAAGTTTCACTAGGGGCATGACTTACTAGTCCAATGAATCCACCTTCACCTTTGGCTACAACTGCCTCACCCCCATGACTTGTACCTGAGGGGTGACAGAAGCTGTGATCTGCGGACGGGCAATACCAACACCAAGTTGGTTTTCCCACCTCCAAAGCACCAGTAAAATACACCTCCGGGGATAATCCCACTGAGCACCATCAGCTCTTACTCTGGGTCAGGCCTAAGCACAAATACAGCCCACAAACATTGTCTTTGACTAACTGGCAGCTGGAGGAAGAAGGTGACAATCTCCAAACGCTAGATTTGTGACAGACACGTTTCAACAAAAGAATCTTTGGAGATACTGGATTAAACAAAAGCATAGAAAAGGCAGCCCACTTAAAGTATCTGTTTGACTGCAGCTCTCCAAGAGAAGGGAGCGAGGGTTTTGCAGTGCAGTCAGCTGTCACTAATGAAATTTTGACTCTTGATTACAGTATCAATAGCCATTAGAAAAAGAAAAGGGCCCAGCTGTTTTGGGATATCTGACATCTAGGAAAAAAGTCATTACTAAGTCTTAGAAAGTACCCCTTTCCTGACAGCCCTCCTGCCTTCTCACAGCAACAGTGCAAATGAAATGCACACCACTTTAACCCTTCAAAATAAAGATACACAATGCTTGTTTACTAGTTTTGAACCGGTAATTCTACAATTTCTGTTGTGCAAGTGCTCAACACTTCAGGAAATTCCATGCGTCCACATGGAACAATTAAAATAGATCTTAGCATTGAGAAGCTAATCAGAAAGCTAATCATGCAGAAGAACAGATCCCAAAACACAGTTTATGTATAAAAAAAAATTTAAAAAGACACACACAAACAAAAAGCTACTACCTGCAGTTACATATCAGTCAAAATTCAATGCAGCTGAACCACTAGAGTCATGTAACACTGAAGGACAGTCTTTACAGGTCACGACAAAACTTCATTACATGCTTCATGTGTTAAAAATATAATTTAAAAAATATTATCTGTGTGCAAGGTGACTGCTAAGGAGGCTGCCTGTAAGTACTGGAGGTTTCCTGATGCAAGTGTTGATCCCTCTGTGGTGGTTTAACCTTGGCTGGACGCCAGGTGCCACGAAGCCGCTCTATCACTCCCCTCTTCAGCTTCTGCATATTTTAAAATAATTTTAAAAGCGAACTAAAGTACAGCATGAGGTCCATACAATTTTTTGCATGTAGCTAAAAAAAAAAAAAAAAAGGCAAAAGCAAAGGCCACTCACAGTAGCAAAAGGAAAACAAGATTTTATTCTCTACTTCCCATTAGCAGGCAATGTATGTCCAGCCACTTCCTGGGAAGCAGGGCTTCAGTATGCATAGCTGTGGCTCCGGAAGACAAAACATCATAAAAAGATGAATGCCCCCCCTCCTCTTCCTTTTCCCTTAGTTTTTATATCTGAGCTGACATCATATGGTATGGAACAACTCTTTGGTTGGTTTGGGTCAGGTGTTTTGGCTACATCCCCTCCCAAGATCTTGCCCCCTCCCGGCCCACTGATGGTGGCGAGGGAATGTTGGAGACACAGCCTTGATGCTGTGGGAGCACTGCTCAGCAGCAGCCAAAGCCCTGGTGTGTTATCAACATCTTTCTACATACCAACAGAAAGCACAGCACTATGCAGCTTGACCCAATACAACCCCTCTTTGGCATATCGGTATTAGCAGTTAGCTTGTTTCCTTCAGCTTGCCGATATTCTCACTGCAAGAATGATCAAGTCATTCTCTCTTAAAATGGATTATTTGCACTGCTTTTCTGTGCTAAAGGTGACTTGGCCTAAAATGGCTTCATAAAGAAGCCGGCCGTTCCTACGTGAAAACTCTGGAGCAGATAGAGAGAACCTGTTTGAATCATGCAAGCAGAGAGGGAACAACCAAACCCTCTTTGTGAGGCAGTAAGACTGCCAAGCTGTTGAAAATAGCGCTGATTCCTCATAGGAGAGTACATACGAGGAAAAGAAAGTTAATTTATGAGCCCACCAGAGCTGGAGGAACTGCAGTAATTGCACACTTTGGTGGTGAGGCATCCTGGTGATGATGCTCAGTGCAGCAATCAGTCATTGCGGTCCATTTCCCCAACAGATGGGGCAATAAACAGATTAAGAGAACTGGGAAGGGACTGGCACCCCCAGCACCCCATGCAACAGGCACACCTGCCCTTCTTCACTTCCACCCTTTGGTTTTATACATGCAAAAAGGCATAAGAGCAATCTCTCAGGGGAAAGGACAAAGAATTCTGACTATCCCTCACCACACAGAGCAGATTCCAAAAGGAAGATGACCTGAACCAAATAAGTTACTACCTGATAGTTCCCAAATGTGTTAGTTAATAGAGCAATAACCTAATTAAACTACATTACTGCTGCCTTGTCTCTCTGCAGTGTCTGAAAAAAAGGCAACAGTGCAAAAGAGATGAAGCATCTACAGGAAATAAATCTGACCTACCCATGTTCACCTAGCAATCAGATGCACCAGAAACTTTAAGTCAAACCTCCTCAGACCTCTTAAAGGACTTCTTTCACACATGATTCTTTCTGCTTTCAGACTAAAAATTATTTTTTTTCCCTCATCAAAAGCCAAGTGAAAAAATAAAGACATACTTCCTCCCCCTCTGTCCCCCCAAATTTCTGCAGTCTTGCTATAATGCTTAAAAAATACACGCAAACAAACTGGAAAGCACCTAGAATAAAGAAACCATGGGACCTTTCAAGAAGTTAAGGAAGACACAATGTGAATCAACTGGCTGATTGGATGAATGGATGAAATCTTCTAAAAATCATGAAATAAAATAATCAAATAAACAGTGCCAGAACAACCCTCTACCATTTTATGCAACAGGATTATTCAGCTGTTTGTTTATTAAACAATATAAGGATTGCAGGCATTTCTGCCACAGGATCCAGTCCAAGTTTCACTAACTTTGATAGCCCTGGATCAAGTCCATGGTAAACATCCAGTGTAAATTCAATCCTATAAACAAATGTCCACATAGATGCAGCTCTACAAATATTTAAAGATACTTCACTGTTATTATTTTGATAGCATATTACATACACATATAACCTTTCCAGCCCACCAGTTCCCAGCTGCTGAGGAAGGCATGACTTAGAAGAAAGAGCATTAGCTCCAGAGCACATCAGAGACCACGTCAATCAATTCCCACAGTCTGGCCTGGCTGGGCTTCTCACCAGCACCGCTGGAGCAGGTGGCAGAGTCAAGGAAGAAGCAAGCAAGCAGTAGTAGCAGGTAGGAGAGGGAAAAGCTGAGCCAAGAGGAACCAGGTGACAGTGGGAGTAGCAAGACCCGCGTAAAAAAAAAAAAAAAAAAAAAGTCAGGAACTCTGTCACAGCCCACCACGTTAGCAAGGAGATGCTGCCTTTTGAACCCTCCACTGGCAGACAGCTTCTCTGCTGCATCCACCACAAACTGCCTGCCTCCACTAGCAAGAAGCCCTCCTGTGACCCATCATCTCCTCCGCCTCTGCAGCAAGGTTCACATCTCCCAAGAGTTACCAGCCAATTACAGCCACTACCAGATTTTAAAACTGGTATATCTGTGCTCTTTCAAATGGCGCCTTCAATGAGGATTGCAGCTCCGAGATAATCTCCAAGAGACATTCAATTTTCTTCTTCAGATTATTCCTTAAAACTATTTTTGCCATAAGGCCTACACAAAATGTGCAGGCACGCATACAAGTCTTTACAATAGTTTGACAGTGCACCCAATATTGACACATGACATTGTTTCCCAGTACTCTCTCAGCCTTGTGGTTTGGGGTTTTTGGTTTGTCTTTGACTGCCAGTTCTCTGCTGCAGGGTTCATCTTTTGTGGTAGGTATTGTGGAAACCTAAAACAATTGATTCTGGTACATACCCAAGACTCTGAGGTAATATTATAATAAAAATTAATGAGAAAGGGATGCAGTTCTGGCTATGGATTGATTCTGTGGTCTTTTTTCCACATAGCAGGACCCCAGGAGTAAAAAGTGTAAATAATATTGTTTCAGAGTTATCCTGCTCATTCCAATCTATTCCTGTTCTTATTACACTGTTCAATGGTAATTTTAGGGGTAAGACCCACCAGTCCACCTCTGCCTTCAGCTTTAGAGATGGTACACTTTCCCAAAAGCAAAAGGCATTTAGTCCTTTCCCGAGACTTTGTTTACAGCTAGAAAATTTCACCTTAAGAGCAACGTCATCTTTGTTGTTTCTATGTGCTTTGATTACATGTCATACCTAGGGAATAAAGTCATGTCACATTTGGAAACCATTCTGTAAAGGTAGGAGGGTCCTGAACATCAGGTCTGACAAAAAGAAGGTAACCTGAATCCATTGCATTCTTTCCTTCATCTAAGGTGACAGGAAAAAGAGAAGTTACAGAACATGTGAAACTTTTTACAGCAGTACATACCCCTTGTTATCAAGTTCCAACAAATCTCACATGCCCCAAAGTCTTCAAATCAAAAAAAACCATACAAAACCCTAGGGAAGTCATTAGTTTCAAGTAAAGGGATGATATGTCCATACACCTCAAAATAACCTACAGCACCAGCATACAGCCATGCCAGCTCCAAATTCTCTACGGGACAGAACTAAATGTTACTGAAGCAAAACAGCTCCTTTATAATCTTTTCCTTTGGCACTATCTTTCAGGCAGTTCTGTGTATTCAGCTCTGGGATGAAAGACAGTGGCTGCTGTCTTGTTCCCCCTGGGAGCTAGTTGCTTCTCTGTCTTCATGTACCGTATGGGAAGGTAAAAGTACAGTAACTTCCTCACAGGCATAAAGGCAAAAAACCAACACCAAATCAAGGCCTTACACATTTACCTTACAATGCAATAACTAAAATCAATGCCATCCAAAAAAAAAGGAAAAAAAGAAAAAAAAAATCTAAATTCATAACAGTCTCATTAATGAATTCATACAGTAAGGGAATAGTCTCACCATGAAGAAAGAAATGCTTCGTGTTTCAACAGTTTGAGCACAAATGTCATTTGGCAAGAAGCAAAAACCAAGTGATTTTCCAGCTATTTAAACACAAAGCACAGCTTCAAGCTAATGAATGCTCTACCAGACTAGCCAAACTCTAATAAATTTGTACTGTAAAGAGTGGAAGAGGCTTATGTCAAAACCATCACTGAGCTAATAATATATGAACTCGTACTCTACAGTGAAGCTCTATGAGGGAAACAGAACAAAATAATCCACCTTGCAGTTTTATACAAACAGACAGAAGCCCCCTTTCAGGTGCAACAAGGATGTAGCTCTCTACTTGCACTCAAAAGACTGACTTCTATAAATCCCTCAGTGTTAATGGCACAAGAAATTAAGACTGCCCAACTTGAACTAGACTCGGGAAGAGAGGATGTGTTCATTGAAAAGGTAAGGAATAAAGTCCCACAGAACTAAAAGAAATCCCAAAGCCCTGCTCTAAAATAAACTTATGCTCTTGTACTGTCATTCATTTTGACTGACTGATTTATAGCTGGTATTATTCTTCTCTAAGATGCCAAAACAAACCAATCTTATAGGTTGCTGAATTTATTTCTGCACTCTGTTCTTTCTTTTCAAAAGCTGGTTCTGACTGGCAGCAAAAAAACTGTGCAAATCAACACTACCATCAGTGATACTTGCTTCTTGATGAGCATACCAATCAAATAAGCACAATTATTTATACCACTACTGAGAAAATGCACACTGCTTTTAAACAGATGTTGATTAATATTGGTCTTTCCTCCCAGAAATTGATTTTCTCCACCAATTAAATACTGTCCCAACAAATACAGTTCTAAATCTGCCCTAGAATTTATAACATTGATCTTAAGACCATTTCCTTTCCGTGTCACTAAACCCATGGTCTTAACCCTTACTTACATGGACAATCCCACCACTTCAATTTTCTTTCTGAGCATCTTCATGTTGTCTCCTACTCTCCTTTTTATGCAAGGAGGACTACCAAGAATATCCTCTTCTCAAAATTTCTCCTTAAAAAGCTTTCCTCTGCAATGACACCTAAAGGAGACAACTCAACAGTGGCTGAACACCTGCTATGCAAAGATGTGCTCCTCTTTCAGGAACCTTATTTGGCATTACCCTTTTCTTCTTCTCTCCCCACATTAGCCTTCTTCTGATCCTCTCGTTATATTCCGATACTGCAAGCTCTCTCACTCAATGCTAAAAATGAAAATCATAAAGAAATCACAGTCTCTGTTACAACTCCAAATTGGCTGTCCAGTGGCTATAGAGCCATGCTTCACAGGCTTGCCCATGGCATACTGGGACCAGGGGCAGCATGGAAGCAGTGATGAAAAAATTGTTCCACCTTTGTTTTCTTTGAACACGGTCAAGCACCTGCATTTAAACTTTACAGATAAAAACAACCTCAGTTATGGCCATGTGCTAGTTAATGCTTCCAGACCTTATACATTCTGATGTTTTATGCTAGGAGCTATTGCCTACACACACAAAAAACCCCCACACAACCACTGCAAGCCAGAAGCACTTTAGTCAGAAAGGTATTTGTAAAACTTGTAAAAGGTATTATTAATATTCTAGGCCTAATATTCAAATTTATTAATGCTGACAGCTTCTTTTGCCAACAGAATTATCACTGAAGGAGTGATAAATTGCGTATCAATGGGCAAATTAGCAACTGGCATCTCCAATGTTTGGCAGTGACCAAGACCCGTCAGTTCTTACCAAATCACTGGTAATGCTTTATATTGCAGGTACATGAGCCTTATTTAAAAGCAGCCAATGGACCAGGGAAGAGGAAAAGGGAAACACTACAGGGGAGAAAAGTTTACAGTCTACCCCATCTGAACCATGGCTACAACATCACTCTTTTAACAGGCCACCTACGTTTATGCAACTACATGAGAGGAGAGTATGTTAATTAAGGCATATTTACTCATAGGGAAGAGTTGGAGCTCTCCACTAGGTACAGACAGACTTAAAAAAAAAAAAATCTATTAGAACTGAATTTCATGTAGGTTTTATCAGCACCATGGACCTTGTCAAGTTTAACTGACTAGACTCTCATTGGCATTTTTAAATATGCAAGTTTGAAAGAAGCAGCAGACGTGATCTTCAAGATCTAGGACTATCAACACTAGGTTAACAGAAAGGGAAAGGTCAGACACTTTCAACAAGAAGGAAATAAGTAGCAAGACAACAATATTTCATGGCGCAATTTAAGATATACACAATTCTAGCTGTACTATCAAAGATCCTTTCTTTATTGATAAGAACAACAATACCATTACCTATCTGCAGAAGACTTAACAGATTAGACAAACAAACACTGACTCAAACATAACATTACGCCTCCAAACCTCACTGCTGACCTTCTACTAGCTGGTCCAAGGAGGAAATCTTCTTGGAGCCATCAATGGTGTAGATTGTTCTCACTCCCTGGGGCAGATTCACGTTGTCAGACAGAGTTCGGGTCAGATCAGCCAGGAGAGCTTCAAAGGATCTAAACCGGTCAGGGGAGATGGCATATACAATCCCTTTGAAATACCGGTCTCCATTACGATAGAAACGAACTTTCTTGGCTTTTTTCTCAGAACTCAGGGTCTGTAGAGTACGGGTTCGGTAAAAGCTGCAGTGGGCACTGTGAGTAGGGCTGGGCAAACCATTTACCCGGGACCCTCTGCCATATCGCTGCGCTTTATCACGCTCATCAAAATGCTCCAGCTCCATATCTCTCCCAAAGGACATCTTGAAATTCAACCTAAGGGATGCACAAAAGAAGAGAAAAAGTTTAAGAAACTTAGGCGTTTTAAGGGACCTCACTTTCAGACTTCACGTTCTATATACGGCACTTACAGAGGACTACTTTCCAGGCTGAGAAAAATGCTTGAATGAAACCGTGCTACTTTCACATGTTCATTTTGCAACTAACTCTCTTGCCATGCCATAAACCCTAGTTTATAAGTTAGGCTTTTATACACCATAGAAATGCCACTCGTGAAACCAACCATTAGCAATGCAAACATTAAAAAGTGTTTGTTCAAATTCAGTAAGAACTCTGAAAATGAGGTGACAAAGTTGATCTACTGGAAAAAAAGAAAAAACACATCGACTTTCTACTCTTTCTCATGTTATATTCAGGCACTGTTTGAGTCCAGTCTACCTTCTAATCACTCGCACACACTAAACCGTTCCAGCTGTGATCTCAAGAGGTGCCATTTCAGAAGGGCAACCAGTTGCCAACAAGTGAGCAATTAAGAACTTCTCAGAGGAATAGATGCTGCAGGTTGGTGATGAGGATCAGGGCTATCACTGCCAGTATGTGGAATTAGTGGGTGAAACTCACTATTCAAAAGTCCTCACGTATTCCAATTCCCTACAGCCTAAGCTTTGTAATAAATTACTTCTGTTGTCCTTGTGCAAATACTTTGCACACTCTGAACCAACAGAAGAGCTTAAATGACATGAAATAAAAAAAAAAAGATTAGAGCAAGACAGAAAACTAGTATTTTTCAGTGAGCAAGTTACTTTAGTGCTTAATAAAATTTGCAAGAGGTTTTATTAATATCCAAGGCCTAATATTCAAATCGATTGAGGCTGAGAGCTTCTTTTGCCAACAAAACTACCACTGAAGGGGTGATAAACTGAGTATCAATGGGCAAATTAGGGATCGGCATCTCCCATGTTTGACAGTGACAAAACCCCATCAACTCTGACCAAAATGATCTCAGTTGTTCAATATCGTTCACATAAATGGAAGTTCAGATGTTCTGAAATGAAATCAGGGAGGTAGTTACTTCCGTTCCTTTTTACGACCCCCACAAGACTAAATACTTCAAACTGCTCATTAATCTTTACAAATAAAAGAAGAAAAAATACAGAAAAAAAATTAGAATTACCAAAATATCATTGGGTTCAAAACGCATTTCTTTTGATTTAAGAGCCATCTAGATTTGCAGTTGTCTGCAGAACAGCAAAGCAAAGTTTATTTATAGCACAGATACACAGACCCAATTTAGAAGTGGTCTCTCTCATCGATTTCCAATAGAAGAAAAAAAACAGCAAGCACAAGCTTCATTTCAACCACTCAGAATTGTGTGACCATTAAGAAAAAAAAATATATTCAGACCAGCTGTAAAACAGTAGGAGGAAATAGAGAAAGACTTACGGATGCTCTTTAGCGTACCGAAGTTTGTATTAAACCAATGATTATACAGCTGGACCCTGATGCTGCAAAGCTGTAGGGGATGTGCTGAACAACTTCTGAGAGCTGTTCACATGCTTAACTAGAACAAGCACCTACAGCTCACAACTGCAAGTGCAGGGCTGTGGTGGAAATTATTTATCCTGCTTTGGTTACAGCTCACAACTTACTTTGTTACACTGGCACAGGATCATGTGCTTATGTATATATGCAACAGTTATATTTGTAAATACTTTAAAGGTACCTAACATATTTATATACAGTGCAGTATATGTGCGTGTGTGTATATGTTTGTGTATACATATATAAACATAAAGTCTAATCTACATTTTTCCTCCTCAACATACTACACACAGAACACCCCACTTCAGCGAAAAGAACAAGAACATTTGCTGTGCCATTTCACTGACACTTCTCTGTGGATTAAATACAAAATATCGCTTCGTGGCCACAGCTTAGGGTCTAGACTATGCCACTGACATCTCCAGGCTAAAAATTATTTGTAAGTTGTTTTACTTCATTTCTAATTCCACTGAGAACCTGTTATTCAGATTTAAACAATCCTAGAGCTCACAATTCAGAAACCATATCTCAAATGCAATGCCTGTGCCAAGCAAAATGGATTTTTCTCAGGTCTGCTGTTTCATTTGCTCAAACCATCTCAAGCACACACACACACACAAAAGGAAAACCAAGTTTCCATGAAGATATGCTTTCTCAAGAGGCTTTCAGCTTTACTAATTTTGGATGAGGGGAGGAAGAAGCGCGAATCACTGCCCTTTCTTCCGCACACTTATGCTTTAATCAATAATGGCTGTAATTCCCAATTACGCCCTTTAAAACAGAAATAGAGCTCCCCTTGAACACCAGTCCTGCTATTTAAAGGAAAGCGTGCTCAAAGCACAAGGTCAGAGCAGACAAAGAAATCCTAAACAATTTGATCCAATCGGATGTTTTGTGTGTGTTTAAATACATCCTCATATGCATACAGCTACAGGAAAATGAAAGGACACACCCCTGGAACACCACCATGCCCAACACTTCACACCCTATACATCCGTTAAAGAATTATTTATGATGCACGTGTGGGTGAGCAATTACATAAAACAATCATATACATGCTGATTTAAAAAAAAAAAAACAAAAAACATTCCGCGGCGATGTGACTGGGACCCGGCGAAGATCATTCAGGGACGAAGCAGCGGGCTGA
>NW_009258484.1:1780287-1783050 GCF_000687185.1 Egretta garzetta | reverse complement strand
GAGCCTGCCTGCGGCACGGGGCAGGGCCGTGCCGGGGAGGGAGCAGCTGCCGCCCCTGCGAAACCCTGACCCGCCGTCCAAAACACGCCTTTGGAAGTATTTATACCAAACGTGTCACTCGGCATTTCCATGAGATTCGCCTGGTCCCAAAGTGCTGAGACCCCACCCAGTCACCGAAGCCCCGCGATGGGGATCGAGTGCCGAAGGTGGGATTGACGTGGAAATTAGGTACTAAAACTGGAGCCAGGCTTCCTCACGCTCCTCGGTTAGTTACAGCTGACCTTGGAGGTGACTAACCTCCATAGATGCTACAGTTTTTATGCATAAATTTCCCAGAAGATTTATTTGCCCAAAGACACCTCAGGCTTCATCTGACTGCCTTGCTCCTCTTATGACAGCCCAAGCCCCTCCAGGTCTTGGAGCATGTTTGCTAAGTCAACCTCCACACAAAAATACAGCTGTAACTGATGCTTTCCCCTCAAAGGCTTGGTTATTCTTCATTTTAATATAAAAAAGTCAGTGGTTAAAACATTCTTGAGGTGAAGGACCTGGTTTGCTTTCCTTTGTGCAACAAAGACTTCGGCTCTCCTCTACTTGTCAGGTAAACAGCCCACAGTCCAGGGGGACATGGAAAGGAAGAAAACACAGTCTGTCCCTTCTGTTGAAGCTGTTCCACTTTGTACTCTGAAAGAATTAAAAATGCATTAGATCAGAGAGAGGGAATTAGTCTGTAACCTCGTGGTTATGGCACTCAGTTGGGAAGGACAAAAGATGGCTTTGTGTGTCTGTATGATGGACCGTTTATGTTTTATATCCATAAATCCAGAAACAATCAGTGGAGCTGGGACTTAAACCCAGGGTGCCCTGCTCCCAATGATAGACCTCTAATCAGAATAGAGGCTCCTGCTTAATCTGGTTGAAGGCGAACGAAGCCTTCAGTGTACAAAAACTGTAAGAGGCTCAAAAGAAGGGGATGGAGCACTCCTTTTCTATTCCCCTTGAATAGCCCACAGATAGGCTCTTTGGAGTCAAGAGATTCACTAAAGGAGAAAAATTAATTGTTGCTGTGTCTTCATCGTCATGGAGGAGTTCTTTAATCACTTTAGTCACATCTATAGAGCAGAGACAGGAGTCTTCTGGCTACACTTGTTTCCTTAGTTTTTGAAAGAGAAACCAGCACCTAAAACCTTCAGGAAAACATCTGCTCAAAGGAGTAATAGCATTAAAATACCCGAACATCAAAGAGATTCAGAATTCAAGGTACAACTCTGTCCTCAGCACGCTCTTACTACCTAGCTTTGTTTTTGTGGATCTTGTTCTAAGGCACTTAATTCTTCCCCCATGGGGTGCTGAGGCACTTTAGTAAAGATCACCATTTTTCAGAGGCAAGTTCCTAAAAATTGAGCACCTCCACATTAAGTATTTCACCACCTATATTACTTTTTATTTTATT
Source organism: Egretta garzetta (assembly GCF_000687185.1). Classification (NCBI taxonomy): domain Eukaryota; kingdom Metazoa; phylum Chordata; class Aves; order Pelecaniformes; family Ardeidae; genus Egretta; species Egretta garzetta. Next base: position 1,781,597 of record NW_009258484.1, on the reverse strand, counting down.
GTTTTTTAAAATCTCTTGGTCTGTCTTTAGGTGTAACAGATATGTCGATATTGATAATGTTGGTATTGGATGGGAGAATGGAAACTAATTTTAAAAGAGTTCTGGTAATCTTGCATTAAAGTTCTATTCTTTAAGCCACTTCTTTTGTAGGTCAACAATCAAATCAAATATTCATGATGGTCTGAAATGATAAGAAAAAACAGGAGATCACAAAGCTTAGAGATGGAAAAGACTACCACGGTCCTGACGAAGGGTTCTTCTTTAACATTCTTCAGTGCTGTTTCGTCCATTTCATTTTAAATGTCTCAGGCAATGGGACTCCTACAACCCCAAGGAGACATCTCTTCAAAGTTGAATTCCTTCAATTATAAGGAATTTCTTTCTGACGATCAGGTTAATGGAAGTTTCTTATGTTTCAACTCATTACTTTAGCTATAGTGCCCTGTGTTCATGTACATAATTTATTTCTCCCATTGGTGTTTACATCTCTCTGGCATGTATTATTTACGTCTAGCCTAAGTATGCAAAATATTTCACAGATGTTCAAGAAAGATCTTCACTCTGATTATGTTAAAAAAAAAAAACAGGTCAAAAGAAAAGAATACAATATAAATCAATACTAAAGTATAAACCTAATGGGAAAGTATCCTTTAAAACGTGTTATTTTGTCCATTTAGATTTTTGGGTTTAACATGAAGACACAGCACAATACCGTACAGTCTGTTTGCCTTTGCCATGCACACTTGCCATGCTTTTCTTTTTAAAGCACTTCAGAAGATCCTTTACCTTTTTCATGTGTTTGTCCACAACTTCAAACAACGCAATTCTAAATAGGAACAAAGCTTGCGTAAATGTTTTCAACAGCTGTATAGTCGCCCTGTTAAAAGAGCGTACTGTTTTGCTGATACAAAATTGTCTTTCCTTGTCGGACAGACTTTGGAATATTGCGTGTTTCCTGAGCCCTCTGTAACACATCTTTGTAAACCACAATACAGCCACTTCTTAATCCCACTTTGGATAAAATAAGTAACTTGGACTTTTCACCTCTGTTACTGTTAATCGGTTTTTTTTCAGCTCTAACAGTATTCCAACAGCACTTTTCTGAACGTTTCTGATTTTTAAGCACCTTTGTCAAAAGCGTACAGTAGAACTGGATGCAGTTATGTCACCACCCAACACTCCTGTATCTGAAGGCTGTACCAAATGCCTTGGAACATTGTTCAGGGAGCTTCTCTAAAGCTGGCTAACCACTGTGACCCCTAAATCCTTTTCAGAGTCACTGCTTTCCAGGACACAGTCTCCAGTCTTCT
>NW_009258484.1:1769309-1780239 GCF_000687185.1 Egretta garzetta | reverse complement strand
TCCCTACAGAAAAACTGTTTTTTCTTTGCATTATTTAGTGCCTTATGCATTTTATGGCATCTGCAAATTTTACCATTAATGCTGTTAAATATTCCTTCAGATCACTCATAAATTTATGTAGTAGCAGAGGACAGCGTTTTCTGAAATGCGGGGCTCAATCCCCCACGGCAGCGGCGTCAAGGGTGCGTTTAGAGCTCATTCCATGTCATGTCGGAGAGGCACTCGGCTCTCAGGATGCCAAACCAGGCCGAGGGAACTGGTGCTAGCACGGTCGCATATGCCTGCCTCGGCAGACAGCCCGTGCCCGCTCCCAGCGGGGATCTGAGCAACTGGAGCCGCACCAGGCAGCTGGGCACTGCCAAGGCCTGGGGTGGGGAGACAGAGTCCCGGGCACCAGAAACGCTTTGGGAAAAACTCACTGATGGAAAAGAACGATCAGCTGTTTGTCATTACTTTTGGAGATCTGTCGTTTAGCCGGGTTTTAATTCATTATTATGTGTTACGCTGATTTTCTGTAGCGCTAATCACTTAATTGCATTGATGTGCTGTTGTATGTCTGTTGCTTTACGCAGTCACCTCGTATTTGGCAATCTCACCCAGAAAGCTACCCAGTTTGACGTGCTCATTGGCATTAATTACACAATCATTTTCTGTATTGATTACGTCACGCATCAGGCCTTCAGCTATTTTACCTGCTACTGATTCCAGCACAGCTAGAACTATGTAACCAAGGTCATATTTTTTATGTTGTCTGAATGTAACCCTGGCTTTATCCAGGCTTTTAATATTCTTAATATTCCTTAATATTCTTTAATTTCTCGAAAAGCAACATTAATTGTTCATGCAGACCAGTAATAAATTCTTTTTAGAGTTATACTATTTGTGTATTAAAAATTATTTGCATATTACTTTAGGCAAAAACATGGCATTCATGACTGGGATGGGGCTGCACTGTGCGGAAATATTCGTTGAGTACTTCTGTCTGTCCTGCGATGTATCGACAATTTCAGCTGTTTGCTTCTAATAACAGCTCTATGGTTTTGCTAGGATTAATTTGGTTTACAATATATTTTTTCTTAATTCCTCTTTCTCCTCAGTATTTCTCACTGATGATTCCTCATACGCATGTTGTTGATGTTGCACTTGTCCAGACTTAAAATAACAAGTAAATAAAAAATTTTTGCTATATTATCTGTCCTTCTGCATTTCTCTTCAGTGAGGCTACTTTTAACAAAAGACAATATCCGCTCTAAATGCATGACTGGATTTTTGAATCTGGTAAAATCATTCACAGTTAAAGACTTTTTTTTTAATCTTGTTTATTCTCTTATAGCTGACGACTCCTAGAAATTCAACCTTTTAAAAACAGACTATAGACCGGGACTTAACTCTCTGTACATAGAGCAGATATAATTACATGCTGGTCATTGGATAAAACATTCTCAAAGTTATTCCTATATGTTCGTCCACTGGAAAGAGGTCCCATTGTAAAGTGAACATGTTTTGTATTGGAAAATTATGGTATTTCACTTTTTGATACTCCATGGATATTTTAACGATGTTATCAAAAGCCCTCCAGCATGGTTTGTCAGATTTATGTCTCTTAATTTTTTTTCTTTCAGGTATTGTTGAAATGTTTCAGATATTATTAAGGGCATGTTTAAAGAGCTGTTTGATTTGATTTGCTTGCCCATGTTGGTTAACAAATTGAACCTAAAACCCCGTCATTTGGGATTATCAATTAGGAATGCGCTATCTGGGTGGCAGGCCAAATCCTACCTTGTGAAACAACTCCATCCATCTCCAAAATTTTCTCTATTGTCACGTAGTATGTAGCAAGACATATATCTGAGTAAACTGACACTATAATCTTTCACCTTTCCAGGTTGCCAAGAAGCTGAAGAAGAAAAATTCTGAAGTGCAGGATCTGAATTTTTGCTGGTCCTTGGCTCAAACTAATTAAAGTAAATTGATATTCTTTGCTGACTGCTAACCTCTGACAGAAGCATTTTAAATAATTTAGAATATGTGTGTTCACAACAACCTCAGCCCAGTCCCAGTAGTATTCACATGATCTAAGCTGAGGATTTGGGGACTGTCTTTTTCATTTTGAGAGAAAGCTGGGATGTTTTATGAATATGAATGCACAAATCGTACACAGTTTTTTGAACGACCTAAGAATATCATATGTGTTAGTTCCATTTACCAGCATTTTAAAAATAAGTTAGAGAGGCTAGGGTTGAGACACAATTTTTACAAATATTATTTATAAAAAGGGCCTGTTTTCCAAAAGAATTTAGAAGGTGAAATTCTGCACCAACAATTGGCACTTTTGAAGTAAATCCCCGCATAATTTTTTTGCCATGCGGGTCTTGTCAGTCAGAAGAGGGTTGGAACAACACAGTAGCTGAGGCAGGATTTTGTGAGGAGAGGGAGGGACAGACCTTAGCTCATTCCTAGGAAAGTAATCAGCCGGTGTGTCCCAAATCACTAACGGATGTGTGAGGGCAGTAAACACAAAATAACAGGGGAAATCTCAGGTCACTCAAAGAGGAGAAACGACGGGGGAAGACATTAGTAATCTGGGAGGTGTCTCAAATTTTCACTGCATAGGAGTAGTTTTTTCACCTTCTAGATCATAAAATCATAGAATCATACAATCGTCTAGGTTGGAAAAAGACCTTTAAGATCATCAAGTCCAGCCATTAACCTACCACTGCCATCCCACTGCTAAACCATGGCCCTAAGCACCTCGTCTGCCCGTCTTTTAAATACCTCCAGGGATGGGGACTCAACTACCTCCCTGGGCAGCCCGTTCCAATGCTTGACAACCCTTCCTGTGAAGAAATTTTTCCTAATACCTAACCTAAACCTGCCCTGGTGCAACTTCAGACCATTTCCCCTCATCCTATTGCCCGTTACCAGGGAGAAGAGACCGACCCCCACCTCACTACAGACTCCTTTCAGGTAGTTGTAGAGGGTGATAAGGTCTCCCCTCAGCCTCCTCTTCTCCAGACCAAAACCCCCAGTTCCCTCAGCCGCTCCTCGTCAGACTTGTGCTCCAGACCCCTCACCAGCTTTGTGGCTCTCCTCTGGACATGTTCCAGCAATGCAACATCTTTCTTGTAGAGAGGGGCCCAAAACCGAACACAGTATTCGAGGTGTGGCCTCACCAGTGCCGAGTACAGGGGCACGATCACTTCCCTACTCCTGCTGGCCACACTATTCCTGATACAAGCCAGGATGCCATTGGCCTTCTTGGCCACCTGGGCACACTGCTGGCTCATATTCAGCTGGCTGTCAACCAGTACCCCCAGGTCTTTTTCTGCGAGACAGCTTTCCAGTCACTCTTTTGTGATGCACTGGCCATACGAGGTTGTCAAGCAGTGTCTGCTGAGCTCCGCACCTCCTGTTACAACAAGAATCAGATCCTTTGGGCAGTACATATCTTTTCTGAGTGAGGATTCGGATGCCACCCTCTCCCGCAGTTCATTCGTGAGTTAGGGGTGTAAGGCACCGGCTGTTGTTTTAACTTGACTACCTCTTCTTCCCTTCCCCCAAAGAAAGAACTTAAATGTCTTAAACTGGACTCAGACTTTAGAAGCCTAAACACAAAACTGAAATCTGCCCAACACACTACCCTTCTGGACAGTTCCAGGAACCTGCAGTTCTACTGTGCCAAACTAAAATTACCCCAAAGTTCATTAAAAACTTGACCTTGAAATGTCTTCAGTCAGTCTAAATGACGATGGTGTGAAATGATTCAAAATTAAATATCTGTAAGAGCTGCTACTTAGCATTACTTGTCAGAAAAGGTAAGGCAAAAGCTTTGGGCTGGGGTAGATAGATGTTTTCTGTAATTTTAAAACTCTGTGGATTGTCAGCTGAGTCCTTTGATAAGAAATAGGGCCATTGTTCTCTATACAGTAACTATGTTTTTGTGGGGAAACTAATGAGACCTAGAAGAGAATAGGGTAGCTGGCAGTTTTGCATCACCAGATAACTCCTTTTTCTGCTTGTCCATGTGGTTACATTTTGAAAGTTTAGGTGCAGTCAACATGAAATATATCCACATATAGTCTTAAACATGAATTTTGATAAAGAGAGGGTTGTTACTGTTAATAGCCAGAAAGAACTCAAACACAAATCTCAAGATTACATTCAAACCATTGTTTATAGGAAGGAAAGTAGTATTAAGCAAGTTAATCCACATGCTCTTAGACGGTAACAAAGCAAAACCTAATTTGCCATGAAAGTGGAATTCAGAGTCTCCTGTTTTGAAGAACTAATTAATTTTGCTTTAGTATAGGAAAGTTTAGTGTAACAAATCCCTTGAAAATTTATGAAGGGCTGTTTTACATAAACAGAATTACACCTCTTTTTAGCTTTAAAATAAAGAAACTTAAATCATGCATGGTTGAAGTTTGTGAAGCTTCAGTAAAGCAAGTTCATGTGGAAAACCAGCATTTTTAAAGCTTAACAATTATCTGATGATATTGCAGTAGATAGTGACATTAAAATTTCTCTTTTCTTTCTTCCCTTTTGGATGGTGTAGGCCTAGGGGAAACCGCCTCCAAACAATTATTCTTGTTTTGTCTCCTCACTTTAATTTTTTCGGAGTTATTACATTTATAATTGTTTGAACAACAGAAAACCCACTTGTCAGTTCAAAAAATGGCTAGTTTTCTTGATGCTCTGGAATGCCATTGTGGAAGGAATCAGATGTTAAATAGACATGTGGAGCCACCATGGACCCCGAAGCTCTCATGGAAGCTAGTTTCAACCATTTTTCGATCTTGTTAATTACACAGTTATCAGAGAAGAGGAAGATCTTTTATGTTATTTCATATGTCAGGTTTCTTTCCAAGTATTTCTAATTCCTTGATTAGAAGTATCTCTAATTCCTTGATTAGATTTCCTTTGTTGGAGAACTCTCACACTGTTGTCAATATTTCCATGGTAAATCAAGGTTCTCCTGTAAAGCTAGGTGACAAGCTTAAACACTCATTTCTCACTCCACAACACTGCTGCCCAGTGTGATGATAACATCTCACTTTTCTAAGTGGCAAGTTATTTTGGGGGTTGAAGAGTGACCGAGGTCATGGTCGCAGGGAAAGCTTCAGCTACGTTGGTTTTTGGTCACTCCGAGTCTGCCTTTATTTATCCTCTGTAGAATCTCGCTCTTCTTCTGTCCTCAATCAGCTTCAGAGCTGAAGTACTCTATTTATCATCCATGACTTACCCAAAAGGTTGGATGAGTTTGACTACCTTTGGGCTCTGTATCCAGTAGACCTGTCAAGTGTCACACAGTGAAACAGATCCTGCCTCTCCTCTTTAGCTCTGTCTGTACCTCATGCATTCATGTAGCGTAGCGCTTTGCTTTCCTGCTCTGACTATCGTGTTCCTCAGATGATATCCTAGCTCTCCAGTTCCTTCCTTCCCTCCCTCCCTCCTCTCAATCACATGCTATAAGGTGCCAGACACATCCCACACCGTACACCAATCTGTAGTGCTCTCTCATGCACAGAAGATAATTAAGGAATGTAAAAAGATACGAATCCTTGCTAAAAATGAAGTATGGTTTACTTTGCAAAAGAAATAAAGCTTTTAGAGAGAATTATTTTAAAACATGTGTTTATATTACTTTAAGACCTACAATTTTGTGATGGTCATCTATGAAGCCTCAGTTGTACCCAAATGTCCCCAGAGTGTTGACTATGCCTATTTTGTTCTTGCAAACTTGCTCTTGCCTCTGTCTTACAGGGTCCTTTTTACCCTGCTATCATTCCTTCAGCTTGTGTTCACAAGTTTTGGCCCTTTTGGTCTTGTCTGCTCAGCAAGGGTCTTCAGGGCCTATGGCTCTGGTCATTGACCCTTAACAGCTTACATGTTTGTTAGAGTTGCTATACTGAGAAAATTTCTTCTTTTCTGCCTGTTTCCTCTGGCGGAGTGCAGCCAGATCAGTCCTAATATAGCAAGCATCCCATTAACCAGGCAATACACATAATCTCTCTCCAAACAGCACTGAATTTAACATGGTCATTAAAAAATGCTGCTAGGGATTCATCTCATAGACCTGTTACTATTCTGCTGCCTACAAAATAAGAGACTGGCACACCATCTTAATTATGCCAAATAATTATGAGTTACAGTCAGAGACTCTTAAGATACATTTACTCCAGAAACTGAGGGGAGCATATGAAAAGGGGAGGGAATTAAAATGAAGTTGCTAATAAAGCTGAGATTTTCCTTACTATGCATGTTACCATGTCAACCTGAGTTATGCAGCATCACATTTGAGATCTATTCAAAACCCCTTCAAAAGCTTAGCAACTAACCAGGATGTTATAGATGGATTTTCAGCTGATTTTGGCATGTTTTGCATGATAAATGCTACTTAACCACATTATTTTTCTGGTTTAGTATCAAATACAACTGAGCAAATGTTTAATTATATCCATGCAGATGGTTTATTATGTAAGAGATAATTACTTGTCCCACTTTGGAAGTACTAAACCATGCAGAAAACATGAGGCTCAATCATTTTAAGATGGCAAGTAACAATATAAATTATTATTTCTTGCACATAGCAGAGGAAAACATGCAACCTCAGTATCCTGTGTGTGTACTAGCTTCAGATGGTTTAACTATGATTCTTTTAAGTTAGTATGTGAATGTTGCCTCTGTTCTTGCTTCCTTCTTAAAGTCAGCATAGCTTTCCACTGCTGTCTGGAAGTGGTCTAAAGCCTTTTACTGAAAACCAAAGCAATGTAAAATTTGTCAGCTGATCTTTCAGAAAAAACACTTTTCTTTATTCTTAAGTACTTAAACATATATAATGGCTTTTAGCATTATTAGTTTGCTATTTAAAATATCTTACATAAGTTTTGAGGAGTATTAGTTCCAGTTTCAGCAGCTTACATCTGAGGACTGTATAAGCTGGTACAGAACAGAAGTTGGTAGATAGCAGCTGTTGAGGAATTACAACATTTTCTACCTGTTTCTCATGTTAACTGAGCTATTTAAATATGTTTCAAGGAACAAAAGGTGCAAAAATATACGTCTCAAAAGCAAAATAAAAGTATCAGCCAGGAATGATTTAAATTCACATTCTTAGTAAAGAACCTAGATTTTTTGTTTGTTTTAGTAAAACACTGTATCAAACACTCAAAAGGGAATAAATCTAGAAAAATTTTAAAATCCATTGCATAATACCATGAAAATCATTTAGCTAGGTGAAAGTCACCGATAATGTAAAAGTGATTAAACACAATTTATCCTCAGATGCAGAAAGTTCCCTCACACTTAAGACAGATGCTGAAAAAATTGTTCCCAGAGAGGCAGAATGAATGGAGTTCAGTCGGTAGCACATCTTGCCTGTATCAATTATTTGATGTCTGATGGTAAATAACCTTTCTAACCTTTTCCTCAGCACGGACCCAAATACCTTTTCTCTTTATCCAGCTGTCCAATTTCATAACATTTTAAGGAATTCAGAGTATTGAACTCTCTCCTCACGTACAATTCAATTACAGTTTCCAGTGGTTGCAAATGAACAGGAGGCGCCTGCTGGATACGTCTTGCTCACCAAGGGCAGCAGGCTGGCAGTGATCCTCCAGAGAGTGTGAGGAGCCTCTGGGGAAGGATGGATGGTTCCCACCTCAGCACTGCCAAAAACATGTTGAAAGTTCAGACAATGAAATGTAGGTGCTCAGGTTGCCAATACTTGCTCCATACTTTAGGGGAGCTGATTTTGAATTGAGTCTCGCTGAATTTTCTGAGTTTCATATCCTTAGAAAACAAAGCTAAACCAGTGCAGAAAACCTCTGTCTTGGCAAACACAGAGTCTGTCAGGCAGGTCCATGTATGCAATGCCTGCATGTTCCTTGGGCAGCTCAGCATATTCCCCAAACATCCGTAGTCTTCACAGGAAAATTGTCTTCTTAGGCAACTTCACATTCCAGAATGAAAGCACAACTAGAGAATAATCAACACTGTCCTCTGGCTTGCTGAAGTTCTCTTACATTCACAGGCAGATAGCATGCAGGAGCATAACCCTACTGCCTACTACTTACTCAAAGATGTAAATCCTAGACTGTGGTTTCCACGGATCTCATATTTTATCTGCCCCCTGGTGATGCTGAATACAGACGTAGTCCAGCAAACAGCGGGTACCTCAACCTGTAAGATACCCACAAGTTTTGTTGTTTTCTCCCCTTTCCATCGGCAAAAGGAAATAGGGAGCAAGAGGGAAGTGGAAGGATTAGAAAGGAAGAAAAAAACCAAAATAATAATTACTTTTCAGTTGTGTGAATAGTTTTGAAAAATGTAACTATAGCAAAATACGTGCTTTTGGCAGGCTTATGAGATAAAAAAATAGAAGTTGATAGCTGTATTTTGCACGGGAGCTGATGTGTCCCTAAAGAAATAAAGGCTGAACTCCACGGTAAGATGAATACCTGAGCATCTGGGATAAAAAATGCTTTTTCCTGCTTTCTCCTCGAACAGGGATTGCTTCATTGTTGCTGGACATACATAGTGAGTCTTTCAGCTTCCCCACTGTCACGTACTGTATAGTGCAAAGCTGGAAGAATTGCCCTAGTTTCGGCACCTTTTCTGTGGTTCTGTCTGTGTAAGAAGCCATGAAAACTGCAGGAAACAACGCTGTAATAGCGATTTTCCTGAACTCCCCACAGAGTTTGTGGTGTTCATGCTTTTTGATTCTCAAACTAGAGAGGAGACACAAAGCTTCTAGGTGAGAAAGGATAAAACCAGCACACAGCTGGGTGAAGAAAAAGAGGAAACAAGATAAAGATAGAACTTTAAAACGTCTGCTGCATGTTATAGTATTATGACAGTTTGATGATAATATGCAAGTAAAAAGTCACTGGTCTTATCAGTGAGAATATATGCTCTCATATACATCTGCTATCATATGGTCTCACAGCTATGTGCAAGATAAAATGAAAATTGTGATTACAGGTTTTAAAGAGCACTAATTACTGCCTATGTTTGGCCAGTCCCACTTATATTTCACAGTGTGCCAACTTAAAACAATAAGGTGCAATATGTCTTCCAAACGGTAAGTAGAGCAAGTTTATGTGATGATATCCTAAACAAATAATGTATCTGATTTTTTTATTATAAGACAATATAGCTTAAATTACTTGCCACCCTCCTTTAGGTAAGGAGTCCCAGCACATTTTCCCACAAGTAGAACCTAGTAGAACAAAAGCAGAACAGATATATTCCCAAGTTTAAGAAAAGTTAGATAAGTCTATGTGCTGAGAATTGAGGGACTGCTTATCTATATAGCAAAGGGGGGTGATTGCCATGTGGGAGCTGAGAGGAAGAAACAGGTTGCTATGTTGAAAACTGAGGGGGAGAATGGTTATATAAAGATGAAAGACAAGGTACTGCCTACAAGCCAGATAGAAGAAGACATACTTTGGGGAGAATCAGTGATAATGAGAGACAAACAGGAAAAGAAAAGGGTGTATACGTACACCCATGTACACACATCAGCCACACTGCAAAATAAGACAAGTGAGGTTAACTGCTTAGTGTTTGTACAGATCCTCTAATGTTGTATATGCTAGCCTCTCCGCCCTCTTTTTCTTGCAAGTATTGTCTTCATTTATGCAAGGGTGAACTAACCTGCAGGAATTCAAGTTGCCTTGTTTTTAAAAAATTAGAAATGTCTGGCAGCATCCTTAGAGGGAATTTAGTCTATCCCAAGCAATCATAAATCTACCTCTCAGAGAGCCAGGGATACACCTATAATGTATATAACATAGCTGCTCTCTGAGAGGGGTACAGCCCATTGGTTTCTCAGGCTTCCATTTGAAAATGTTCACCACCGTGTGATTTGTGCAATACTTGCAAGCATGTGCTTCCTATCTTAGCATTGTTAAAGAAAAGACTGCCATTTTTTGTATGATTCGGTATAGTGCAGTGGAGAGAGGGCACAGTGGTGGCCCTTTATATGTGACTGTAATACAAATGGCATCTAGATCATCCTTAAAAGCTGAGGGGTAGTGTAATGGGCCACAGGGTATAAGATATCCCTTTTTTTCTTAGTCCCAGTTTAGACTGCAACTGGGGAGTTCTTAATCTTGCAATTATTAGGTAATATGTAGAATATTAAGGCATTTACAAAATTAACAGTTCTACTATGCTAAAAATTCGAAAGTGGCATTAGTTGTTAATCAGACCAGTAGCCTGTGGAAATTAGTAGTTTGTGATAACGGGAAAAAGGGGTATGTCTGCATGTTTGTCTCTGCCTCTCCCTAGTAAGTGATTGGGGAACTCTGTGAAGACAAAATGCCCAGGCTTTAGCAGAGGGAACATAGTTGTGTCCTGCCATGACCAGCGGAAGGCAAACCCTTTACCCTTCTGGTGACACAGTCCTGAGTTAAAGGACTCAGTGCAGAATCGTGATACCAGGTCTGTCTCGAGTAATGATGGACAGCACCTACTCAGCCTAATTTCTAACCTGGATACTCATAAATCTTTAATCTTATTCATAAATTTTCATCTTTAGCTAATGATGGAAAGACTGTGTAGGTGGGGAATCTGTATCACAAAGAGGCTTGTTTTCTCAAAATAAAGAAAGAAGCAGTTTCTAAATCACTAGAAGACAAACAGAGAACAAATATTAGAAGGGTAAGGTGAAGAAGACATCCAAAAGGACAGCTGAGCATGTGTGACCTAGACTGACTAATACCGGACAGATAATGCAATTCTTATCAGACAAACCAGGATTATGATTTAGCAGCATATTCACCTATATGCTAATTGAATTGCCCCCTAGAAATCAATAAGCTTCAGTACTCAAATATCTTCCTTTAATGTAACTGTAAGAATCATGGAATTTTACCTTGTTTAGAAATAACACAGAATACTGTGTCTGCCTAGTAGTTTTAAGAAA
>NW_009258484.1:1749121-1769299 GCF_000687185.1 Egretta garzetta | reverse complement strand
GCTGCTCAAAACTGTGAGAACAGCTCTCATGAATGAACTCAGCTTCACTAAAGCATAGCCAAGTCTGCAGAGCTGAAAACCTGTGTTTAGCTGTTCATCTTAGGTTTACACATGTATTAAAAGAACATCTCATCCTGATTTAGTGCATTGCTAACGGTTGCAAAATTCTTAATCATTTCAAGGGCTGCAGGAGCAGTAGACCTTTGGCATATGAATGAAAGATGAGGATGGATATAACAAAGTGTAGTTTATGACTGGACACTTTTTTCCCAGATCAAAAAGGCATCCATTTTATTTTAGCTAAGTATAATGTACTCGAGGGGCTGACTAACAGTCTTTGCAGTCACTGAACCGCAGATATTTTTATTTAGAGGTCATGGCAGAGCAGGCCTATACAAAGTTGTCTTGCTCACTTAAACTCTGAACACAGTCTGGGACCCAGTGCAAAAAAATAAATAAGCACATGATTAATCACCGAGACCAATGAAACAAATTATTTGCATAAGTAAAGTCATGTATATGCAGAAGTGTATGCCAAAGTCAGGTATTTAGACTTTTTTAAACATTATTGTGGAATGATACACATTAAGGTGTTTGGACACCTCAGCAAGGTACAAAAAACTTACACGAAATATGGGTGGGACCAAAGCATGCGTATTTTGTGCAGGAGGGTGGGGTTGAGGGGAAGTTCTGCTGTTTGTAGAGTGTTGCCACTAACACAACTGTGAGTTTGGTGTCAGCTGCCTGAAATATTGGTAAAGCTTAGTTTCTTTGGCTGTACCTACATCGTTAAATGCGTTCACTACAGGGAGATCCCTGGCCCCATGCTACATGGTGCAGAATGTCTCATGTCCACATGGGGGGTTCCCCCGTTCAAACAAGCTGGCTGCATCCACACCAGCCCTGGGCTTCCTCCTCAAGGACCTACATGGTGTCCCACTTGCTTAAAGATATAATTGTTTTTTAATATCTTGTATTTTCTAGCTGAAATTGTCTGAAAAAAATACAAGGATCTCATTTCAGCCTACCAAGAGCAATATTTTTATAGCATGAAACAGAAGGCATGTGTTACCTGTCTGGGGGAGACATGTAAGGTTGCTTGAGGCTGCAAAGCCTACTGAGAGTGGGTTGGAAGAACGTAACTCAGGAGTTAGAGCTCGTACAGGCTCATAGATACATCCTTGGCAAATGCTTTTTGGACTGAATTATCCCCAGAACCGCACCTAGATTTTGTTTTGAAGTGGAACTAAATGTTTCAGTCTAAAGGGAGCCAACACATGGAAGACAATTGGAGGACTAAGATATTTGGGAGTTATGAAGTCCCCCTTGAGAATACATTATGAATACACAATTCCCCGTTAGTCATTCAGAGAGTAAATAGCTCTCTGAAAAAAATATAAACAAGTCACCTGTGAAAAATGGCAATATGAATCTTGCTGCTTTTGCTCAGACATTCAACTGCTGCCATATAAAATTCTTTTTGTTTGACAGTCTCTCTCTGACAGTCTCTCTCCAGTTTTAAACATAAATGCATTTAAGAATTATTTTGCCATCTCCTGTTATCACAGGCTAAGGCTGACTTTTAACAAGAAATACAGTTTGAAAGAAATGAAGCTCAATAGCTTGCTCTAAATTCATTCTGATTGCTTGCATCTTTCCTTTAACATCAGTCATGTTGTTTGGAATTAACCACTTCAACAGCACATAGGTTCTAGGTTTCAGCTTCACCAGTTGTGTAATTATAAGGGGCAATATTTTTTCTCTTGTTTTGAGAAGGAAATTCATTTACTCATATGAGTAGGTGTGAGAAGCACAAAAATGTGTCAGCTTGGTGTTGGGAGATCCTCCCTTGACTTCATTCAAAGCTGTAGAACACATCCCCCAGAGACCTAAGAAGAGTAGTCATAAAGAAGGTGGAAGCTTAAGAAGCTGTTTGTGCCCTGGGCATCAGAACCTTTTCACAGGCACCTGTGCTTCCCATAAAGCGCATGAGGGGAACGGGGAACATCCATGCAGGCTGCAAAGTTAGGTGAAATGGGTTTCATCCAAAGCTTCTAGACCTCTGTAGGCTTTAAGTACGAGACGTGCTGGGGCACTTCGCCTTTTGAAGGCTGATGCTTCCAGGCATGCAGCAACACAGGGTGTTATGGACACGCATGGAAATCACTGCGCACCAAAGAGAAAGGATGTTGGTCAGCTTTCAGTGCCTCGCTGTTTAAAAAGCAGCTGAATAGGGAGTTGCTGGGATCAGATTTTCTTGCTCTCCTCCACATACTCCATGAGTAGAAAACTGAATAAAGAAAAAACATTGTGACCTGTGCGAAAATAAGCAGTGTAGTCAAGGATCTCATAGAGACAGGGTTACAGAAAAAGTACCAAGATGCTTTTAGCTGCATCCCACAGGTGCAGAAACACAACTGACTGTATTCCTTGACAGTGTATTTCACAGTTATATATAAAAAAAAAGGCAAAAAAAATTAAGCAAAAAAAAAAAATCCTTCAGGCTCAGGAACATTTAAATACTAATGTTTCCTGGCATAATACAAATGTAATCTTATTTAAAGTTGGTCCTAATTGTTCATATTTTACCAATTAGGTAAAAGTTCTGTGAATCAAGTCCTTACAGAGCAAATTTAATTCACATATTTCAAAGTTACTGAGAATTTATTTCCTAACATAAGCTCTTATTTTCAAACTGACTATTTTAGCAGAACAAGGCCCCACCAGAGAGTAAAAATAATTTGTTTTATAAAAGGAAGTTCTGCTATAGTTACTCCAGAAATCTTCAGAAACTATTAAAGCACTACACAAAATTATCTATTTAAGAAATGAAAATTGATGGGTTCCGTATACTAGATATTGGGGAAAAAAATCAACGGGTAATTGATTTGTTCCAGAAAGCTTTAAAATAAGTTCCATTAGATCAAGCAGTATTTATGGAAAAGAACACTGAGAGAAATCAGTTTTAAGGAAAAAATTGTTACACATTACGTAGCACCTTGTAAACTTCTGTGTTATCATGAACTGTTTGAAAACTGTGGCTTCCATAGATTAAATCTCAGATAAATGAAGCTGTGCCTGTTCATGCTAGACCTTCACTATAGCCACACACACACAAAAAAATAAAAGCACATTTGGGGGCTTTTACACTCCCAAAATAAAGAATGGTTCAGGAACAAACTAGGGTAATAAGGAGTTAAGTTGTATATGATAGTATTCAACCTCCAACCTTGTGACCAGCTGTGACAACAGCAAAATATATTTCAGATTAATCCAAAATTGCAAAAAAGCAGAGTAAATTTGGCAGCTCACGACACAACTTCTTGTGTAACTGATATCAGGTTTGGATAACAGATAGGCTGTAATTTAGATCAGCAGAACCCCTACATTTCTTAATCATTAACATGCATTCCTCCATTGTAGTCTTCCTTAAAAAAAAAGCTTAGCTTTGTTTCCCAGTAACTCAGATCCACAGTGATGTGGTCCCCACAGAGAAAAGAACAATTTAACCTTTCAAAAGGAAGATCTGTAAAAAAAAAATGAATAAAGTAGCATTGTTAACAGACAACTTTTAAGTATTAGACAGTAAAAGCTGACTGAGCCATACACAACAATCTGGCTGAGCTTCGCCTCTCTGAATTTGGCTCATTGCTTTTGTTTAATACCCTAAACATGTTTGGCTCCGTAACACACACTTGCGAGCTGACAGTGTAACAGGGACAGAAAAATAGTTTGATAACTAATTAATACTTGGAAAGCATTTGTGCGTTCCAGATGCTTTGGTTGTATAAACCAATTTAAAGCTAATATTTAGTGTAACAGGTTAATTGTCTGAATTGGCCATAAACCACAAAAATCTTAATTTTTTTAGTAAATCTTTTGCACAACATTGATTGTGTATATTGTTTTCTTCACGGAAGTGAGTCTTAAAAAAAGGATGTCAAGTATGTAAAGAGCTTTGCAAAGCAGGAAGAAGAGAGAGAATACAGAATAAACTGGACAACAAGCTTTTAATTTGAATAAAATGGCTCACAACAATACATAAGACAATAGAGAGTACGTCCTTTCTGCTCTCTCTTTGAAAACATCCTGCTAAGGCTGTTTTCTGATAGGGCCTCCATGTAGGAGATATCAAAATAAATCTTGATGTCTCTGACTGTGGTCTACAATATTGCAGCAAAAAAAGATCCACAACGCCCCATCAAAAGGAATAGATTTATTCCATGATATTGGATCACGTTCCCTGGAACATGATAGATGCATAAGCATGCTGTATACATGAGACTCCCACATTACATTTCTGACTGGTATTGCCATACTGACTTATTTACAGACTTAAATTAAAAAAAAAAGAGAAGAAAAAGGAGAAGTGTGCCCATTCAACCATGCTCCTGAATTTAATTAATCTGATTTTAAAATGCAGGTAATGTTCAGATTAGCTTTCCATCCTGCATTCCAAACAGAGTCTAGATTGTCTTCTGTGCTCTTCCAACTTACACAACGAATCCCACAGGATTCAGTAGTGACAATGCTGTACGTATCTGTAGAGTATTTTCAGATTTCATTTCAGTGACTTCTAGAAGAATCTACATACATATATATATATATATACTTATATAAAATATATATATCACACTTGTGTGTGAAACTGCCAGTTCCTCACTTCAGCACTGACTGTCCACAGGCAATCTAGTGAGTTAAACTAATTAGGAAATGCAGTTTTTTCAAAAATTCTTAATTTGGATACTCAGCCATTTTAGATACCTGATTGCTCTTCGGCATTTCACCATGTTCTCAGACAAAACAGACAAGGCTTTCACCACAGAAAGATGAAATCTGACCAAATATTTATCAGTCATTTAAAACTTCTGTGTGCTTATTTGCTTTGCTCTGTACACTTTTATACACTAATTGTGTTAGCCTCTTTATTACATCCACTTCCCACTTTGACAGTGCACAAGAACTATGTGAAATTTTTTCAAATCAATATTGGACCTGGTGTGTCGAACTGATTAGTGGTTTGCTAGTATGATTTTATATTCCAGCACCGCGAGCTCAATTGTTTTCCAGTACATTGTATGCATTATTTTACAGCAAAGCTTCAGAGACTTTTCTGCTGCTGGGAGCCTCTTGCAAATTCATTCTGTTTTGACTGGACGACAGGATATCAGCAGGGGATGACTAAAAACCAGCAATAACAAAAAAAACCCTTTCCCTTTAGGAGACTCAAACTCAGCTGGAATGCAGACTTCTTGTTGGATGGGAAGGAATTTTTAATTACATAGAAAGAATAGCTGAATAAAGGAGAAAATGTAAATAATTAACGACTGACTTCACCCTACAACAGCAAGAATTCCTCTTGATTATTTTTAAACAGAAAATAATTACTATAACATTTCAGAGCATGAGAAATAAACTACTTTTTCACATACTCTTTTCTGTTTCCTAGAATAAAATACCCCAATGTGACTGTGTCACTTAAACATTTGTAAAGGGAAGAAAATCCTCTGAGTGTCCTTATGCATATTCTGATTAGCTCGTGGAAATGTCAGAGTCTTTGCACATGTAACTGGTGTGTGAAAGTCGTCAGCGCTGAAAGAAAGAAGGAGGAAAAAAGCCTAGATAGTCCGCCTTCGCTGTAATCACATGGCTTTTGTAATCAAATGGCACTATCCTGATTTAGAGAAGTTGAAGAGCTAAGTCCAGAATTAGAAGTTAATTGAAGAAACAGGACAACAGCTGTTAGAACCAAAGGAGGGCTCTGTAACTGTATATAGACTGCCAGCGTACGATGAATCGGCCAAAGCAAAGGACACAAATCAGCGACAAAGGCAAGAAATTCTGAACTTCAGTATGAGCTGAAACACTGATGATGAATGTAATTTCTAGCATGATTAGTTCTTCAGGATAAATCTAACTGGGTAGAGCACTGGGTTTCCTTCAAGAAGCCCAAAAACTAACAGCTAGAAAACTCTCCTTAAAGAGAACTAGGTAAGCTTCATATGAAAATATGGTGGGCACCTGAATTCCACACTGACTTTCAGAATAGAGAAAGTGAGATGCATTTCATCCTACAGTGTTCCTCTTTACTCTGAGTCCAGTGTGTCCATGTCCTTCTTGTACTGGGGAGCCCCAAACTGGACACAGCACTCTAGACACAGTCTCAGAAGTGCCAAATTGGTGGGAGGAATCACTCCCTGGACATGCATGCTGGTGCCGCCCAAGAGGCTGCTGGCCACCTTTGACACAGGTGCATAGCTGGCTTTTGGTCAACTTCTCCACCAGAGCCCCTGCATTCTTCTGTGTAAAGCTGCTTTCCACATATTGCTTCCCAGCCTGTGTTGGTGCCTGGGGTTTTTCTGTTCCAGAGGCTGGAGTTTGCATTTATAGAATCATAGAATCATTTAGGTTGGAAAAAGACGTTTAAGATCATCAAGTCCAACCATTAACCTAACCCTGCCAAGTCCACCACTAAGCCATGTCCCTAAGCACCTCGTCTACCCATCTTTTAAATACCTTAATGGATGAGGACTCGACCACTTCCCTGGGCATCCCGTTCCAATGCTTAACAACCCTTTCTGTGAAGAAATTTTTTCTGATGTCCAGCTTAAACCTCCCCTGGCACAACTTGAGGACATTTCCCCTTGTCCTATTGCCTGTTACCAGGGAGAAGAGACCAACCCCCACCTTGCTACAGCCTCCTGTCAGGCAGTTGTAGCGGGCAATAAGGTCTTCCCTCAGCCTCCTCTTCTCCAGGCTAAACAACCCCAGCTCCCTCAGCTGCTCCTCATCAGACTTGTGCTCCAGATCCCTCACCAGCTTTGTTGCCCTTCTCTGGACATGTTCCAGCACCTCAGTGTCCTTCTGGGATAAGCAGGGAAGGCAAGGGAAGGCAAGGGAAGGCAAGGGAAGGGATGGTTCTTAGAAGCATTACAGACCTGCAGGGCTGCATTCTACTTACCAGTAATGTCTGAATGAAACTGGTGAGTCTAACAAATAGTCAAATAACCTTTGGTGCTCCCCACGAGATAAGTATTTTCAACTAAAAGAAGGTCAGTAGCTCAGATACATTCCTTTAGGTTAGCTTCAAACACACCATTTTGCTTTGACAAGGCAGCTCTGTAAAATTATTTCATTTTAGGAGTAAATGTAGGGCTGAACAAATCTTCTCAATATTTTTTTTGAAACTTAAAGCAGCTTAGATCATTTTCATACTGAAAGCAGGCATTCTTATTTGTGAGCCTGATGTCTGCTCTCCTTTGTGATGCTTTACTTTATTTACTGCCTGTAGGCATGGGTAACTACAGCCATTTTAGGAAAACAAGATGTTACTAGTCTTTTTATCCCAGTTATGCAGGTATCACCAGTAGAATATATTGCTCTTAAGTTCTCCATGGACCACAAATGATGGCAGCCTAAACAGCCTTTAATCTTCTTATCAGCATGAATTTTACTCCCCTTCAAACTGACAGTGCTCTGCCTGAAATTTAAAAAAAAAAAAAAAAAAAAAAAGGAAATGGTCTTATTATTGCTACTATTACTGGCAGCACAGTTTCTCCTGCTGATGGCAAGGGTAATCAAGGTGATGGAAACCCATGCACTTAATTCTCACGTGATATATTAAAAGATGTCAAGAGACAAGTCCTGAGCAACTTAACTTAGATAAACCTCAACTGAAAGAAAAGGCTACCTGAATAATAATTTATACCTAAGATTAACTTAGGCACATGGTTGCCATTTCTTTAATGAAAACCCAGTAAATTTTTTAATCTGCCTCTCAGTTTATATTTAGGTTGGTAATGGCATATATAAACTGAGCAAAATAAAAAGTATTTTACCCTTCCCAGATATCCAGACACTTAACATAACACATTTATATGATCATGTTTAAGAATTTAATTTAGCAAATTGCAAAATTTGCTTTACCTTGATAAACTCTCTCTCTCTCTCCATACACATATTTCAAACTGTGTTCTACAGTGCTTCAAAACATTGACTGGGGAAAGATGTAAGACCCTTTAAAGGTTAGTGGGAAGAGGTATTCCCTGAGGAGAGTGAAGGGAGAAGGAAGGTCCTGGAGAGACACTGGTGAGGCATTTCCAAATGACAAGAACTGCTGGCAGCACCAGAAGAAGCAGAATTAAATGATCTTGTAACCTCTTAGTAATGCTTACATTTTTGTGCCTGGCTTAAGCCCCAGGACAGAGACTGTGATGTTGTTACTTTTTGTTTGTTATTTCACTTTTACTGATTTCCTATTGTTAAATAATTCAGAGCAAACTATACGCTACGCTAGAAAGTATGGCTGCAGTCCTTTCCCTGCATACCCGAGCACGGCACAAACTCTGGTGGAGACAGCCTAACCTGCGCAGAACATTATCCCACCTTCTCCTGAGGACCCTTGCGTTGTACGAGTCCATTCCTGTGGCTTGCCTGCCTGTAGACAGTGAGGCTGCGATTGCTAGATGGAAGTGAAATCTGACGGCTTCAGGACGGAGGGATCCCCCCGGCCCCAGCCCTGTCCCATACAGCCAGTTGGCTACTGTCCCTGACCTCGGGGCCAGCCAGCAGCCAGGCTGAGCAGCGTCCCTGCTGCACACATACGCACACTGCAGACACAGCCCACCCCAAACAGCTCTCTCAGAGGTATGAACAGCACAAATGGTCTGAAGCTGCTCTTACTTGCCAGCCAACTAGGCTCAGGCTCACATGTTGCCAGGAGAGCTCACACCCAGACTCCCACAAACACAGATCTGGACCTGTGGTCCCTCCAGTAGCCAGCTCTCAGACCCCAGGCTCCCAGTGCCTCGTCCCCAGACCTGTGGTCTTTCCAGTAGCTGGCTCCCAGACCTCTCACCCTGTCCTGGCTTGTAGTCCCCTGCTGTCTCACACACAGATACATATATATATGTATATATAAAAGAACAGAATAGAGAGCACTCTCAGCCAGGAAAATAGTTATGCATAGCGTTTAATAAGAAGACAGGACAGACTGCAGTGATCAGCTGCCAGGGCTTGGCCAGACAAGGATATGACCAAAACCTTTTTTATACACAGCTGGCCCCTATTATCCACCCCTCCACTCCATTTTCCCATACTTGTTCCTTCTGCATCCATCTTGGTCCCTCCTTTCTTCATTTTTGTCCCTTCCTTTAACAAGGGATAATTAACATCATGTCCTATAATAAGTTCCGCACTTTCCTGCAATTCCCTTCAAGCATCCCATGAAAAGTTTTACACAATCCCACAAACCCCCTCAGATATCCCCAAATAAGTTTGCTCTTTCCCATGAGACTCATGGTAAATCTGTTCCCCACGCCTCCTTTATCAGGTACAAAGTCCTGGTTGAACCTCCTCGAGGCCTTGAGTGGCTCCTTTGGTGGCCTGTCCACTGGTGACCTGAGCACTCTGGTCTTCAGGAGTCTCTCTGTTATCTCCTGTTCTTTGGGGTTTGTGTATCTGGGTGTTGTTTATTACTTCTTATGACTCTCACCCTCGTTTTTTTATGCTGAATAACCATTAACCAGATATCCCTACAGAACAAATTCCTTCTATGCCAAGGTAGCTACAGAGTCTTCACTTGCCCCATACCTTTTACCTCCCACATGCCCTTTCATTCTGCATGTCCTTACACAGATTTACATGCATTAACTTTAGGCACTGAACTGAGTTTTCTCTATAGTCGAAGAGGAGAGGGAAATTTCAGTGAAAAATGCAATTGCCTCAGAAGTAAATCAGTTTCCAGGAGCAATTCGCTCTTTCTTGTCCTGAGAGGGAATCTTAAGGCTATTCTCCCAATTTGAGGAGGGATCATATCTCTCATAGGCTGATTAAAAAAAAAAAATCCTGAACATGGGAAAACTGAAAAAAAAAACCAACCAAACACCCCACAGATTTTCTAACTCTTTCTAAGACATTTGGAGTTCACCGAAGTAATATATGAAACATGACTTCATGTGACAGGATTTAGTCAAGAAAAGTCTATAGCATAAGAAAATAGTTACCTTCTTTGTTTGGTGTTCATAGCACAGGTCACTGTGGCCTGGCAGCTGGAAATCTGACAGCATATTGACGTAGCTGATCCAGAACCCTTCCACTCTTCTTGCATATGCACAAACAGGGTTTTTTCTTCCTTTTTTTTTTTTTCTTCATTTTCTTCAGTCTTTCCAGATGCAGGTCCCAAGCAGTCTTTCTCCTCCCTTGCTCACAGTGGCAAGAGTTCGGAACCACTAGATTCAGACCAACAAGATGTTTGCCTTTGAGTGATGAGCAGACCTTGCATCAGTGCGAAGCAGCATTCCCTTTGTGTTCTGAACCATGCATTGATCCCCACCGTCCCCAGCCCCGATGGTGAGTATGGTGCATCTCTGCTTACAATCTCAAAACAAACCCCAAAAAACCCAACCAAATCCCGACCAGTCAGATCTTGGCATAACCCTGACAACTGTGTCATGCTGCAGTCACAGCGTGCTTTCACTCATGAAAACCTCTGTCTTAGTAAAGTTCAACTTATGAATATGGAGAGATGGGAATATTCTGCTTTGTACTTCTGTGTGCTTTAAAAGCTCCCTTTGAAAGGCAAGGGTGAGGGCTGGACTACAAGAGGCACGATTCCAAGGAGCTGCGTGCACGCCTATCACCGGAGGATTGCCGTGCTCATCAACACCATCGCGGGATCCAAGGATGGTGGTATCTCTCTTTTTTCCTTTTTCCCCTCTTTCCTTTTCTTCTCATAAATGTTTCAATAGGACCCACGTCGTTTGCCATTATGCTTTCCCAGTTCAAGTTGGTTCTATAAACATTTAAAAAAATACAGCGTTCAACCAATCGTTTGGTGTCATTTCACCTCAGTTTAGCCGAGGGGAATCACAAACCTACTATGAGCCCCTGAGTTAACCAGCCTGGGTCGGGCCCCTGCTTTACTCCTCTTTCCGTATTCCCATGTTGCTCGGCTGCAGGCTGGCTGAGCTGATGGGAAAGTGAAGATGGGCACCTGTATAAAGGAAAAAAGACTGCCTGTAAACTAGCCCTGCCAGGGCCTCTAGTGAGATCCTCAGCACAACTGACAGCCCACACCATTGCTCAAAGCATCCTTAAATTTGATTATTCCTGCTTGTTCATGAACGGAAAACAAAAGGTCACTGAAGTCAAATATGGTTTCAGTCTCACGGAATAGCGTTGCAAACTATCAACATTTCTTTGACTAGGGTATTGCTAGTGACTTGCTGCAGTCTCACACTGCCTCTCTTGTTGGCACATAGGCCCTTTGGCAGCTGTGGTGAATGAAAAACCTCCCTCAGTGGCTTTTGCATGGTCATTTCTACTAAATTTCCAAGTGCCATATTCTAGTGTGTGTTCTAGCTTGATAGAGAAGGTGATAGATAATCCTGAGACAAGTCTGGCCCCAGTTTCTGGAGAGCAAAACACTGCACGCACATAAATACAGAACTGTCGGAGCTGCTCGTGGGAGTACCTCCTGGTAACTCATAGCAGGGTGCCAAGGGGCTTGGTGTCTCAGAGAGCATCTATGATAGATCTACCTATACTTGGTGTCTTTATAAATGACATGTGTAGCCACACAAACAGCCCTCAGAAGACCGATGACCCATTATAAGACTAAAAAAAATTACTCCAAGGGATGGGTTGTACACTTGCCAGGATCCTCTTCTGCATGTTGCATACACCTGATGTATTGACGCTCAGCAGTGAAGACGAATGGCTGAGCTACAGGTCCTGAAGGACTCACATGTGTCAGGAATACCTCCATGCCATGGCACGGGCTGGTGGTGATGGATGTCCAGGCATTAGATGCTTCTTATGAGTCCTTTCATTGCTTTGAAGTGTTTTTGCAGTGTAACTATGGGAAAAAATCAGTTAAGCACAGGGAAGTATTTTTATGCAGGGTATACCATAAACATCCTAGAAGGCTGTCAGAGTGCCTGAGAAATCCTATCTTGGATATATCTTGAATAACCAGATAGTGCCTAATATAACATCATCTGTGCTCAGTTTTGGGCCCCTCACTACAGGAAAGACGTTGAGTTGCTGGAGTGTGTCCAGAGGGGAGCAACAAAGCTGGTGAGGGGTCTGGAGCACAAGGCTGATGAGGAGCGGCTGAGGGAACTAGGGTTGTTTAGCCTGGAGAAGAGGAGGCTGAGGGGAGACCTTATCACCCTCTGCAACTGCCTGAAAGGAGGCTGTAGTGAGGTGGGGGTTGGTCTCTTCTCCCTGGTAACAAGTGATAGGATGAGAGAAAATGTCCTCAAGTTGCAGCAGGGCAGGTTTAAGCTGGACATCAGAAAAAATTTCTTCACTGAAAGAGTTATCCGGCACTGGAATGGGCTACCCATCCCTGGAGGTATTTAAAAGATGGACAGATGAGGTGCTTAGGGCCATGGTTTAGTGGTGGAATGGCAGTGTTAGGTTAACGGTTGGACTTGATGATCTTAAAGGTCTTTTCCAACCTAAACGATTCTATGATTCTCTGACCATTTTTCCACTTTTATTTCCTGTAGGAGATCAAACAGGTGTTTGTGGTAATAACTGAATTTGTCCTCTGGTTAAAATAATTAAAGAAGAGTGTATTCTTCTGGAAAGCAAGCTGTGTTGCAGTAGTTGCTCAATGCATTATAACACTCACCATGTTGGCTTCTTCTGTCAGGAGGAAAGCAGCACGAGCTCTTCCCAAGGGACAGTCCCATATCACTTCACGTGCCTGGGCTTTGTACCACACACGGATGAGTTCATAGACAAAACTGTTATATTCCTTGAAAACTGGTGTTCATAAAAGTTGTACATTATAACATTTGAATTAATTAATTATTTGCAATATTTTCATTAATTCATACAGGCATAAATCTTAATATTGAGGAGGTGCATCAGAAAGCAAAATGAGCCCACTGTTAAAAAAAGAAAAAAAAAAATTATCCTCGAGAAGAATTGCTCATTGTTTCCCTTTTACTTTGCTTCCATGTATTTTACTGCTTTTCCCCCTACTGAGCATTATCCAAATTTCTCAAGTTAAATCAACTTAAATATATTGCTTCCTCCTCTATGTCTTTTACAAAGCAGACAATAATATCAAAACATTCATCTGCAGTGTTTACTCTTTACTGTTTTAATTATTCTGCATTAAATATGGGACTGTAAAACCAGCATTTAGAAACTTCGTAAAAACAATAACAGCCGTACCAATTATGAGTTTGATAATCCTTTATCCTTCATTTTCTGTGTTCCATAACGCAGTGACTACTCATAATTTAGCAGTCAGAGACCTTTCACTGTGATTTTTTTTTTTTCTAGAAGTCTTACATATTGGAATTTATTTAAGGTGCGTTGCCCCTTTTCCCTGCCAACACGTGGTAAAGTTTCAAACCAGCCCTGCTGATCTACATGGCAGTTCTCTAAGGAACACTGCAATGGCAGTCCTGGTGTTTTGTTGGGGGGATACATTTCTTGCTAACTCATTACTGGAAGCTTGATAACACCTTGAAATAAGACAGGCCTCTCCTTTCATCCTTCCAAAAGTTGGGGGAGAAAGAATGCGTGCCTTTGTTAGAGTCACGCAGGTTTTTTTCCCATCTAGCTAAATGTCGACCTTTCAAAAATCCTGCCTGAAGATGAGTTTTAACAACACGTGTCAACGGCAGATTCTTGGGTGAGCTGGATGGTGTGGAAAAGTAGATGTCAAACAGTGACTTACAGACACAAAGCCATGGAGAGCGTGAAGCTGAGAAACCACACTTGTGCATTAACCACAAAGGGACTTGAAGAAAAGTTTAGACTTTAATCTCTTCTTTGTACTCGGTCTATTTTTGTTCTGGAACGAGGGAGAAGTTGGTTTCACCTTTCAGTTCTTATGCAACAGAACAAATTTAGAAAAATATTTACATTTCTTCCTGAAGGTTTTTGCTCTGACTATGGCTATTATAAAAGTGCTATTACAAGAGCTCAGGAAAAAAAAAAAAGTTTAATTTCCCTTATGCTGTGCAAATGACAGCACTGTGTGCATATCCAGTCCCCTCTGCCAGCACGGCTCGGTCAGTCTTAAGCTGAATAAGGGGCCCTTTACAACTCAGTTGGTTCTTCTTGCTTAACAACCACATTCTCCTAAAGCTACCAGTTTTCTATATGATAAAAAAACCCCTAATTTTCAAAGAAAAAAAGAGAAGCAAAGAGATGGAGGAAAGCACAGACCACAGTCAAGGTTGGTTCACTTGCCAGCTCTTTGAAGAAGGAAGCAGAAGGCAGCAAAAGTAGAGCTGTGCCATATAATTTTTTT
The DNA here is from genome assembly GCF_000687185.1 of Egretta garzetta. Lineage (NCBI taxonomy): Eukaryota > Metazoa > Chordata > Aves > Pelecaniformes > Ardeidae > Egretta > Egretta garzetta. The sequence continues at coordinate 1,755,018 of NW_009258484.1, read as the reverse complement.
GTTATTTCCTCTGCTTTTCAAAGTGCCTTGGCTCTCTGATCTCTAGCAGATAGGTGCTGTAGCCATTTTTCAGCACAAGGCTTATCTTTATATGCCACCTTTAGATCTGCATTTCATCGTGAATGGCAAGACAAATCCCTACTGATCTTCAAAACAACTCGCAAGCAAAATAGCAAGCTATCACACTTCCATTCTCTTAATTTCTTTTTCTGAGGCTCGCTTTTACGTATCTTTTTTTTTTTTGATCATGCTCTCTCAATGAATGTTGGTGCTACTTGACCTTTAAATGTCAAAACCCATTTGAATGGCGTTTACTGTGAACCCTGCAGCCATATACCATATGTGAATGGCTAATATACATAAGAATCAAGAGATACATTTCGTGATTCACAGCTAGGCTTATGAATTCGTTTTATTATTCCTATCACCTCCCCATCCCCATGAAAATAAATTTGCAACTAGCTGCTGCTATTTTAAGAAGAGAGGAGGGAGTGAATATACAGGCAAGCTGATTGACATAAGTCAGCTAACTCTTCCAGCTAAAGGTCTGAGTCTGCAAGCTGTTTCTTGTGGGTGGATCTCTGTGCTTCGATTGAGAAGCCTGCAGAATTTAAACCGAAATCAGCTCTAGCTAAGCTATAAGGCATAAACTCTTCCTTTAACAGTTCTTCAGGTGAAGAACCACTTACAAAGTGGAGTCACTTTACATATTATTACTACCATTTTCCGTTTGCCCCTGATGGTTTTTAACACACAAATATTCTCTGTATTTTAATTTTGTGTTTGTCTCACCCTGGGCAATAAGAAGAGGTTTAATCACTGCATCTACCTAGATGAAATCTAAAATCTGAACCAGATGTCCCATCTTTTCCCTTGAAAAGTTATGGAGAAAGGCAGGGCAGGGGAGCCAGTCATAAGGAAGGAACTGAAAATATTCTCAAAACAGTCAACAGTTTCATTCAGGCTCATCTCTCTAACGCAAAGCTGTTTGGCAGCAATTCGGTTATAATGGATGTTCTGTACCCGTTTCAGCTAGGACAAAATAGCAGATTTTGTCCAGTTCTCATGCCAGTAATAGAAAGAAGATAAAAGGTCCCCTTCCTCCATCAATTACTGAAGCAGAACGTGACAGATTTTGAAGCCATTTATTCGAAATTACGCCCATGGCATGCTGCAGAAGAGAGTACGGATTTCCACTTGCAGCCCTCCTGTTGCTTGCAAAGGCAGACTGGCCTGTTTTACCCATTGGAAGGCCTTTCTGCCTGCAGAGAGGTGTAGCCTTCAGGAAGGGAGAATGAAAAGTACTGATTAACTTGCCACTGTTTCTCTCACTTGGTCTAGACTGGTAGAAATGGCTGTCACAAAGAAACAGGATCAGGGCTCTGCTGTGCTGCAGAAGCAGTCCACGGCCTGAACAGCCTGCGGGAAACTCGTCATTGTAGAAACCTGGGAATAACATCTTGCTGGGTGGCCAGCCAATAAACTCTAATAATCCCTTTTTTTTGGTATACAAAAAAATGCAAGCATGCACAATTGCCACCATTCATTCAATTTTCATGTTTCATCTTTCTGAGTTAGAAGGCACGGACTGATTTGCAGGTCTGTACCGGTGATGCCTGTCATGTTGAGATGGAGACACCTCTAGAACATGACAGAATGATAGTGCTTACAACACCCACAGGAAACAGTTGTTATCCCACAGGCAAGTGAGAAATTGAGTCACCGTATCACCATCATCTCTTGCAGCCCAGGCGAGTGTCCTAATTATAACATCGTTCCCTATTCAGAATCGTCTAAGTAAAATGAAGCCTTAAAGTTAAGTACGTCAGTAGTATTGTGGAGCCTTGCCGGCACAACAAGCAGTCTCACATTTGAATTACAGACCTCTAGGCTAGAGCACGACCTGCAGGAAGGCCTCAGGAGGTACCGTAGGCCAAAGCAAGGGCTGTTCAACATTCCCCTGATAAAATGCCTTATCCTGAAGTAAATGGGGCATGGCCATCACTGGGAACTTTCCACCCAGCCATGCAGATCTCCTTCCTCGTGTTCACTAGTACACATACCGACCCAGCGCTATGCAGGTTTACTGAGCCTTCCTCCCAGTCAAAGGGGCTAATTTGATTACTTAATGGCCTTTAGAAAGCAACTATAAAGTAATCATCTATTCTTAGCTGCACCACTTCTCCTTTCAAAAATGTTTTCCCAAGAGCTCAGCTCAGATGAATGGGGTGTTGTCCACGGAGCTGTACAGCTTGCCTGCAATTCCCACCCACCGTCCTGAAAAATGTACCTGATGATAGGTAAAGGTACAGTACAGCAGAAAGAAAGAAAATCCTCATATTAAAAAAGCAAGAAAATCCTCTTTAAGTTAGGTAGCCATCACAGGTATTGCAGATTTTTATGGTTTTGTGATATATTAGCCTCAAGTTTTCTCCATCGGTGCAAATCGCCAAGTGGGCCAGCATACTGAATGTGAGCTCCCCACTCAGCACTACAGCACTGGGAACACTGGTAGCAGTGATGGGTACTCCTGGAAAGCAATACCTGTATTCCTCCGTGTTGAAAACTCTGCTTTTGGCAGCTGAAGTGATGCCTTCTACACTGGGAACACTGGTAGCAGTGATGGGTACTCCCATTTTGGCAGCTGAAGTGGTGCCTTCTGCCTGAAAATTCAAAGACATAAATAGAATACAAGTCATTAAAAACCTTTGGTATGAAGTACTTCCCACAGATTTGTTTTCACGGGGTTTTTTTTGAAAGAAAAGTAGTTTAGAACAATAAACATCAACATCTGGTACCATGTTGCCACTTTTTTCCATAGCAAATAGCATCACTTCCCACAGATTTGTTTTCACGGGGTTTTTTTGAAAGAAAAGTAGTTTAGAACAATAAGCATCAACATCTGGTACCGTGTTTCCACTTTTTTCCATAGCAAATAGCATTCTTATTCCAGGGAAGCTGCAATCCAAGGCATGGTGCATGTCCTCTGAGCTGACTTTGATTTCCTACCTTTTCTCGCAGAAACCATAAGCTGCTTTTCTCAAAAACCATCCGTATTTCTCAGGTTTGTGATGCTGCTACCCATTTAAGAGCCAGGTGCCTCAAAATAAACTTTAGCATTCAACTATGATTCTGAAGAAGCCTAAATGTAATCTTCCCAAGAGTCACCAGCTTAACTCGTCAGCTCATAGACAGAATACTTTTGATACCACCGCTTTGTTAAAATTGCCAAAATTACAACTTCAGGCTCATAATATCCATTGCGTTCAAGGTCAGGGAAAAAGCCGAAGAGGGAGACTGACCTGTTATATTTAAAGTAATGCTTCATGGGCAACAACAAGAGAAAGAACTGACCCGGTAGGAGCACAACTCCCAGAAATGTACATGTTAGAATTGTTGATTTGCCAGGGAGAGGGTGAAAAGGTTACAGAAAACCTCTTCAGCATCCCTTATTGAGGAAACCTTTTCCTTTCACTTGGTTATGATTATTCTCAGTCGTCTTGTATGCACATAACATAAAATGGTATTTAAAAAAAAAAACCTATTTTATCTAACCATCCTAGCAGAGCATTTTCTGTTTGTCAAACACCAAAGGATTCTGGATGACTGTGGAAAAGATGTATGTTGTCAGTGTATGTGCAGTGACGTTGGTGATGCATTTATTTCTGCACTGGAGAAAAGTCTCTTAACAAGAAATCATCAAAAGGCTGAACTGCGCCAAAGACTTTTGAGGGATCTGAAACGGCGCAGAGCAGAGGATTTGCTGGTTAAGCTGCATTTCATCATGAGGTGGCCAGTGACTGAAACAGAAGCTCCCCCCAGAAATAGCCTCCCTGCTTGGTTTGGATAAGAACAAGCAGAGCTGATGGGAGCCCTCCACCATTCCTGGTCTCCATCCTTATAACTGGACTACTGGCTGGGCTGGCTGGCTTCGGCTTCCCCCCATTGGGCACCTGAGCGCTGCAGATCTCATCCTACGATTTCTAACTTTCCCCATTTAATGTACAGGGAGTATCAGCAGCAGATTTAGCATTGCAGATTCCCCTTCTGGAACCTAACTTTCAAGCCCTATATAATTTAGGCCCTCTTTGAATCCACTCCGTGAAGTCCTTTGAAAATCTGGCTCTCAACATAAACCTTAACGACGCATTCTCTATTATTTTCTGTTTCACCCTCTTTTTAACATGCCCCTGAAAACGTCTCCAGGAATCCACTGGATACTGTTAGACAGTCTTTGCACAGATATGTTGGGCGAGTACCTCAGCTATGTTTACACTTCACAGCTCAAAAGGAATGCCAAAAGCGTACAGGTTTACTTTAGAACATCTTCTCTTTTTTCTTTATATGAGAATTCAACCAGTCCATTAAACCTGTTAAGCTTTATCTCTGCAAGTAAATAAATTATGCCCTCAGCAAGACCCTTTTCTTCTGTAGCAGAAGTATCTTCCTTGCCTCTGAGTGCATTTTTAGATTTAAAATAGTCCCTCAAAGGTATTTCTTAAATAAACCTCTCAAAGGCTTTTATAGAGTAACCTTCCTCCTCTCCCCCTGCTTTGTACCAATGCTTGTTTTAAATTGAAGTTTATATGAAGTTTGATACTACAATGGTTTTATAAAAATGCTGAACTTTCCCTCAAAATAACTCAGGCCAAAGCTTGTATGGACCAGTTTTCTCTTTCATTGCATAAATCTATTATTTAGATTTTAGAGGGGAAGGTTTGGAGTTTGGTTTGGGGGTTTTCTTGGTGGCGGCAGTGGTGGTTTTGCACATCATGAGAGCCTTGGCTGGGAAAGCAGCAGGGTGCTGTTTGTCCTCTGTAGTGTTAGTGTGCTCTGTTTTCCATTTTCTGGATCTTTGAGCACAGACGGTTCCTTCTTTCCTCCTTGGTATATGGGCACTGCTCCTAAATGATCATTCCCTGAGTCCAGACAAGTAGTCCACAGAGCTGCACGAAGCAGTAAAATTCAAGTTATTTCCAGTTTTGGTGGTGAGAGGAGAGAGGGCAGAGAGTTCAGAAAGGCCATAGCAGGCACCGCTGCGGATGGTGCTGGGAAGTCACCAGGCTAGAAGATAATAAATGAACTCTTCTATGGCTCAGGCTTGCAGATGACCGACTTTAATAAAATGAATTGAAGGAATAAGTTTGCAGTACTGTGAAATGCTACCAGGAGAAAGTATGTGCTGCAGGTACCAGAGAACAGAAGAACAAGCAATTAAAGCAATTAAGTAGGCGGGGGAGAGTACTAGGAGGAGCGAGACCGGTATCTTTGTCAAGGTTTTTGGAATATCTACCATGAAAATTGCTATAAATCCCTCCACCGATGCTGGCCCAGAGGGACAGTGTGACATGCCGGATCACCACAGAGGCTTTAGCACAGTTCACATCTCGCTTTAGCACAGGTTGACATCTCTTCCACCTCTACTCTTCTTAGTTTTTCCAAGAAATGCTAATTGCAATGGTGTCCACAGAGTGGTAAAATAAGCCAACGACGGAGAATGCTCTGCTGCTCTGAGTCATGAGGAGCTGTCGAACGCTGGTATCTAACGTTAAAAGCGTGCATGTTGCTCTAAGTGTTGAATTTTCTCCTCATCGTCCCACCTCCAAAATGCGTGGCTCCAAGTTACTCGTGAGATCTTCACACGAAGGCCAGGGGGGCCGGGGGGAGGACAGAGTAACTGCATGAACCCACCGCTGTAAGGTAACTCGTACACATGTGCCATGTGCTAAAACCGTAAACCCTGGCCTGCCAGTAACAATCTGGGGCACGATAATCCCTTAATGAGCAACAGCAGGTGCTGAAGTGCTTAAAGTAAATCACTCCTGCATTTTAGCGAGTTGTTATTTATGTCATCGCTATCAACAAGTGCAAATCCTGCAGGACTGGCAGCAGCCGGT
>NW_009258484.1:1715587-1749007 GCF_000687185.1 Egretta garzetta | reverse complement strand
GCCCCAGCCCCGGGGCTTGGGCATCTCCCTGGGGCCGGGGACAGCTGAGGCTGGGACAGGACATCAGCCCGCAGGTGGGGTTGGGGATCAGGCCCAGTGAGGGGAAGCAGGGTCAGACACAGCCCGGGATGGCTGAGGCACCAATCTAGCAAAGGAATTTGAGCGTGGTTTTGTAATATCAATTGCCCTTCTAATTTTGCTTGGGTTGGAAAGAGGGAATATTTCTGTCTCCAGCAAGCATTTTGTCGATTTGGATTGTTAGGAATTCCCATTACTCCCCCAGTGTAGCACATCTGCAGGTATTCCCAGAACCACCAGCCACTTAATGTTTTCATACAAATTAAGAAACGTTAGCCCAGGCAGCAGCAAGCACAGCACAACGCAGTCAGTTTTCAGACTTGGTGCTTCACTGTAGATGTCCAGAGCGGGAAAAAGCACGGACATAGGGGCTTCCATCCCTCTCCTCACCAGCCACCTGAAGGCGTGCGGTCCTTGCACCCCTCTGAGCCAGGAGGGCTCCGGCGGTGCAGGAGCAGCATCCGTCCTTGTTCTTCAGGTGCCGGTGACAGACCAAAGGCTTGGCCCAAGACGTGATTTCTAATGGCAGTCTAAGGCGAGGCAGATTATTCCATCCAAAATTTTAAGTGTATTTGGACAAATTATCCTTGCCCTAGAGATGTATTACACTAATGAAGTTGTTACACTGTCAGCCACTGCAGGCCTGGCAGGACTTGTGAACTATTTTAATCCTCCAAGAACTTGTTTGCCCAGCCAATAATTTGACTTGTCATTAGTAAATTCCTAACTCAGCTTTTTAAGAGACAGGAACACACAAAAAAGTATCGATCGCTAGGTTATTGATTCCTATTACGATTGCATCAGGTTTCTTCTAAGGTCTGTAGCAAATTGATCCATGGGCTGTATTTTCCCACCTGTATATCGGAGGTCCATAGGCTTTAGAGAGGGCTTTTTAGAATAATGCAGCAGCTTATTGCTTTGATTTCAAAAGAACATGGAGCTTGCCAAATCTCTTCAAAGGAAGGAAAAAAAAAAAAAGGTGATTTGTCCTTGTACATGCTGATGCAACACGAGATCTGTGGGCCTTGTAAATACGGCGCTTAAAGAACAGGTCCTCTGTTGTGTGCTGGGCTGTTGTGAGAGGAAAAGATCACCCTAAAGCAGAGTCAAATTGCAGCTCAGTATTTCTTCTTGGCTCAGACTGATCTTGTGTGTCAATCTCCCTACCCAGACCAAGAAAAAAAGACATTTTCAAGAATGGGATTCAACCTACCTAGCTACATGTTAGACAGGTTATTCTGAACTTGTCATCCTATATTCTCTTTCCAGTCAGTGCAGAGAAACCCAGTAGATGTGTCATCTGATCCATTTTAAGCATCTTTGTTAGAATGAGATGAACTGCTCTCTGAAGGCGTCTATTTTTTCCCATTGACTACACATGGAGTATACAGCGATTAGCTCAGACTTAGATGTATGACTTTTAAGCACCAAGTTGGGACAGATCATAGACTGGTTTGGGTTGGAAGGGACCTTTAGAGGTCATCTAGCCCAATGCCCTGCAGTGAGCAGGGACACCTTTAACCAGATCAGGTTGCTCAGAGCCCCATCCAGCCTGGCCTTGAATGTTTCCAGGGATGGGGCCTCCACCACCTCTCTGGGCAATCCCTTCCAGTGTTTCCCACACTTCTATTCCCTTCTTTTACCTTTCTGCTCTTTTTTTTTTTTTTTTTTTAAGATGTCTCAGTATCCTATTCCTAATCAGCACAGGACGAGCCAAGGGGGCACACCCTTGTTGCTTCATCCTTCCCCCAGAATAACCCTTCAGCTGTGCCTCTGCCCCCCCAGCCCGCCTTCCTCCCTTCCACCACATCATTCCTTAGCAGATTCCCCGCCAGGCACTTGCCAGCCGTGAGGAGGGATGGGACAGCTGCAGGAGGAAGCGCCTGTGGTACGGAGCGTCGGGGGAGCGCGGCGTGACCTCGGCCACACCGCACAAGGGGTCCTTCTCTTTTCATGGCTGACATTTTTCCCTTTGACAAGATTTGCACAGCAGCCGGTGACACTGCTGGGCTGTGTTCCTTGGGAAATACCCCAACATGAATTTTTACCAGCAATTCTTTTCAGTAAGATGCAGCAGCCACAGCTGTTAAATTCCTGCACCAACATAGCACCAACGTTACCCATTTTCATTGTGAGACAAAAGAAGACCCATTTGCTTTATGTCAGGCTTACTTAGGCTCGTTGTGTTTTTTACCAGTTGGCTTCCTTCCAGCACTGGCGTCTTTATCTTCATATGACTTTTCAGCACCAGAAACATTCCCATCTTCCCACCTTACAGATGGGTTCCTGAAGCAGAGTTCACCTTCTCCCAGGCAACAAAGGGAGGGGTGAGGAAGTTACATGGAAACCAGAGCGTAGAAACTCTACCAGCCTGAAAATGAAGCTCTGCTGCTTACGTCAGGGAAGGCAGCACCAAGGAAGTCTTTGATACGGAATGCTGATGGAGTAGTGGTGATCCTCAAACACAACCCAGGCCGTTGCAACAGAGCACTCCTAGCTGCAAAATTGGAAGAAACTGCATTGCCTACATCTGGAAGCCCAGCTCTAAGGTAGGAACTGCCCAGGTACCCCTGGGCATGAGCACCAGCAGCTGATGAGCCCCTAGGTGCGCTGAAGCATCTACAACAAGCCAGTACTGTGCTCTCAGCCCTGTTTTGTCCCTGGTTATAATGGGCAAGGGAACTTCAGCTGGGGGTAGTCCCCCTCAAATAATCTGCTTTTCTAGAGGGAGAACTGGAGATGCTTCAAACTATCCTGTGCTAAGGGGAGCAGGCTGATATCCTTCTCAGCCCTCAGCTCCGTACCATGGGTGGACAGAGTGCAACTCCTGTTACCCTGTTACTACCATCAGGCATACATCTCTCTTCCCATTGCTGTTAGGCCAAAATCTTTGGTCACAGAAAGGATGTCTGAGAGTTTGGTAAAGAGAGTCACAAGCACCATGGGAAATTTCTGTAAAATAATGGCAAGAGCACGGCCAAGCCAGCTAGCTGCTACCTGTTCTGCCAGCCAGAGGACACAAAACACATCACAGTTCTCCACGAGAAAGCTGGTGGAGTCTTACAATCATAGAATCATAGAATGTTTTGGGTTGGAAGGGACCCCTAGAGGTCATCTAGTCCAACCCCCCTTCAGTGAGCAGGGACACCGCTAACTAGATCAGGCTGCTCAGAGCCCCATCCAACCTGGCCTTGAATGTTTCCAGGGATGGGGCCTCCACCACCTCTCTGGGCAACCTGTTCCAGTGTTTCACCACCCTCATTGTAAAGAACTTCTTCCTTGGCAGTCTTTTTTTAAGAGGATGCTGCCAGCTACACAGAGCATGCCAGATGGAGGAGAGGACTGTGGTGGACGCCACCTGTGTGACAGGCAGTGCCCAGGATGGGTGCAGAGGTTAAACCCATTCCGAAGGCTCAGCTGTCGTTGGTTCTTGCTGAAAGGACAGCAGAGCCTGTCCGAGCCCTTTCCGTGCGGTGGTGCATCGGTTTGCACGCAGAACCATAGGGAAAGCCAGGTCCCATCTGCATGCTGCTCCTGGGGATGTGACATACGTGTTTGGGTGCTGCGTGGTCCTTAGTAGTTCATGGGACTGGTTAATGAAGTTCAGAACTGGATTCCAAGCTGTAACCTACAAGGAACTACATACAACGGTTGTACCTTTGGAAGGGAGGGTTAAACTGATCTGCCCCGTTACACGACATACTACCACCTTTGAAAAGCCTCATTATCTGGTCTAGAAATGTCTGCCATTACTGTGACACTTGTATGTAGAGATAAAACTGTCACAATTAGCTGCAATTTTCATCCACGCACTTTACTTCTGCTTCCAAACAGAGTTAGTTCAAATTACTGTTTATGTTTGACACCAGTCTGGCAGCAACAGCAGAAGCTTAATAACAGAAAGGTTTGGGGGTTATTTATTTATTTATTTGCTCACTACTGGTCTGAATCACATTTCTAAAAATGCCTGGGCAGCACCTTCCACTAGTGGAAATGCATTAAAACTAAATTATGTATCTCATCTTAACCAGTGGAGATGGAATATCATAGGAATCGGGGCAGCTGTGAACTGTACCACCTAGTCAGTCATTTATATGGAGAACCCATTAAACAAAGTAGTTAAGCAATGAAATATCTTGCTTATTGTTAATAATATCCTGAATATGAGGAAAGCTCATCACCCGAGTTCTGTGGAGTCTGTGGTTACGCTGCATAATTACATAATAACCACACAGTCAATGCATCAATGCCTATCCAGTAAACATTTTAATTTTATTCTATCATAGAGGAATACAGTGGTGCTATACTGATTTATTAAAAAGAAAAATCACAACTCAATATCTCCTTAAATCATGAGACTTTAAAAAAAAAAGGTATTTCAGGAAATAAGAAATGTTTTCTTAACAGCATTTGAGATTTTTAATTCAGATTTTCCATCAATAATACAAGTAAATACTTAAAATGCCATCGTTACCTCAAAATCATGACTCATTTGAAAGCAGTGGAGTTACATGAGTAACTACGTAAGGGAAGCATACTCTCAAGTCCCAAGAGTTAGGATATCAGATTTCTCAGTCCATCAGTTAAAGGCACTTACACATTACAACCAGTACATCTGGAATCCCAGTTATGTTCTGTGCTGCAGGAAAAAGTTTGGCCAGATTCAAACCTTCAGCTCTAATCCCAGCTTCTTCTGACGCTGAGCTCCTTTCACTCACTGACCACAACTATCAGCAACTCAGTTCCCCATTTGTGTCTTTGGATTTGCCCACTGTTTAGAATATGATGCACAGAGACTTTAGAGGAGACAGAATTTGCCTTGTAACGGTTAGCAACATTATAAAAGATCAGTCACAAAACCAGGGAAAAACCAGACATCGCTACACTCCCATGTCTAAATAAACCTAGCTCTGTGATTCAGTCTTCTAGGCCTAAAATGAGAATGATAGTACATATTGTGCTTTGAAGGATTAATTACTCCTAACTGTGCTGAAATATTCATGAAGAAGATACTGTAAAAAGACACGTAGCTGTTCATTGCTGCAAATGTAAACAAAGCCCTTTTCACAGCACAGCATAATAGTAGTGAGAAAAGTCCGTGCAAGATAAACCCAGGAATTTCAAACCAGTCGTCCATCCAAAACCACCAAACCAAACAAAAAACTCCAACATGGTTTGGGAAGGCCAGCGCTAGTGAAAAAGTTTTATTCAGGTCCAAAACATCTTTGAAACCAAAAACTATCTTTTTGCTGTTGCAAAGAAACTTGAGTCATCAAACTTAAATCATTGGGGTGCCCCTATTTTCAGAATGGCAGGAGGAAAATGAAATGCCAAGTGATTTAAAAAGTACAGAACTATAACCATTTTGCCCAGCAAACATTACAGCTGGACACACCATTAGAATGGCCAAACACATGTTTTTGGGTTTAATTATCATACTGCTGAGTTTCAAACCCTGAGCTTGTCCCTGGCAAGCTGAAGCAGGGACTAAGGAGTACCTAGCCTGCTCCTCTCCGCAGGCCATTACTGTACCAAACTGTACCAATAAATGTAGCTTCTTAGGCTTCAAAAAAAGTCTCTTTTTAAGTCCTCAGTGAGGCCTACCCATGAGAGAAGCGTCTAAGTCTCCTGCTGTGAATAAATGCCATTCTGCCACATTTCTGCAGTGTTTCCAGTTATTCTGAGGTGCTACAGGGACCGGACTTGAGAGCACTGACTAACATTTGATTCAGAGACAGCAGTAGTAAATGTCTGCTGCGTGAATCCAAGAACTGGATATTCTTCACTGCTGCAGATGTCCCTTGTCTTTTATGCCAATAGGACCATTATGGCGATTTTTTTCCCTCTCCTTCTCCACAATGCCAAATGCCAGCACAATCAAAATTTGGAAACCTTCCATGTGAAAAACAGGAACAGAAGAGCGCTAACCTAATCAGCTGTGCTATGCTTCCAACTGTGACTGTGGGGAAAAAACTGGCCAGGCAGACCACCCTGCGTATGAAAGAACGATACCAGGTGCCATCACGGTAACCTTAGAAATATCTGTAATAACTCTCATACTATGCAAGAGAAAAAAAATGGGGTTTCCATACTGAATATGCTGTACAATACTGCAGGTCGTCTTTCTCTGCATTTTAGAATGACATCACTGATCTTTTTGTATGTGTTTAATTACAGCCTGGCTTTCATGCTGCCAGTAATAAGGAACTATTAGTACTGCTCTTAAAGAGGCAAAAAGCTTTATTAGCCACTGCAAAGAGCTAGGGATGCTCTTAAAAATATTAAAGGGCAGACAATCAATCACATTTGCTCTGTGAAGAGCTTTTAAGATGTAACCCAGAGGCTTGAAGCTTCATTACCAAAACATTTTTCCTGTTGCCACTTAAAAAAATTCTGCTGAAGTTTAATGACTAAAATGTAGGTAATGAAACTGCAACAATAATTGCATGCTTAAGAATGAAAACACAAGGTAGTTCTGCTTTCATTGGAGAGATGACTTGAGAGACTGGCACTATTCTGGACCCTAAAAATACACGGATCAGTGCCACTGAAGAATACGTAAGAGATTTTTATGGAGCTCAGACTGTGGATACAAAGGTTCATCTGAGAGTTCTAATTCCAAATAGCAACATACCAATAATAGGAAACATAATGTGTATATAGTGTTTAAAATAAACAACCCTTCCACAAGAAAGGCTCTGAAGAATCTTTAATAAAAAACACTCAATTTTTCTTTCATTTCCCCCCATTACTACTGGCTAAAGCAGCTGGAAATGGTGCTGTGCTTCTAAACCACGCAAACAGAAAGTGGTGGTCAACACAGGATCTGTGGCAAGCCAGTTTTAAAAAAAGTTCTTATTTGGAGGTGTATTGTCTTCTCTGCTAGAGTAAGAAAGCTTATGGAATATAAAACAACTTTATACTGTAAAGGCACTCTATGGTGTGGTATCATGTAAGAAATCAGACTGGCCAGTAAACTATGCTGCCGGACTTTTTAAAAGCCAAATGAAAGGCACACTCAGCTGTACCGCCATCAGACCACTTAAAAGTCTCTCTTTGGCGCCTATACTGAACGGGGATGCCCTTGGATGGAATTTTATCTGAGATTTACTGTTTTGGGCAGTGAGATAATATTTCAGGTTACATCAATCTGCCTTTTTCTTCCTGTTGGTTGAGAGGTCAAAAGTGTTAGAAGCTTGTTTGTTTTCAATGGTTGCTGTGCAGTCAAAGAGTTCAAGGATCTACCTAGTGTATAAAGAAATGAAATGTTTTCCAAGGCTTCCAACTCCCTGACACCCAGAATCACTGATGAGAACCAGAATGGAAAGGGTGAGAGATCACCAGAACAAACTAGGAGAACAATTCTGTTAGGCAGAGGAACACCTACATTAAGGCTTCCAAGAAGACACGCCGATCTGGCTTTGGTATTATAATATGGCACCAATGCATTCATTTTCAATTTAGAAACTTTCAGTTAAATTAAATTTTTTGAAAAGTGATTGGAAGTTCTTGGCATTAATATTAAATCAGTGCTTTAGTTTTGGAAGCTGCTTCACTCCCACGGCCTTTTTAATTGATCCTTTTGGGGGATTAACCATCTTCGGGTTTCCTGGAACACTGTATCTCGCTCTGAAATAAAATGGCTGAAGTCAGTCATCAAGTGTAACATTCCCTGTAAGCTTTAACTGCTAGAAATCTGCATACTTTTTATATTTGCATAACTGATTACTATTGTCAATTAATAAACCCAAGAGAGGAAAAAACAAGTATATTTCTGGGTTCGCAGGCTAGCAGAGCATCTAATTATGTTGCATAAAATTAAATCCTCATCTCACGATTCCTGACTACTTCCTGTTACCTAAATGATGGCATTTGAAGAACATGAACAGAATACTAAACATTTGCACAAAGACAATGATAACTGGCTAAGGAGACATTTTCATCAATCACATAATCCCCATTAGGAAATGGAAAAACACTTCATGTAGATGTCGTTACAATTCTCTGCAGGTATTCCACTCTGGAGACCCACGCTCTTGAGCCCATGATCTTACATGGGAAATGCTGCCAGCAGACTTCTGAAGTGGTACTCATCATGGATACATACACCACCTACATGAACCCTACTAGAGCTGTTTTCATCTTGATCTTCTGAGAGAAATCAGTGGGAACGCAAACAAATCTCCAGGGGGGAAATGGTGATTCCACAAACTGGAAGGCTCATTCTCACAATCAAGCAGCGTGCATCTCTACTCTCATGCAACGTACATTTGTTTCTCTCCCTGTCCATAACTACAGTGGACAGACAGCACTTTTTTAATGACAATATACAGGGTTTCAATGTCTTTCTCAAGTAATAGGCATTCTGAAGGGAAATATACAGAACATCGGATAATTAGATGCATGATGGTAGCCAGAGAAATATTTTGTTATGCAGTAGAAGCTGCGATGACATGATCTGTGCAAGTTTCAAATTTCTGGGCAAACAGCCAACAAAGTTGTCCCTAGGGCTTGCTAGTCTTCGTGAGATTGACACATCCTTTCTGCCAGCTCGTAGAAGCTGTCATGGTCTTGAAGGGACAGCTGCTCCCATAGAGATGTGGAGCTGTTTCCACTCAGAGCTTGGAAGATCAGAATCCAGGGCTCCAGTTTGCTCAATAATCAATTGATTATTCAAATTCAAATCAATTGATTACTCAAAAACGATTGATCTGTAGGTCACTGTAGAGCTGGACCAAGCACACAGCATTCTGTGTGGAATACTGCAGGTGTCAAAACCTCTTTCCACTCAAAGCCAGCTGGACTTAGAGACTTAGAAGCCAGGTAGCTGCAGCCAGTGCAGTGCGGAAACTGAGCTAATAAGCCCTGCCGTACACCTCAGTGTAACAGTGAGGGCTCAGAATGACATTAAATTGGCTGCTCAGATTGCATCATCTTGACGCATGAGTCATCAAGACATCCGTGTTTTTTCCCAGTTGTCAGCTAGCCTATCTTCTTGTCCTGTGAAACACCATAAAAAGGACCTCTACTGAACTTGGCTTCTATGTTTGGATGGCCAGGAAACTGAATGCATCAACAATTAGCATTCACAATTACTACTCAAAAATGTTTCAGTATTGCTTTAATATATAGGTTGGGGTTTCCATACTTGTACCTATAGCTAAAACAAACATTAAACATAGTTTCTTAGTATGGTTTGAAATCCAGTGAAGGCAGGCATTTTCTGAAGGGCCAACAGAAGTGAGATAAGAACTCTGGACAGAAAATTTTCAAATTATTCTCAAGAACACATTTATTTTCAATCATGCAGCTCTTCTCTTATTTGAATGAAATTATTTCTTTTTAATGTCAGCTTGAGTGAACAACCTTCAGGCTGTAAATCAAAACATAATTAAAAAGGAATAATGTAATGATGGCTGTGTTAACCTTGTGATGATCAAGGGGTGCTTACTTACATTCTAGTACTTGCTTAAAATGCAGACTATGCCAAATCCCCATTCTTATCTCCATGTTGCCAACTAAGACCAAAGTTTTACCTGGAAGTTCTAAGTCACTGGTTATAAAAGCCAATACTTTGCAAACTGTGTCCTTTGCTACTAAGGACAATTAAAAAGATAAACAATTCCCTTCAGGCATGTAAAGTACTTTTCAAAGTTAAAAAAATATCCTCTGAGGGAAAATGGATTGAAAGGGGTATGCTGTTACAGTATGCATCTTCTGAAATGAGCAATTGCGGGACACTATTTTCTTTTACACTTTCTTTTCTTTTGTTTGATATAAAGAAAATTACAAAAACACAC
Source organism: Egretta garzetta (assembly GCF_000687185.1). Lineage (NCBI taxonomy): Eukaryota > Metazoa > Chordata > Aves > Pelecaniformes > Ardeidae > Egretta > Egretta garzetta. Next base: position 1,739,129 of record NW_009258484.1, on the reverse strand, counting down.
TGTCATATAATTTCAGGGCAAGTAATGGTCCATTAAAGTAAAATACATACGAAAGAACCCCAACATAATCACAGATCAGTGCTAACCCTCAGGAAATCTTAGTATCTGGCTGATGTTATTTAACCTCCCTGCACAGACAGTGAATTCCCATAGTTTGAGCTTCCTGACCTTCTCCACATGAGCTATGTTAAACATCAGTGGGTCCTGAAGCAACACACAGGCTATACATGGGGTACCTCAGATCCATACAGTGCTTTTTCTGTATTGAGAAACTTCAGTTATAGACTTTAATTCATATTGTACTACATTAATTCATAGTTTACTAATATCATCTCCCGGAGCATGAAGATCCACTGTTCCAATTTATGAAATCCTGTGATTCTGTGCTTACATGGAATGAAAGGATAGAGCTGGTAAGCAAATATGTCTGCACAATTTCATGTTTATAATTTACTCGTTACATTTTCAGATGTTCCCAGTATGTATTGTGTATGCTCATTTTAATAATATAGGTAAGTGGGTTCATGGACGAGTATTTACTGTGAGATACTAAATACATAGAAACCATAATAGCTCAGGAAGTCTCCAAATATAAAGTATTTGGGAGAGTTCCAAAAGCAAATATTGTATGTGCCTGCTTACACCCTTTTGTAGGCATCTACTTATGGCCACTGGAGGCAGGGTACTGGGCCCAACACACTTTTGATGTGATTCCCTATACTCTTTGTACTTTATACTCTTAATGTTTTCAGCTCAGTTAAAAAAATAAATCTCCTCCAATTCCAAGCCTTCTCATAAGCACTACAATCAGAAAATAATTTTATTTCTATATAGCTCAGAGCAGGTGGGCTCTTTTCAAATTTAAATCTGTTAAACAATGAAGCCTTTATATGTTGTCAACTAAAATCACTCACATTATCATCCACAAAAAGCTTTACAATTTCTATTGGCTAGAAAGGACCAAGCAAAGCATTATTTAATTGAATTACACTTAATGGACTAAAGAGTATACTTGTTGCTCCCAACTCTGTAGTAATAGCTAAAAAAAAGACCCATTTTAAACACAGGTTGAAAGGGAAGAACATCAGAGGTATTGTAAGGTTTCAGAAAGGCCACTTAAATATACGTATTTTCAATATTGCAACATACTAAGTATTAAATAAAACTGATTGAAAAGCAGTAGCAAAAAGTATGTCAAGATTAATACTTTGTCAGTAGCATTATGCTCAGTGATATTTACCGTGAACAGAGAGTTGCAATATTCAAAACATAGTACTTAGCAAAAAATAATAAACCAGAAAACAGAGGGAGTATAAAGGAAATTTACCTCAGTATCTGGTTTTCTCCCTTGCCTGTCAGAGCATCTGGTTTTTGCCTTTCACCAATTTTAAGTGTAGCTGAGGTCTGCAATAGCCAAATTTTTACAAAACAAGTTAAATTCTAACCACAATCACAGATAAAGAACTAAACTTTTTCCAAACTAATTCTGACCCAATATGGAGTACTTTAAGCACATGTTATACTGGTGCCTTGTTGATTTGGGAAATACAACACATGTCAAAATCCCTTGCTGTGCAAAAATACCATTATTTATTAAGATGGACTATCAGCAAATATGTAATTTCAATCAGTATATTTTTGGTCACACTGCCTATAACTCCACATTTTCAATGAAGCAGCACTGTATTTCTAACATACTTCCCTGAATGGGAAACAAAACAAATTATAGTAACTTAGTTGTACTTTTGAATGATTAAACCATTAATTAAGACAAGGAACCACTTTAAAAAAATTAATACAGCATGGAAATCTTTGCATGCTCTGGAATTCTGCATTACTGGACATACTGAAAAAACCCCAAGTTGTTACCCTTGGTATTGCATTTAATAGAATCTGAGCAGAATTAAATCAGTTGCTTCTCCTGATCCATAGCTCACAGGGTTCCCTCCTCACCCAGCACTTGCTGGCTCATCCAGCTGCCTTTACTAAAACTACTTCTATACCATGGACAGAAAAACAGAAGTTCAGAAGGTTTAGGACTTGTCTGGCTGCTGTGCACACTTGGGTGTCTAGTGTAAGAGAACAGAATTTTCTCTGCCCCTTTAAAGACAGATCCATCAGGACCATGTAACAAATACATTATAATCATGATATACGATGTATCGGCCACAGCAGGCCAGTGAAGACTTTTTGAAAGCCTACAGCAGTATTTTTGGGCTACCTAAACAAGGCTCAAGGTTTGGATTATTACATTACATTACATATTACAACATTATATTTTTTAGCATGTGTGAAAACATCTTGCACTTGTGAGAAAAAATTCTGGCACTGAAAAGCAGCCTGTCTCACTGCTGATAAGACAATGGTTTCTACTGTGCTTCCATGTATACAACGCACCAGGCAAGTATTCCTGACCCAGTCATAGCAAAGCCAGCTATAACTAAAACAGAGTCTTTTCAGAGTGCAAGCATAAAAATGGAGTAGGGTCTGCACAGATTTACTTCCTTGAAGGCAAGAAAGTTTTTGCACTGAAGGAACTCTAGTATTAAAAATGATGTCTAGTATACTTTATCATCTTTCTGAGCAGATGTGATTCTGTGACACATGAGGCAAGACCTATGATACGATTGCATTCACTGTTTTTTTGATTTATATGAACGCAGCGTTCCAGTATATAGGATTATTATCCGTAGCACTGGTTTTGCTGGTACAGTTTACTCCAGGCCTATCCCAACTAAAATGAGCCGTTGCTGCACAACCAGCTTTCCATAATTGTGGGCTTTTTCTGCAAAGAAATCCCAATCACAAATCAGACTCTACTACGCTAGTAAAAGTTTGTGGTAAGAATCTGGCCTGAAAGAACATCCCTTTTAAAGATCTGCTATTGTTCTTCTTTGCCTGCTTCTCAAACCAATTTCTGAACACCACCAGAAAGTGCCTTGAGATTTGTGGAGTCCAAATCCCAAACCAACATTTTTTCACACTGAAAACAAAGCAAAAAAAGCAAACAAGAATACACCATAAACCATCGGTGCCTCTAGCATGAGTTCTCCAGTTTGTGAAATCTTTAATTTATTTTAAAACTATCATTTTAAATTGACTATATATTTATGGATCCAGACAAGGCAAACAACAAAAGCACTCAGAAGATACATTATTTTGTAAAAAAGCAAAAAGCACTCGATAATAAAAAAGGTAAATAAAGGAAATGGCTGCTCAGAAGCATCTCTCTCTTCTGCTTTTGCCACAGGCTTCAAGAGGGATGCAAAACAAAGTAGAAAAACCCTCCAAACATCTGGGATTCTTTAACACCTACCAGTAAAAACCTCCATTCCATTATTTTTTTTTTTACTGTGAGCTATAGAAAAGCACAAACATAATGAGGAAAAAAGGCCTAAAAAATTACATCCATTCTCTGTAATTAAAAGAGTGTCTCTGGAATATATTGTTGTCACAGGATAACAATATCCTGTAGTATATTTACTTTAGACTCTATGAAAAATGCTAGTCTATGGGTAAATCCTTCTAACTCAACTGCTGCCAACATTACTGTGCAGGCAGTGAAATTATAATAAATTTGAAAGAGTCTGGACTGAATATAAGTTTACTTCTGCCTCTATTATTAAAATAAACTGTTCAAAGGGAGGGCATATATAGGTAGATTTTAAAAGAATGTAAACGCAACAGTCAAATCAAAGTCATAGCAGCAGAGGACCTGAAGGGGCCAGATGAGCCACTGACTTTTGCACTCAGCAGTCACCCATGATAAGGTTGACTGCCATGTTCAGATCAGCAGTGTAAAAGGTAGATGTCTAATCTAAACTACTCACCTAGGCTCTGCCTATAGCTCAGGAAGAGAGACAGGTCCCTGGGAAATTCATTTCATCTTGATCTAAAACAGATGTGATGGTTTGCACCTTTAATATGCTTCTCTCTCCACAGATTACAGAGGATCCCCCTACAACTTCTTTAGATTGGCTGTTTAACATTCAGAGAACTAAAGATAGGGAGATTAATCTGAAGATTATTATTTTGCTGTCATGATTCTGAAATCATAGGGGCAAAAAACTGATTACTGAAAATATAATGCACTACCTACCTTAAGTGTTGGTGGCAAAATCCTAGTCCCAAATGCCCCATTTAAGCAACATGCCAGTGCATATACCTCACTTCAAATAATGTTTTATGCATATTAAAGTGCCTTTCTAGGCAGCTGAACATGGGCACTCCTCTTGCTAGCATGTTCAGACACAAAACTGTCTTTTATTTCCTACCTTCCTGCTCCAGCAGTTCCCAGTTTCACTGTTAATGCAAAGATATTAACAGTTATCCCAGGCATTTCCTGGGCTCTTTCTTGGTTTCATGCTGGAAAGTTAGTTTAAGCAATTCTTTCAGATTTCCCAAAGCAGCAATGAACCACATAAAAGAATCAGTTGCCCACTGTGCAAGCACATGGAAACACTGCTAATTACAGCCTTTCACCCCAGTTAGCTATGACAGGGATTCAGTGACAGTCATTCCTGAGTATCACACTAAGCTATTACCTTCACATTATTCAGGAATTACGAGCTCTTTCAGCATAAGAAATACTAGAAATCTTTACAGGTTCCTTTACAGGTACCTCCAGTTTGTAGTACCAACTTTTATGTATTACATAATTTGCAGCAATAAAACTTAACCTCTGATTTCACAAAAACAAGGTATCTTATCCCTTATCTTATAAATTTAATTGAAATATGTGCTGTATTGGCATTCTGAGCTGGCTGGCTAGTCTGTCTTTAAAAGAAAAAAGGAAATATGAAAAAGAGGAATTGCTACTTAAGGTGGGTGTCACTACTGCTCGTAATTTGGTTCTGTACTTTTCAACTGAAACATTAAACTAGCATAGCAGTCTTGTGACTAATGGATGGGCAAGCGAGTATCAGAAAATTGCTTCAGCTTTCTCAGTTAAAGGCACTTTGACTGTCCTTGGGAACAATGAAACTCCAATTGATACAAAAGCAAAAAACAAAATTTAAAAATAAATAAGCTGTAGCAATCTTTCAATTTCTAGCTCTTAAAATTTTTAATAAGCAGCTTTTGTAATGGATTTGGTAGATGAATGAAGTAATAAAAAACTTTGACCTAATGGCATTAACAGATGCTGTTGCTATATTAAGAAAGCATAATGATTTTCAGAAGTTACTGAGTTGCACAGTTTTTTTCTTACCTGCAAGATCTCGGAGAGGTACATGCGCCGCTCATCATTAGCTTTGTGGTAAGCCTACATTTAAAATAAGGGATATAGGCTACCATTAAGAAAAAATATTTTTAAAGTCGAATCATACAGGAAGAAAGAAATATACAGAAGAGCTTTTTTCCAGTGACATATTTTGTGGAATTATTATACTGTGTGTTCCACACACATTGACTGCTTGTCAGACAAAATAATGGCTTTTATAGATTAGAGGCATACAGTGATTACAAACTTTTGCTTCTTGTTCCAGTCTAAGTTCATAGTCTTTTAGCTGATTCTGGAGACTTTTCTTCTCTTCTTCTAGTTGTTTAAGAACCTCCTTTAAGGCACCCTGTGGTTATAAATGAAACAATGTGTTACAAATATTTGCATTCTGTATAAAGATACCATCACCATAGGCCTTATTCTTCAAGCTTTATGATGTTTGTCATTCTATTTGCTTCTTTTGCACTTTTTGTTTACACGGTTCTGGCTGGCACACTGCAGAGACAAAAGCAATTTAACCATATGCTACAATTATCAGTTACGCACTACACATTTTCACTGTTAAAATGATACAGATATGTTTTTCCATGCTGCTACTCCTCCACGGGCTAGCAAAGTCATCTTGTAATGACCAGCCAGAATTGCTCCTTACTTCTAACCAGTTCACTCTGATGGCTCCTTTTTAGTAGGAGGAAGACTTCAGATCTCACCTGCACATCCATTTTCAAACCACTTGCTGAGAGAGCTGCTGGACTGGCTGAAGAGGCACATGAGATCTCCAAGGTAACCTGTAACAACTTGGCCAGAAAGCAGTATTTTGTGGGGAGACTGTCTGTCTTAGGTGTGTAGCCATTTACCTTGTCTATAATTGGGATGAGCTGGAGTAACAGTGGTAGAGTCCATTTCTGGCTACTGGGACTGGCCAGTTCTTTGGCATTACTAACCATTACTAACACAGGAAACTGCTTCTCATAATCCCTTTCATAAATTGATCCATTCCATCCAGTAGAGACATGCTTATTGGGAGGCTCTAACATCAGATGGCTTTTTTAATTCCTTGCCTCAGATTATTCAAGGTCAGTTTACACCTGTTTGTTCTTGCATCAAAATTATCTTTAAGATAACTGCTCTTCTTCCTCCCTGGTGTTTGCCCCCAGCATGCACAGACAGAGAACAGGAACATCTTTTTTCAACATTCATTTTACTATGATAAATAAGCTGAGGTTTTAAAAATGGCCTCTCACACAGCAGGCTGTCCTTTCATCTAATCATTGCAGTAACCCCTTTGTACACCAGGCTGGAGCTCAACCTTCTTACGGTTGGAGAACAGAACTGTACTGGAGTATGCAGTACCCCAGAAGCCATCTCACTGCCTTGAACGATGTCCGTAATGCTTATAGATATGTATAGAGAAATTTTAGGATTGCATTTTCCTCTTTCACAGCTGCACAGTGATGGTTCACAGTCAACATGGGATCAGCTAGAACAGCCAGATTCTTCTCTGCAGCTATGTCCAGGTGATCAGCTCTCAATTCATAACAGAATTTGTTTACTATTTCCTAAATCCTTTGGTCTACAGTATTACATTTTAATCTCATTTTTAATAATCTAGTCTTCAGTCATTCTGTTTCTAAACAACATCTGGATCCCTATTATATTACATGATTGGTATCAGGAGACAGTTAGCATAATCCATTTCTTCTCTGTGTATCAAGGTCACGTGTTAAATGTTAAGATTAGTCCTAAACCTTGTCCTGGAAGAACTCTGCTTGTACTCTCCCAAGCAGCCTCCTTTACTAGTCACTGCTATCATCTTCCATTTTCCAGCTCTTTACTCCTTCGACAAATCTAATTTTCACTTTCTCCAAATTAATCACCCACCTCCTAAGTGACACAGTATCTTTATCAGAGGTCACAGTGAACAAGATTACTATATTTATTGTGACAACAAATCTGTTGTCTCATCACACAATGTCAACAAGTTTGCCTGCCATGAGCCACTTCTAATAAATCTGTATTTCAGTCTGGTTTTGCAACAATTATTCCTTTCTTTCCTTATCTTAAAACTAAAAAAAAATAATTTGCTTTTCTCCAGTGCATACAATGTCATCATCCACAGCTTTATTAAAACCACTTGCTATCAGATCAGTGATGTAGCAAGCCAGTTCTTTCAGAATCCTAAGGTACGGATTACCCATTTACCCATTTTCCCTCTATCTAAGCATATCCAGCTCCTTGAGTTTTTATCAGGATTTGGTTGGTGTCATTTCCTCTTCCAAGCACTCGCTGACATTAGCTATTTCTTCCTTTGTCCTGCATTTTATTGTTTCTGCCTTTACAGAAAACTTGAGCAATAAATACATATTTAATTTAAAACAAATGAATTCACGGTCACTTGATCTGATGGTTTTTATGACTGGCTTTTCTGCAATGTTCTTCCAGATTTTCAAAGTCTAAAACAGCATTCCGTCTTTTTTATCCAGTATTTTCTGATAAAATCCATTAGCTATCACACCCACTGAGACCTGTGCCTCATCATTATTACCAGCATTTAGTTTTCAGTCTTCACTTATAAGTATCACATATGATACAATTTTTGGAAGTAATCTAATAATATTACACCAAATTCACCCATTGAAATTTTATATTTATATCTATATTTGACTGTATAGGTGGGATTCAGTCTGAGGTGAGGATATCTACATTTGAGTGTCCATATGTGAAATAAGGTCCTACTAAGAGTCATGGACAATATAATCAATGATGCGTGAAGATTCATCCAGCTGAGCAGCTGAAGAGCTCAACTCAATTGCCATCTGAGATACCCTGGAGTGTCCAAGACATTCACATGTGGCAGGTTACGACAGAGGTTACAGGAGACACATGTCCTTCTGGAACAGCAGTGGGCTACTCTGCACTGAAACACCTGCAAGTCTCTTTGTTTACACAACTATTCCACCAAAGAGGCCTACTTAGATAAATCTAGATATAACTTTATACTCAGCTGACTGCATTAATTAGACCTGCACTGCCTGTAGTAGGAATGAAAAGATCTAGCCAAGCGGTAGACATCTACATATACAAAAGAAAATATTGGTGTCCTAATATTTAAATGAGTCATATTGTTTCAACATATTTTAATATTATTTCCCAATATTATTGTGATTAAAATGTTTTTCTATCCATCCTCAAGATGAATTAATCCAAACAGATTACGAAGAAAGAATAAACAGCTTTCATATAAAAGTGTCTCACATCTGCTACATAGCACATCTATCTCTGTTTTGATCTTTCCTGCCAATACTTGTTATCCCATCATGTTTTCATTATCAATGTTACTACATTTATTTCAGGCTAGTCAGGTTCTTCCATTTGTCTGCTTAGGCCCCCTGTGTAAACTAAGTATCTGTTTCAGAATTTTTGTTCCTTTTTATTTCTAACTCAAGCATCTCCCCAGTCAGAATTGCTGAATCCTTTCACTTTCTGTACTGACTACCCAAAAATTGCCTTAATAATCAGTTACGTCTTCTCATGACCTTAATGCTTTGCTATGCCTTTATTTACCAGTTTTTCCTGGTAAATGTGGAAAGGAAGATAATATGACTCTCTCCAAATATTCTCTCCTTCTTTTCTTGTAGGAGTTTTTCCCTATTTATCATGCAAACCTCAGATCCAGAAGGCCAGTATCCATGTGTGGTCTGTTTCTCAGAGAGTTTATGAATGTTTGCTAACAGTAAAAATATCCCAAACTTAATTTAAGCCTTAAGGGATCAATACTGGGTCCAGTCCTGTTTAACATTTTCACTAATGATCTGGGCAGAGTGTCCCCTCAGGAAGGTTACAGATGACCTCAAACCAGGAGGAGTGGCTGATATGCCAGAGGGTTATGCTGCCATCCAGAGGGGCCTCAAACGGGCCAACAGGAATCTCATGAAGTTGAAGAAGGAGAAGTCCAAAGTCCTGCACCTGGGGAGGAACTACCCCATGATATGCTGGAGGCTGCACAGCCAGAAAGCAGCATGGTAGAAGTCCTGGTGGCCACAAGGTTGAACATGAGCCAGCAATGTGCCCTTGTTGCAAAGAAGGCCAATGTTATCCTGAGTGGCATTAGGCAAGGCATTGCCAGCAGGTCGAGGGAAGTGATCCTTCCCCTCTGCTCATCACTGATGGGACCACACCTGGAGTGCTGTGTCCAGTTCTGGGCTCCCTAATATAAGAGAGACATGGACATACCGGAGAGAGTTCAGTAAAGGGCCATAAGGTTGATTAAGGGACTGGATGACCTCTCCTGTGAGGAAAGGCTGAGAGAACTGGGACCGTTAGCCTAGAGAAGGCTGAGGGGAGATCTTATTAATGTATATAATTACCTGCAGGGAGGGTGAAAAGAGGCTGGCAAAGATCCAGGCTCTTTTCAGAAATGCCCAGTGACAGGACATGAGGCAATGGGCATAATATGAAACAGCGGAGGTTCACCCTGAATATCAGGGAACAGTTTTTTACTGTGAGAGTGACTGAGCACTGGCACAGGTTGCCCAGAGAAGTTGTGGAGTCTCCTCCCTCCTTAGAGATATTAAAAAAACATCTAGACATGATCTTGGGCAACGGGCAGGTGGCCCTGCTTGAGCAAGGGGGTTGGACAAGACAATCTCCAGAGGTCCCTTCCATCCTTAACAGTTCTGTGACTCTGTGACTTTAATTTTATTGTTACAACTGTGCCTTCCTTTTCTTGGTCATACCAGTTCAGCTTCCATTTTTCTGGGCATCCATCCAGCCTAGCACAGTCTTCTTTGGTCCATTCCAGAGTGAACTTGAAAATGCCATTTGTCATTAAACAAAAGATTATGTCATTCTTTTAAGAGCATTTTCATCTCAGGTCCATAACTTATATCCTTGACTTTGGACATCATCAAGCTGTTCCACTTTTTGGATGTGTAAAGTGATAGTCTTACCAATGGTTTCTAACAGCTACCAAACATACACGTCTGCCTCTCACATCTGCCTGTTTGAAACCTCCAGTCTTCTCCTTTGTAGCATCTGCAGATCATTGCATCTTTTATTTTTTCTCATAATTTTCTGTACAACATGTTACTTATTCGTTTCCAAATTTTATTTTTCACAAGAAGGTTTCTGGCTGTTCCTGAGATTTCCCTCGGAATGATTTCCATTGAAGTCAAGATTTTGCAGGAGCATGGCAAAAGGCACAGTACTTCTAAAGCATGTTGCCAAGAGAGAATAACCCTCCCACTGTTCAAAAAAAAAAAAAAAAAAAAAAGAGATACAGAAGAGCTATATCTTTCAAGAATGTTTGGCACATGACTGCAGTGTTATTAACTTTAATCTGTTATAACAGACATACTGGAGACATGAAAAAAATGGGGGTTTTTTTGTTTTTTCCTAATTAAAGCAGAGTATCTTGGATGCAGATGAAATATCTTTGCCCTAATACAGTCAATACAGTCAACATTGGCTAATTCAAGGAGAAGAAGTAAGCTGCAGATTAAAGAGAAGATTTGGGTAAATTCCACTAGGGTCATGTGCTACTTCATTACAACATCAGTGTCTGTACAGAATTAAACAAGACAGATAGAGAAGGCCTCAGCATTGTCAAGCTATGAAACTGATTTTTTTTTTGCCTTCTTGACCTGACTGCACATTAAAAATTATAACCATGTGACATATTTTGTACAGCATATTTTGTACCACCTACAACATATTTTGTACCACCACAGTAAGCTTAAAAACAGTAAATACACAAGTTCATGCTGCTCTCCAGATTTGTTCTATGTAAATCCACAGCCCACTATTTATTTCCTCTCTAGATTGTCCATTAGTGTTATGTAAAACAGCAAGACGTGGTGTTGCAGCTGTCAGTCACAACAGAGCAATTTGGTATCTCCTCAGTGATAGTACTTGTCTAATTTCTTTCAGTTCTTTCACCTACAAAGTAAACTACTTTTAGATCTTTTTTTCATTTAACCTTTTCAGAAGTGCTGCCTATTTTTTGCTGCCAATGCAGCTGGTCCAGTGCAGATGCCTGGGCATTCACTCAGCTCCGGAGCAAGGATGATATCCAACCGCAAGCAAATGGAGCACTACACTGCTTCTGATGAGCAAGCAGACGGAAATAGGTTGATAATGTGACTAAAGTATACAGTTACCATCCCTAGAGTACCGGGGTGCCTCATCATTTGTAATGTACCTATGCTTACAATTCTCCTGTAAAATAAGGAAGTTATAAATTACTCCCAATTTACAGATTGGGAAGTGAAACCCAAAATCAAAAGGGAACTAAGTCTAAATTACACTTCAGGGAGAATTTAACATCCTAATGCTAATAAAGCAATCTATGCAACGTCTTACATTCTTCACATTTGGTTTTGCCCTACGACTCAGGTAGGGATCTGAGCTGTTGCTGTTGTGGTTGTCCATAAGCACAAGCTTAATCAAGCTGCTTAGTTTGCTGCTGAAAGCCTTCTACGGAATCTGAAAGCAAAACTTCCTGGTGGTCATCTCCCTAGTAGGGTACAACCTGAGAAGCATGCTCCACCCACATTACATGCGGAAGGAATCCTCTTCAGTGTAACAGCCTAAAAGTTAAACCACAAAGAAATCAGATGAGTTACATTTTAGTCCTCTGCCACCCTAAGAGCTTGAATTCTCATATCTCATATCCTGTGAGTACCCTTGCCATCATACTTAACTAGTACTGAGATAATTTTTGAAGCCAGGCTGTTAATCAGTCAGAAATGCAAAATTTACATGGATGGAGAGGAAACAAGTGAGAAAGGCTGCAACGTCATGACTACTTCTGGAAAGGACACAATTCTTGGGCGTTTCTTACCAACTTCCCATCGGTTTTCCGTCTCTACTACGCACTCTGTTCAAAATCCCAATCTAGCTGCCTTTCTCTCAGTTAATACCTAGGAAATTTAGGCAGCTAACTCAGCTTTCTGACCTCTATTCCTGTGTCCATGCACCTAACTGATGATGCAGAGCTCAGTATGGCAATACTGAAGTTCTTATGAGACTCTAGCGACACAGATGTTCCTACTCAATCAAAAGACCTCTCCAAGTCCCCAAACACTATGAAATGCAATTTCAAAAGGAGACACAAGAAAATTTTGAATGGTAAAACTTTGAGGAGGTTCTAGAGACCCACTTTAGCCAGGACTGGTTGTAAGTTACCTCCCACCCCTACTTTCAAGGCAGTAATTGAAGAACTAGCTGAGACTTTAAGTCTTTAACTGCTGCACAACAATACAAATCAAGAAGTGAGAAACACCAGCATATGAACCATGCCAAACCAGTAAGGGCTGGATTTGCCTTTCCTGAATTCTGTGGGAACTGAGCAGAAAGAAACCTCTCTGAAACAGGTTCAATTCTCAATGCTTATGGTTGTATGATCAGCTTAGTGCTTAATACAGTAAAACACCATAAAAGCTCACAGAAAACAGAGTTTAGAGCATACAGTAACACAGATTGTAGCAGAGTTCTTGGAGCAGAGAAAAGCCTCAATACAAAGCAAGGACTGGTGAGAGCTCAGGAGAACCAGAAGGAGCCTCCCAGGTATGCAGCACTCGCCCAGAAGGAGAAATTGGCAACAGAACTCCAGGATGAAACAGGAAGATAAATGCTGAAAAAGTTTTTTAGAAGTGGTTTAACTGAGTATTGAAATTTTTTTTAAGTTAGATTTATTACAGGTTCTCCTATTAAGCCTTGAATAGCTGGACAAAGTATTCCTGAAAAGGAGACATAAGCTGACTAAGGGATTCAATGTGAATTTAAGATCCTTAGTTTTCAGTAAGTCGTCCATGTCAAGCCACTCTGAGCAAGCTAGTAAGCTAAAAGACACACTGAGATTTTAAATGAATACTTTCTTTATGTAACAGAATTTTGCAGGGCTTAGCAAGATTCACTCTCAGAGTAATGATACATTAAGTCTTGTGTCCAGCAGTGACAGAAGCCCAGAGTTTCACAAAAGGAACACCAATTCTCCCATTGTTCTTTTTTTCACGCAGTTTCTTTTTCATTTGACTGAAGCTACATATTTGGCTTAACACTTGCCAGAAAATGAAATTATACAGAATGATACTGCAGCTGAATTTTAAGGCCACCCACATAAGTTGCTCTCATTCTGGATTTTTCCTTGCCCTGCTACCAGTGGCAACAGAGGTGACAGTTTCTGTCAATTATTTCACAACAGACAAGGTGAGAAATCCATGACATCATCAAGAGGCTCAAACTTGCTTTCATCCCAGCTCATGCAGACTATTGATCCTTATGGCAATTTGCTTCAGCTCTAATCCTCTTTAACTTTTCTCCATGAGTTAGAACAGAAGCAATACATCTGTCAGTCGTGTAGAGAAAAAATCAACACAAGAAGCCTTTGCAATCCACTCTACTTGACATTTTAAATCAAATGAAGTTTTGTTTAGAAAATAAACTCCCTTCCCTCCAACACTAGGCGCTGACATTCATCAGCTGATTTAGCTGAATCTTTTAACATATCATTTTAAACTCATCAAGAGCTAAATGCAATACTACATCTTTAGTTTTACTGTAAAGGAATTTGATTTTATGCTGATATCAATAAACTCACTAGTTATACATTAATGAAAAATGATACATAAAAATTATTTAGCATAGCATATTTCTACATACAAAAAGCACTCAATATATATATACACACAATCCTGTAAGGGCTTCAGTGCAGGTGGAGAAAGGCTCCCTGTATTTGTGTAAATGCCAAGTGCCCCCTCGTGGTTAGCATCATCTTTATATTTGAAACCAGACCGAGTTGAACTACGTGAACACAGTGTGCCCTGTTCACACCAGACACTGGCAATGCCCAGGATAAAGAAATCAGCCTGGAGGCTTGTTGGAAAGCTCAGGCTCCTTCATTGTAATAGGTGTGGGACACTGCTACCCTAAATCCTTATGTCCATGGTTTCCACAGCATTGCTCATAGAGGTTATCTGCTGACTTGGGAAGGAAGAAGTTAAAACAGAGACCTCCACTGCTGTGGTTCAGATTGACAAAACAAGTTATTGCTGACTCTGAAATACTTCACTTCGTATCTTTCCTGGTAGGCCTGAAAAAGGCTGGAGATTGCTTCCTTATACATTTTCTCTGGAAGATATCCCAAGGCCCCAGTCAGTTGCTAACAATGTCACTTGACTGCAAGAATTTTCCCTGATTGTTTTCTTTGAAATACAATGTGTATTCTGCCTCTGGGAATACCAAAAAGTGATTTGAGTAAAATAGTCTGATAGTTTGTGCAAGGCCACTGGAAGAAACAGCTAATGCCAACATGACAAGTAAAGGAAAAAATGCAAATCAAAAAGGTGTCTTGGAGGCATCCAAAATACTTGTCTGAGGTAAGATGAAAGGAGTAGGAAGGGGAAGTCTGTGAGAAGGCAGGATACAGCTCAGGGGAGTCAGACCAGACTATAGAACCTTCTCCAAAATACTTCCAAGTTTCACGAAAAGATAGATAGGATACCAGATTTCTTCTTCCCATAGAGCTACTGGTGACTTAATCCAGCAAGAACAACACGGTTCATTTAACAGTGACTTGCTAGGAGAATTGTCAACGTTTCCTGTGCCATTATAAAGTGCTGATGTTCTCTATAGGCAGTTACCAACACCTACTGAAATACAAAGTCTTTGTTGTGTGTGTTTTCATAAACCCAAGATTCCCCTCCTGTCATGTTGACAACACCTTCTCCAGTGTGACACTGCCACACGTTCTGCTTACAGTTTCAAACGCACAGCAAAACCCCAGAGGTGGTTGTGTGAGGGTCTCAGTTCTGTGGTCACTGTGCTCTCAGAAAGGCAGCTCTGCAAAGCAAGTATCTGGCCCTTAATGTCAGAATTTTCTCAGCTATGGTGCTGGACATTTCTGAAAATGGTGATTTATCACAGAAACCTTGGTTCCTTGGCTAATCTTAACTAGAGCGTTGCTAAGGCAATGCTATCAAGAGTGTGCTCTTCTGAACTGATTTTGCAGTATGCTTTTCAGTATTTGCATACTAAAGCCGCTATCTAGGGATTCTTTCTTGCAGAAATGGTAAGAGAGAAAGGAGTGATTTTCTTTCTGCTTATATGGGAAATTATGCTTAGCACAGAGCATCTATTTAACTAAATTTAATGAAAAAATGCGAACAAATGAATGCAGCATGTTTAAGAGGCAAGTAAAATTCACATCATGTTACACTTTAGAGAGAAGACATTCCATCTGTAATTATTTCTGAAGTACCGTATGACATTTGTATTATTCATTGGGACATAAAGGAAATTACTGACTGAACAGTTTTCACTGTTGGAACTCCCTTGCGCTTGTCACTATTTAGGTTATTTTTAATCTGCCCTTAGTACACAGAAATAATTTTCTAAACCCTGGCTGTAAAAATTTGTGTGTTCAAGGTACTGGTTCTGCATTTACTGTCACGTGACACCGACATGATTTTTTTGAAAGAAAAAAAAAGGATTCTCTCAAGTCAGTATAAGGACTTCAGAATGATAATTTTATATTTAAATGGTTTAGGGGTGTTTTTAACAGCAAGGAATCATTTATCAGTATAATTCTAAAGCAAAAATAGTGCAAGCCATATGCAACAATTATTGCAGTTTATCAACACAGAAAATCCTCTGTGCCTCCTTGTTCATCACTCCAGAATTTGCATTTCTATTCTTCTCCTTCATTCAGGTTTTTATAGCTTGCTGACTGCCAGGGTCCCTGATGACTAATCTTTTTTTATTTTCCCTGTAGTGCTTGATACTGAGAAAATATTTTATGCTACTGTCTCTAAATGGGATGAATTACTCTACGGACATGCTTTTCTCCTTCTATGGACTATGGTAGGACCTTAAATGACTAGCTGAGTGAGATAAATATCTTTACTATCTTTGAGATATCTCCTCTGTTAAGTACAGCTGAAATTGCATAGGAAGTTAAGGATTATTAGAGGTCCTTCTAGTAACTCTAACTGCATAATTCTAACTTCCTTGGGAACACAGGTTAAAAAGACTTGCAAATACTATTTAATTTTCTAAACATGTTGTTCAAAACAAAATCTACTGTCTACTGTTGCCGTATTCTACAAATTGTATCATCTTGCTGTAAGAATGACTTTGCTATCTTTCCTCAGAGCTTCATATGCAACTTCAAGTTGAAAGCTGAATATCATAGTGTACTTCTGATTTAACACACACGCACACATGATTTTATATATACCCACTCTCAGCATTTTTACTTTGAGCAAATGTAGATTGATGACTGGCTGCAAAGCTCTTTGTTTTTCTACACCCACTCACCACATCTGCTCTTTATTCTCATCTGTGGAGAAGCTAAATATTCCTCCCTACTCCCCTGAACAACTCTCAGAAACATAAAAAGGATTTGGATAAACCTATATGCTTAAACACCACAAAATGATCTGTGTGGGGTTTTTTACCAACATTTTATCTCCCAAAATTTAAGAGAAGAAAAAGCCGCTCTGCATTCTCCAGGAGTATCTGTAAATATACACTGACTCTTCTGATAGCTTCAATGAAAAAAACAAAAAACAGCAAAGCCCACAAAATAGATATATTTTCTTCCCCTCTTTCCATCTCCCGAAATCAAAACAAGGAAAAATGAAACATTTCACTAAATCCCTAAGCACTTCTTTTTTCCCCTCTGGCTAGCAAACAGAAGAATGTATTCACTCTAAGATGGAAGGCTGAAGGAAAGGTTTAAAACTGCAGAAGAAAAACCTGCCGCGTGGCACATGGGCTCCAGCCTTCCCTAGGTGTCACTGAGTAAGCCTAAGACTCTTCAAACTGTCTTCTAGACTCTTTCTAGCAGCACGAATCTTTCAGTTGTGCTGTCATTCTTTCCTTGTGGGAACAGTAATCAAACCTCTCAGAACCACAGCTCACAGGTGAGGAGGCAAGGCAGTATTTAGCAAGGATTAGAAATGTACTGGACTGGTGCAGCCCAGCTGCTAGTAAAGGAGATTATCTCACTGGTAATGACTCTTTGAGCACTTGGCAGGGTGTAATTGGATTTGTTAAGACAGTACTAGCAATTGGATGGAAATAAACATTTCTAATACTCTATGCACACATGGCCAGTCTGTGCTTTACAGGCTGACAGGGATAACATTGTCTGAAGCAGACTCTACTGTGAATTTTCTAGATCAATGTTCTGTCTTCAAGACTTTTCTTCAAATATAATCCCAGTTGTATTTTCAAATCAACTGTGTGAAACAGGAATGCGGGATGGGAAAGATTTTGTTCTCTTTTTAATTAACTGTTTAAAAAAAATAATCCTGCCAACCTAGAAAACACCATGGTCACTAGGACAGTACTAAAACTGGCAAGAATGTTTACTATCTGAAAGCCATGGATCAGATCAGAAAGAGCAGTTAATTATTCACACCCTGCTTACAACAGATAATAATTCCTACTAATAGGGCATGCAGCCTCCCCTAGGCTCAGCAAACTCCCATTAATCTTCAGAATCTGAAGCACAAAAAAGTAAGATGGAAACACTTCTGTAAGCATAAGCAACTGGAATAAAAATCGTCAGAGCGCTGTCATAATGTTCATCATTCCTTTTTTTTATCACGTCTTTATCTGCCTTCCTTATTTCTAAAAGTGAGTAAGAAACAGAAAAGGTCTCAAAATAAAAGATTTCAGCAAATGACAGACTAAGGAAAAAGCAGTCCTGAATTGAAAATTGTTTTCACTTCTTTTACTACTTTAGAAGACTAAATGGCCAAAATATTTGCATTTTTTTTCTTGCCATTTTCTCCTCAAGATCACAGAAAAATATTTTATGCTTTGTTGAAATACAGGTCATGAAATATGAGTGTATTAAAGAATAAAATCTTAAAAATGAAAACAGACACTTCCTTCGGTGTTACAAAAATGGTGTATTTACTGTACAATGAGGCATTTTCCTGTAACTGTATTATGCAAAATGTTACTGTAACCCTTCAGCTGTGTTATCACAGTTGATACAAAACTGGGAGTAGTGACTGATACACCAGTGGACTGTGTTGTCATTCAGAGGGGCCTCAATAGGCTAGAGAAATAGGCAGAGAGGAATCACATGAAGTTCAGTTCAACAGGGGGAAATGCAAAGTCCTGTCCCTGGGGAGAAATAACCCCAGGCACCAATATACGCTGGGGGCTGACTGGCTGGGAGGCGGCTTGGTGGAGAATGACCTTGGGGTCCTGGTGGGCAAGATGACCAGGAGCTAGCAATGCTCTCTTGCTGAAAAGGCGGCCAATGGCCGCTTGGGCTCTATTAGGAAGAACATTACCAGTAGGTTGAGGGAGGTGATCCATCCCTTCTCTTTAGCACTGGTGAGACATACCCAGAGTTCTAGGCCCAGTTCTGGGCTTCCCAGTACAAGAAAGATATGAATTTCCTGGACAAAGTCCATCACAGGCTACAAAGATGATTAAGGGACTGGAACATCACACAGATGAGGAGAGACTGAGAGTGCTGGCACGGTTCAGCCTGGAGAAGAGAAGGCCCAAGGGGATCTCAGCAGTGTGTACAAATTCGTGATGGGAGAGAATGAAGAAGAGGGAGCCAGGCTCTTCTCAGTGGTACCCACTGACAGGACGAGAGGCAACGGACACAAACAGGAACACAAAATTCCATCTGATGACAAGAAAGCACTCTTCTTACTATGAGAGTGGTCAAACACTGGAACACATTGCCCAGAGAAGCTGTGGAGCTTCCATATGCAGAGGTATTCAAACCCAAGTGGACATGATGCTGGGCAATGTGCTGTAGCTGGCCCTGCAGACTAAAAGTTCTCAAAGGGGGCCCTTCCAACCTAAACGATTCTGTGATTTTGTGAACAAGGTTTAACATTTTTCCATTTATTTATGTAACTAGTCCAGCTATTCCATCTCATACGCCTTACTGCAGGTCCAATCATAGAACTTCCACTCAGTCAAAAAATTCACTACATGATTCTTCCCAACATTCAGGTCTTACACACCTCCTCTTTAATAATTTTACTTATAAGCAACTGCACCTCTGAAACAACAAAACAGTAAAGCAGGACTGATTTTTTTTTTTGTTTCTAGGCCAGGCTGCTGCTGTTTTTTGTCATAAAGAAATAAAGATTATAGAAGTGCTTCAATTACACTGTGATTTTTTGTTAACCAATTAAATGCCATAGTACTCACCAGAGGCATTTGATCAAAGGTGCGAACAATGGACAATTTATCTACAAATAAGCAGAAAATTTGACCTATTGATATAATTTTAACATATAATCACTAATTCTATTGAAAAACAGTTACAAATACTCATTTCTACCTGCTGGATTGCCACGAATAAGCTCCATCTTCTCCCAAAGAATATGAATTTGCCTTTCCAGCTGTTTGTTCAGTTCTATTTGTGTCTCATATCTGGTTTTCCATTCATTACCTTAAAAAGAAATACAGGGTTATTCTGGTTCCCAGATTGTTTTGTGCAAGTTTGTTTTCAAGTAAAAGTTAGCATTTTTTCAAACTGTTCCCACTTTTTTCTGGAGACTGAGAAAGTCTCCACTTGGTAGCCCTCACAATGAGGATTTTTGCATACAAAAGAGCTTGAAAATATAAATCAAGGGAATTTTACACTGGGCTTGCTGTGGCCAGAATATTAACCAACTCTATGAATTCACGTTATTCATAGTTTCATTAATAATTAAAGCTAACATGCAGCATGTAGTATTCCTTAATTTCACATTTGCAACATCACACATATAATAGTCATGTTTGAAAAGGGAAAACTTAAATTTCTAAATAAAAATTGGTATCTCCATAGGGCGTACCCAAAAGAATTAATTTTCTGTTTCCTAACCAATTAGCAAGACTCTTGTTGCAATTCACTTACCTTCATCTTCAATACTTCTAAGTCTTTTTTCCAGTTCTGTTACTGTGCTTCTCAGTTCAAATATTGAGATTTCAAGCATTTGCCTGTGTATTTAGAAAAGTCAGTAAATTGGCTATTGCATTAATCTTATTATTTAAAAGAATAAATTGAATATATTTTCAGATTGAGCATCTACTAGTCTCCCCTATGTAATTACATCATCCTGCCCATGGGGTTTTTTTGTATTTTTCTCTACGGATACTACAGTTCCTTAAAAACAATAGAAGCATTTCTACTTTTTTAATAAAATTACTTCCATAAAAAATCAAGACCAACATTTCCTAAAATTTAATAACTGTCTAGCAGATCAATAGAATTAAACAAATGCAGAGAAGACACAGGCTTTAATTTTTCATCTGAAAGAAGATGCCCAGGGAATATTTTTTCAAACAAGGATATGCCTGAGAGATGTGCTATTTGAAATTCTGAATTAATTCTTCATTTTGACTCATCACTCAATGATTAATAGTTATTTTCTAAATTGTACCCATAACAAAACCAATCAAAGCATACCATGTATTACAACTATCAGAAAAGAAAGCCAGTGATTAAAGTAAGATGAGTGCTACAAAAAATACAGGAACCAAAGCCACCACTTTTTTCAGTACCTTAAACTTAATCTTGTGGGAAAATATATTTTTGCCCACTGATTACTTCTGTATACTGGTCAGGCAGCCAGACAACTGACAAGTGTCACGGAAACTGGACTCTTTCTGCCTTGGAAGGCCAGAAGCAGAAGCTAGCAGAGGACTTACTCTGGTGAGAGCACAACCCACTTGCATGCATCATACAATGTGCAGAATGACTCTCATCTTTTTAAGTGGCAAGATGGTAGTTTAGTGGTCTACAATGAATCGTATGATCTCAAGCCTGCCACAAGGAAATTACTGCTAACTAAATTATTGACCATATTCATGCCAACAGCCTGGTTATTTTTGGAGATGTCCATGGAGAAATGCTCCTGCCTGTGAGATCCCAGGAAGTCAGCCCACACCAGCATAGCTGCAAGAAAAACACACTGCAACACAAGAGCAGTTTGCGGTTTTGTCCTTTAAAGTTAAGCTTGGAAGGCCAAGATTTCAAAAAAACAACCAATGGTTCTTGGGTGCCTCCAATTTTCAGTGCCCAAATTGAGATATTTCAAAAGATCTGAGAACACAACTGCCAATACGGCCCTTTGGAAAACACTTTACATTACATTACATTGATGACAGACATCTTTCAAATCTTAGCCTAGTTCATTAAAACATTGAAGAGAGAAAATCATTGTGCTGTCCTATCTTTTAGCATTTTTTTTTAAAGGGGGGCTCCCATGTCAGCATGGATCTTCTCTTTCTGAACATGTTCATAATGAGAAATGCTCTTCACAAAATAGTCAATTAGCCTATGAGAAATAAAATCTCTGACGATAGAGCTGATCACTAAGAAATAGTATCAGCTGTTGCACTCCTCATGCTCACAATCAGTGAGTGACATTTATTTTCCATAGCTTGGATCAGATTAAACCTGAAACCTGCAGAAGCAGAAGCAAACCAACCAGTCTTAAGAAACAGAAGAGAGATGCCTGGAATGGGGAGGGCTGAAGAGCTGAAATAGCAAAGTTTTCTTTACATTAAGAAGAGTAATTTAAGGTCATTCAAGTAAGTTTTCAGTGCAAGAAACACACTGTAGCACAATAAGACAGATATCTCGAATGGCAGGGGAGAGCTGGGTCTTCCAGTCCCTCCTTGCTCCGTTGCTCTTTTTGTCCCTACCAATGTTTAATTCGATAGCAGGGACATCGTCAAAGAAATAATGAAAGTACCAGTAACTTGCTGGAGACAGAAAGGGTGTGGTGGAAGCCCCAACAAAAAAGATAGACTCAAAACATGAGTCAAAAAGCTTAGATGCAGGAAAACCAAAGGAAATCTGATTGCTGCTGCCTATTTGCTCTCACTCCCAATGAAAGAGGCTAGGAAGAAGAAAAAAAAAATTTTACTACATAGCTGGTATGATTCCAGTACAAATAGATAAGGTTTCTGTAAAGCAGATTTCTATCAACCTCTCTGTGCTTGGGAAAGAGGAAATTATGATGACAGTGAGTGTTAAAATGGGATTTTTGGAAGGAACTAACACTGTAAATCAGCCACAGACAAAGCTATAACTAGAGCTGAGCTGTATCAAAATGAAAACGCTTTCCTTTTCAAACAAATCCTAACTAGGTGCTTACATGGGTGCAGAGGGATAACACAGGAAGAATGAGTTCTTTAAGTCTAGTGTTTTCAGTTTTTAATTTCTGTTAGCATTCCAAGACTATAGACAACATGTCTTACATTAGATTTTATTATTCTTTCTGCACCATTAGCAAAACTGCCAGCCAATTTCCAATTATATTTTGTCCTGATGAAAATGTGTACAGAAATGATAAATTGTCAGGTGTCAGACTGTAATTGCTACACTGACATAAAGTCTTATTTTCATTTGGCAATTTAAACCAGTTTTTTAAAAAATCTATTTATAATCAAACATTTAATACTCCAGTAGCACCCAGAAAGTAGCCAGAGTGGAACCTCTCTATTTTAGTCACTGTACATGCAGTAAATTAGTCCCTGCACTGACAGAGAAGGGATGTAGAAATAAATCACTTTGACCAGCTTGGTAATTATTTCAGCTTTTTAATGTATCAGAGTATTTTGCATTTCTGGAGTTATTTCTAATTGTGATAGGACGTGACGGTCGTGCCATGTATCTGTTACTGTGAATTTAATGCAGCTGTGTAAGGCAGCCTGCCCAAACAGAGACTTGGTCTGTACTTAGAGGGATTGTGGTGTGACTTCACCTGCAACCTCACATGTGTTAAACATAATTAGACATATTCAAGGCCTATGAATCTTTCCCATGTCAATGGACAATTTACAGTCATCACAGGAGAAAGCCCATAAATCCTGGAAGCTCACATTTAAGTCATCAGGGGAACTTAACTACATCTTTGCATACTAAGCATAACATGAAAGCTCTTGTGAAGAGAAGGAGAAAAAAGTGCAGTTCAAATAAGAAGGCTGCGACTGAAATGACAAAAGAAAAAAAATGCTGAGTTTCTTTTTAAGACAGTTCACAGGTGTTATTTCACTTGGAAGTGACAGCCACTTAGGATGAAAGCCATTTTCCTGCACGTTTTGCTATCTGGATCTGGATATCTGGTACACGTATCAGGCAAAAGACTGCCTGAAGCCATTTTCTATAGTGGAGAGAAAAATCAGTGAAACATTACAGAGGCAGCTCAAGGCAAATCATCGGTTCTGGGGCACCAGCTCTAAAACATGGCAGGCCTTTACTGGTTCCTGGAGAAGGCAAAATCTATAGATGCTTTCTATGAATGAAGCAGAAACAATACTGCACAGTGCAAAAGGCAC
>NW_009258484.1:1713281-1715559 GCF_000687185.1 Egretta garzetta | reverse complement strand
GTACGGGCTTCTGCTGCTTGCAGGCAGCAGTGTGCTGGGAAAATACTGCAGCTTCCCTTGCCAGGGAGACCACAGAAGCTTAAATCTCACAAGCTGAATTAACACACAACTCCATGAACATTACTAAGTAGGTGACATGCATAAATATATGGCTTTAAGACTTCTTTGTCTATTAAGAAGTATACTGCAGTATTACACGCCTTCTCTCTCTCAGAAACATTTCCCAATCAAAACTGCACTGAATATTGATTACAGTAATTCAGCCAGATCTAAACTGACTTTCTTTAAAGCCTTTGAAAGATTTCCCAGTATTACATCCACAGTCATTGAGAATCAGCAGGTACTTTAGGTACAGACCCCTTATGGACATGGATGATTCAATTTACTCTTTGAAGTAAAAAAATCTCTTCTTCATGAGTGTTAAATGAGAGCCATAGGTGGGCTGTTAGCAAACTGCCTAAATGGCACAATAATCAAATAAGCCAGGAAAAAGACAACAAGGATGAGATGGCTGTGAAGGAATGCAGACAGCTGTCTGCAAAACCAGTCATCGCCAGCTTGCTTTATACCTAATGGAGAGAATCAGGCACCTCCCAGGGTGTGAGCCAGCTCACGCTACGTCAGCCAGCCAAAGCAGGTCAGGTGAATCACACTTGCAGAGCACCCTTCCGTATTTATTGACTGTACTCGCCACCAGTTTAGCTGCAGATGTCCAACCACCCTGGTCCTTAACAGGCTGAATGACTAACTTCAATGAAATAGGCAATAACGGTGTTCATTTGCACACACAAGCTACACACAGGGAACAGGCGCAGAATCCACCTGGAGCAGCAAGTCTCCTACGGTCGTGCCATCAAAATAAAGGCTTTTATTAAATATATATTTTCCTTTCATCAGCAAATAAGTCACCACTTCACAATGTGTCCTGGGCTTTGGGCCCAGTCTTGCAGAAGATTCTCAGGGATGTTAGCAAGAACTTAAGGTACCTAAAGAATCCACGTTTTCATTAATTAAAAAAAAATAAATCAGAGCAGTGAAACAAAGCCAATACCATTCTGCTTTTTACCTGAACACCTACAGTATCAGGATCATGTGTCAGGTAAAAGAATTGGTGCATGCAGAGGATAACTGATACGTTACACTGACACACCACTGTGCAGGGAACAGTAAAAGGACATTTGCTTACACGTTGGTGCAAGTATGATCAAGCTCCCTGTTGTGCCATTTTGAATGCAGAAGCTGCCTAACCATTTTGACTCTGTTAATATTGGCTTCCTCCTTTCCATTAGTGAATAAACATTTTATAAAGTTCACAACTGCAGGACTAGTTTGAAAAGCAAGTGATTTTTCCAGGGGAAAAATCAGTATGGTATAGAATGTTTGAAGTGTAAATATTAAGGGTCTGATGTAAGGTGACACAGGAGCATCTGACATTTCCTAATTTTTCCTTTATTAACATTCAAAAGGCAACACAGGGAAAAATGTGTAACTTCCTAAGCAAACTGGGAAGAAAAACAACCTAGAATCCCACCACTGCGTGAACATCAACAACCATCAGCACGCTGAAACATTTGCTGCATAAGCAAGGTGACTAACTGGTAGCAGTGACAAATCCTCATCTCTGCAAACTGCACTGAAGAGATACCATACCTTCCCTATAGGTTTCAGATATTTACTGAGAGTAGAGTGAAATCCAGCTTTCCAGTTTTATTCAACACGGTGGAAAGAAGTTGGGTTGTTAAGCATTGGAACGGGCTGCCCAGGGAAGTGGTCAAGTCCCCATCCCTGGAAGTATTTAAAAGATGGGTAGATGAGGTGCTTAGGGACATGGTTTAGTGGTGGGATGGCAGGGTTAGGTTAACGATTGGACTTGATCTTAAAGATATTTTCCAACCTAAACGACTCTATGATTCTAAGTGTGTTTAAAGAGCACCTCATTGTCCACTTGATTCTTCTTCCCTCAAACAGGCATGTGAGTTCCTTTCTGTTCTTACTACATCATGGCTTCTAATCCCAGTGTACTGGTTTTGGCTGGGCTACAGTTAATTTTCTTCACAGTAGCTCATACGGTGTTGTGTTCGGAGTTGCGATGAAATCGCTGTTGGGCTGAGCAGGGCTCGCACGGAGTCAAGGCCTTTTCTGCTTCCCACACCATCCCACCAGCGAGTGGGCTGGGGGTGCACCAGAAGTTGGGAGGGGGCACAGCTGGGACAGCTGACCCCAACTGACCAATGTGACCATTACACACCACGTAATAATGTCTTCAGCAATAAAACTG
>NW_009258484.1:1695525-1712389 GCF_000687185.1 Egretta garzetta | reverse complement strand
GCTTGGGCAGCACCCGAAATCAACCGCACAAACAGGGCAACAGTTTGGGCCCGGTTAAAAGAGTTTTGACCACGTAGGATGAACTGATGGTGTGCTAAGCTTTTCGTGACCTGGGAAACAACTACCTGCAGATTTTTATTTTTTTTTAAACACTTCTTATGGATGGAAAGTAGCACTGTTTTAAATAAATGCTTTGACCCACGTGTGAAGGCAAGCGCAGCACAGCAAGGCCTGGTCTTAAGTTTTGAGTGCCTAGCCTGTATTTTAGCACCCTTGATAACTGTGATCCGTGCTGTGCATAAACTAGTTTGCAAGAACCTAACCTGAGACAGGAAGAGCTTAGAATAATTGGTCTTAATCATCCCTGACCAAGCCAATGGAGTCGATTAGTCAATATATACAGGCTAATATTTTAATTGTCTTGCAATGGTCCGGATTCATGCTTAAAAACGTTTGATGTTGCATTTGTCAAACAAGGAATTTCAGCTAGGTTCATGGCTTTCTCAAGGTAAAGCTTTATGGGGTGGACTGAATTAATCAAACAGCTTAATGCTGCAAGAGTGGCATCACCTCCGTCAGGCTCCCCCTGTCGCCTTCTCCGGCTGCTTCAGTGCCAGCTTTGACATTCATGTAACACTCCCAGTGAGCCAGTACAACTCATGAAACCTAGAAAACTTACACTGGGGAAAATGCTTGCAGTTTCTGCCGGTTAGTGAGCTGAAATGGCTCACCGGCTGCTCAGAGAAGCACCGGAGATGAAGCAAAGGACAGGGTGAAACTCTGAGTGAGTAGTGTGCTCGCAGATCAGCTTACCATTTCATGGGACCTGGTGCTCACTTGAGAAAATACCTGTTCACTTTCTCAGGAAGGAGATGGGATGTAATTTTGCTTTACTGGTATGCTATGAAAAAAGAAAGGGTATCATTTCTCAGTTACTCAGGAGCAATTCTGTTGCACGAGCAGCAAGCCAAATGCAACAGCCCTACAGCCTGTTGGCAACAGAGGCACTGCTTCTAAAGTTTAAAACGGGTTATGTATTACCATTACTTTAATATAGAGTAAATCAGCATTACCATCCAAAAGTTGGCCCTGAAATTTTGTGCATTTTAGTCCTAAGGTGGTAGCTTGGGACACTGGAATGGGCCAATCTAACACCCTACTGATAGTGCAACAGCAGGGTCACTAATCTAGCAGGATCTAGTGTCTGGGGGCAGAACAGTAGAATGGAGGGTGAATGAGAAGCTTGGCCATAAGAAGAAAAAAGTAATTTTAATTTCACTTGTCTGATATGTATTAGGGCAGGAGGTAATTTTTGACAGTCTCAAGTTGTAATTGATGCTATCATCTAATCAGTGAATCATCACTCGAGGTGTGGATTGAATTCAAAATGGTCTGAAATACTTTAATCAAGAAAGAAGGAAGAGTGCTGCACTGTAGCTGCATTTAAATTTAGCTGCTCATTTTGCCTTCAGGATTTACTGAATGCTACCTTTTATTTAAGATACATATTGAAAACACATGCCATACCAAACCACTGATTTAAGATGGGGAAAATCTTTTTAGTAGGGCCAGCTGTGACAGGACAAGGGGTAATGGTTTTAAACTAAACCAGGGTAGGTTTAGACTAGATGTAAGGATGAAGTTCTTTACAATGAGGGTGGTAAAACACTGGAACCAGTTGCCCAGAGAGGTAGTGGAGGCCCCATCCCTGGAAACATTCAAGGACAGGTTGGACGGGGTCTGAGCAACCTGATCTAGTTAGCGGTGTCCCTGCTCACTGCAGGGGGGTTGGACTAGATGACCACTAGGGGTCCCTTCCAACCCAAAACATTCTATGATTCTATGAAGTAATGACTTTGACCTGGGTTAGCATTCATAACTAACTCAGGGTACTGAATCTTAACAGCTAGGGTGTTAACCAGTAACCATTTTTACTCTTACCAGTTTTAGTGAAGAACTGCTTCAAGATTAACTTAACCAGCCTACTGAATAGTTCTCAATTGGAGGGAACATTCAGGGAGCTCAGAAAGATCCCTGGAATCACAAGGAAGCCTGAGAAGAGGGAGCACAGGGTAACTGAGGGCTGTATCCTGGCCATGGTGTCCTCTCTGCCCCAGGAGACTTTTCTTTCACCTCCTCTCCAGGATGCTTTCAGGTCCCAGCCTCAACTCAGGGATTCCTAGGTGTACCTAACTAGGTAAGCTCTCAGGAACTAGGTCACAGTGCGCATAAGGATCCAACCCAGACCACACTGGCTGGGTTGGCACAGGACAGCAGGGCTAACTGTGTGCTTCGCCAGATGGTTTGGGAACTGGAGTGAGAGAAGAGCAAAAGTGTCCTGTGGACTGAGGTCTTGTGTGAGTGGATGAAACTTCACCAATATTTTTAACAATTACAGCAGTAACATAGTGACATTTGCAGCACGTAAGAGCTTTCCTGCATTTCTTTATTCCAAGTAAATCGGTTAAAATTAGAAACATAGATACCTGTAAATGTACTTTAGTTGTTTTAAGGCTTTTAATGTTGACACTAAAATTTTTAGTGAGAAAATTTAGGAAACTTGGTCACAACACAATCTCATTTGAAAACAGCATTTTATACTTAAATATGTATCTTCAGATTATGTGAAGGCAAGAAACAGCTAGAGTTGCTTAAAAGCAAGGTAGCCCAGTTGCTGAAGACAAACATTTGGATTATGACAAATTAATTTTTACAAAATAGTTGTTTTTGTAGCACCAGTAACTAGAGTATGATGAGATGACTGGCTGCGTGGACAAGGGGAAACTGGTGGATGTTGTGTATTTTGACTTTACTAAGGACTTTGATATAGTCTCCCATAGCACCTTTATAGCCAAACTGGTGAGTTACAGATTGAATAACTGGGAAATAAGGTTGGTGGAAAATTGGCTGGGCCATCAGGCTTAAAGTCTGGTGATGAGCAGTATGACTGCTTGACTCCAGGATCAATGCCTGAGTCGATGCCCTTAATTCTTTATTAGCAACCTGGAAGACTGAGCACCCTCTCGGCAAGTTTGCCGATGACGATGAATTGAGGGGAGCAGTCACTACGCAGGAGGGCAGGGCTGCCATGCAGAGCGGGATGTACAGCCTGCAGAAACAGGCTGCTGAAAGGAACCTAATGAAATGCAACAAAAAGCAAATGCAAACTTCACGACATTTGGGATGGGAAAAGCCCATGCATCAATACAGGCTGGGGGTGGTAACTAGAATGCAACTTCACATGAAGAGACATGGGGGTCCCTAGTGAAGAAGCTGACCATGAGCCAGCAACACACCTTGCGGCAAAGGCGGCCAACAGCCTCTGGGGCTGCATTAGCAAGAGTGTTGCTGGGAGATGGAGGGAGGTGATTCATAGAATCATAGAATGTTTGGGGTTGGAAGGGACCCCTAGAGGTCATCTAGTCCAACCCCCCTGCAGGAGCAGGGACACCGCTAACTAGATCAGGTTGCTATTGTGATTCTTCCCCTCCATTCAGCACTTGTGAGACCATGTGCTGGAGTGCTTAGCTTTGGGCTCCCAAACAAATCCTAAGGGCTGCCAAGCTGGTTAGGAACTGGCACACGTGGCCTGTGTTCAGCCTGGAGAAAAGGCAGCATAAGAGATCTTAGTGCTGTCAACAGCTACCATAAGAGAAGGGTGTAGAGAAAATGGAGAAGCCAGACTCTAAGCAGCAATGCACCCAAGTGCTCATAAAAAATTTTGGCCCAGCATAAGGGAAAAATATTTACCTTTACCAGAGTCAAACCTGCCAAAGGTTGCCCAGAGAGACTGTACAGTCTCCATCCTTGGAGATAACCAAACCTCAAGCAGAATTGGCATGGAGTACTCTGCTCCAACTGGACCTGTTTTGAGAAGGAGGGTGGACTATGGATCTCTGTGGTGTGGGACATCTGGAGGTCCCTTCCAACCTACACCATTCTATGGTCATCCGAATAACTAAGCTGGTCAGCATGTTTTGGTGGAAGGTAGTTTTACTGGGTGGTACTTTTACCAATTCTTTTTAAAGGATTACAGATTTAGTTTGTCAAGGAGTATTAAGAAACAGGCTATCCCAAAGTGTTTTTAAATCAGCACTAAACCAACCAACCCTTGGAATCTAGAGGAATCCATTCAAATGCAGGGGTTTAGACTTGACAGAACAGTGGCTTATACCTATGGAATGATGAAGACGCGCAAGACAGGAGTAGCTTAGAATGATATAGAGGTCCTTAAAAGTAATCTTCTCAAGATAAGATTTGAGACAAATATTGTAGCAGAAAAGAGTTTGAATAGATTTGGAGATAGCAATACATTAGGAAGTCAGGTGGCAGTTCATTCAGTAAACAGCATTAGTAAGACTACTTGCAGGACTGCCATACATCAGAAGATACTCAGTGTTCAAAGGAGAAACAAAACCAAGCTGGGAATAGAAAACGAACCTAAGGTATGAGGCTTAGGGAGCTTCAGTGTGTATACTGTATAAAAGGGAGAGCTAAGATAAGGCAGCAAGTGTGTAAAGGCTGTTGTATACGGTACAGGAACTGGGGGGAAGCGTATGGATTTGTTGCCCAGGGCCCAAGTAGCGACAGCTGAAGCAGGGTAAGTTCAACAGCATAATACTTCCAGCAGTGAGAATTAACTAAACTTTGGAACAACGTGAAAGGGAAGATGATGGATGTATCACATTAAATGTGGTAGGCATTATTAAAAAAAAATTAGCTTTAATCTACTTTGAGACAAATTTGAGGCTGAGTACATGTGAAAAGAACAACAGTGAGTTGAACAGGACAACCATACTCACCTGATACCGATGGCATTTAAATCTTTTTTTCTTCAGTGTGCTACACCTTGGTCTCTTGAAGACTGTAACACTTGGATCTTAACTGCTGTTTTAATACAAATTGTTGTTCTAATGGTTCACAGATAAAGCTAAAGGGCATGAACTACATGCAAAAGCAAAATGGGAGGGAGAAGGCAGATACAAATACATACATCCCTACTGTAAATGCAGTTCATAACAACAAAACCACTTTTTCTTGTGTTAAGTCTTTGGTAGCCTTAAACTGGTTATACTTGCTGGCAAGTGACACATTGTAGTAACAGAAATTGTAGTATACTTTTGATGGACCTTTTTGGTTTGAAATGTTTTAACCTTTAATTGGTTAGCTTGTTTCTATCGTAGACATACTCCAATACTGTTCTTTTATTACTTCAGAAGAAGTCCTAGTCTTTCCACTCACTGATCCATACAGTAGCTTCACATCGCAAGAAGGCCAAGCACAGATTAACCAATTTTAATTTAATCTTTATTTCCATAAATCAGTTACACTTCAAGTGGTTAGATCCTTTTTTTTCCCCCCCATTTCTCACCCTAAGTAAACACCCACAGTAGGTACCACAAAATGTGCACCTATTAGCTGTTTTCTGTATTTTTTCAATCTGATGCAAATACCATTTGCTAACAACCACTTACAGTTATTTTCTCCATTTACATGAAATGGAGACAAGTTGTAAGTCGATAGTTCTGCTTGCTGCAGGTCCAGTCAATATTAGAATGTGTAGCAGCTTTAAAACTCAATAATGAACTGTTAAATAAGTAGCAGTGTAAAAGCATCTCAAGGGTTCTACATATGGAGTTACTTCACACTGCACTAGGAACAGGATGAAAAACCTACACACAGTAGCATCTATTCTATTCCCAGTAGCATCTATTCTATTCCACACACATCTCTTCATTAAAAGGGCTTGTCTTCATACCCTTTGAAGACATACCTTGTGCAACTATGAATTTAATGGAATAAAGATGCTGACTGTTAGAACTACTTGTTGAAGCAAATACATGTAAGTCTTCCATTAGGAGGCCGTGATATATACTCTGAATCTTTCTGGATTGGCTGAAAAGTAAAGAATGCATAGAAGTTACTAGTGTCCTCTAGAGAATGTTTTTACAGAAAAATACTTTTAATTTATGCAAAACCATACTCATCCTCTCTACATAAAAATCTCAATTTCAAAGAATCTTTGTATATTCTTTATGGAGTCAACCAGAGAATACATTTTTCTAGAGTTGCAAATACCCTCATTTAGAAGAAACACTTGATATCTTTGGTTTGCTTATATGCTGAATGGAAAACAAAATAGTTTTAAAGGGGATAACTACCTAGTTACCTGAGGTTCATCTTTCATTTCTTCTAACCTGAACTTTGGATAAGATTAGCTGTTTGGTAGCTGAAAAGGGAAATTTTCTACAAAACAATGAAACACAAAGCTTATTTTAGTGCATATTAAATAAGACAAGGCTGTTTTAGTAAAACTAACTCTTAAGGATAGTTAAAAAAAAAACCTAGTAGTCCTATTTGTTCCAGAATTGGTAATCCTATTTGTTCTGGACCACCACCTTCTTTATAAATATAAAGTATTACAAAAATATTCACAATAGTATTTCTATATTAATCTATTAATACATATTATATTTTGAAAAAGTGCTTACAGAGGCAAGTTTATTAACTGCAAACTCATATCCTTCTAGTTGTCTAAAGTCCCGATCCAGTTGTTTAAAACCCTTGTTCAATACAGAACAAGGAGTTACGACAACTTTCATTTTTCCTTCTATGAATGCCCTCCCTACTTTTACATTTTCATGTCAAATTAAGTAACAGTTGCTTGAAAAGTAGAGTGTGATTTGTGTTAAATCGCTGATTAGCAATGTAGTTACTTCTAAATAGGAAGTTTCATCTCTAATGTAAGGCTTTAAGAAATACTTCATTGCTTTCATTTTTTATCCTTCTTCTCATTATCCAATACTTTATATTCATCTAACACAGCATGGCCGGTTTCCTTTGCAGTTCTCTTTACAACAGCTTTGATACCAATATTGTCAATGTTAAACGCTGTCACACCAACATTGATTGCAGAATTCATAGCGTTGTCTGTAGCATGGCCAGCATCATCTCCATACCTTAAGAAAGATAGCAGTTTTGTAGATACACATATTTAGTATTTTTCTCTTCATTAGAATTCTTTTGAAAGCAAGAATTTAAGCATTGCCAGGAATAAATAATAAACATCCAGCCTGAATGTCTAAAGACTAAAATTAGAAATTACCAAGCCATTTGAGTAAGGGCTGCTCCTCTATCAGACTGATTACTCTTTCAAGATACCAATATGCTTCTGCCCTTTTTCCTCAAAAAACCTTCCAGTCTTTCTCTAGTTTTCAAGAGTAGAAGGCTTTTTTTGTTTTGTTTTTAATTCTCTGATAGAGTAACAGCCTTGAATCACCAACATCTGATTTGCAGATCACAGAATTAATCTCACAGCAAAAGTGCAGCATTCGTCAATTTGATTAGTTATTTTCACTTCAGGAACATCATAAGCCAGTTTTATATAACATGAGTAAAATAGGCAAACTCACTTAAAGTGAGACTGTATCTTAGCCAATACAGTTAGACCAACAATTTGTTAATATTTGATAATTGATTTTTTCGTTTGCCCGTCTCAATTGCATCATTTGCAACTTCCTTTTTTTTTTTTTCTTAAAAAGAAAAAAGTTGGCCAGGTGTAGATACTGCAGTTATTTGTATCACTGTAAAAACCCACTAAGGTAGTAGCATCATACTTTGGCAGAAGTATAACTTCTGAAGCTGTTTTCCCCCAATTCTGATCAACATACACGTATGATGAGCATCTCTTTATAATTCCATCTGCAAAGGTATTGCAGCTAAGTTTTAGCTGAGTTTTTTGTTGATTTAAAGGCATCGTGATTATGGTCCTTTAAGCTTTGTTTCCATTAAGTGGAATTTAGCTTATTCACTGAAGTATTTTGAGTGGCAGAAATCTTTGTCACTGAAACAGAAAACAGCTTCCGTAAGAGATATCATGTAGAATTTTAATACATTTATATAGATAGATTCTAAAGATCAAGTATCAAATATTTTCAATTGTACTGCAATTAACGGCAACATTTAATTACTTGTTTTTCACTCTTAGTGGCTGTTGACTGCTGATTTCCGTATTTCCTATTTCTATATCTAAAACAAAAACATTAATGTGAATTTATGTGAAGAGAGTACCAGTGCAATACCTCGTGACGTTCCTACGGAAAACAAACATTAGCAGTAAAGCACCACTGACTAGAACTTCACTATCTAGCCTCCTATTTGAAATGCATCACAACACAACCCTGAATGCTGATCCACTTAATACCGTATGCTGTTTACCTCGTTACCTTCTGCTAGCAGCCTGTAGGTGCTTTCAGCAATCCTTTTTAACATCTATTTTGCTACACTTATCGCCGATTCCATTTAACCTACGTGCTTTTACTCTTCACGTTCTATCATAGCTATTGCACTTTTTTGAGTGGTGCGTTTCATACACAAAATTCATTCAATTTTGCAGTTATTTTTATATATTCCCTTATTCTCCACATCATCTTCCAGTACATGTACTCAACTTTGTTCTTCCCATCATCTTAATCCCAAGTGTTACTATCCTCTTCCCCCATTATCTTTTTCTAAGAAATCTGTATTTTGCAAGTCGAGGCTATCCTATTACTGCTATTTATGCCTTAGATTTCCTTATGCAATATTCTTTTATGTACCTCCTCGCTTTAGCCAGACCTGCTGATAGCTGAATTTCTTCCATTTTTCTTCAAATTTAGCTAAGTTTACATAAATTCAAGATCACAGTTGAGAGGTTTAAAACATACTGTAGAGAAAAGATATAAATCTGAACAGTGTTTGTAACTGTCCTGGTTTCAGATGGGATAGAGTTAATTTTCTTCCTAGCAGCTAGCATAGTGCTGTGTTTTGGATTTAGTACCAGAAGAATGTAGTAACACACTGATGTTTTTGGTTGTTGCCAAGTAGTGCTCAGACTACTCAAGGACTTCTCCTGCTCGGCCAGGTGCATAACAAGCTGGGAGGGAGCACAGCTAGGACAGCTAACCCAAACTGACCAAAGAGCTATTCCATACCATATAACGTCATGCTCAGGGGGGGCAGGGTTAGTCGGTCGGTCGCGGGAAGAACGATCGTGGCTCGGGACAGGCTGAGCATCGGTCAGCGGGTGGTAAGCAACTGCATTGTGCATCACTTGTTTTATATATTCTGTATATTCTCTTACCATTGTTATTATTACTATTGTTATTCTTCTCTCTTATTAAACTGTCTCTATCTCAACCCATGGGTCTTTTTTTTTTCTTTTCTCCGATTCTCTCCCCCATCCCACTGAGGGAGGGGGGGGAGTGAGCGAGCAGCTGCGTGGTGCTTAGTTGCCAGCCGGGTTAAACCACAACAGTAACACAGATGAAAGCTGTAATACTTCTAGAAGAGAGCTAAAAAAAATACTTACCACAATAATTTACTCATTTTTAACTTACAGGAGGTGCTTATTACTGTGCAGTTAGCAGCTGATCATGTGCTGCATAATTAGAGCAAAGCAGGTATTTCACTTAGCTTCCCTGCACTTTCATAAGCTTTTTTTGCCAGTATTCAAACACAGCAACAATATGTTGTAGAAGGTGAAACCAATAAAAACATAACTTACTTGTATTTGACGGTTTTTACAGTCTCAGTTGAAACGCTTTTAGCAATGCACTTTGCTGCACTTTCTAAACCTTGCCACACTGTTGAAAAACCTGTAAAAATGAACAGCTTATTTAAGTTCATAGCACTGAAAAGTATGCAATTAAATAAGTATAAGGAATTTTTATTACCTTGAACTCCACTTGCTGCTACCACCAGAGCACCATCAAAAGTGGATTTGCCATCTTTATCTTTCTTAAGGGATTCTGGAACTAATTTGCTGCCGTGCTTCTTCACGTGTGGAGCCAGCTCCTTTCCAACACAGCTTGCAATAGAACACACTCCCTCAACTACCATAAAACAATAGAATGCAGATTACTTAGCAAGAACACAGAACGTCTTTCTTTAAAAGTCCTTACTCCTACTTAAGTTTCACTGAAGTCTTATGTGTTGCTCCTATTTAAATATCTTTATTTGAAAGACAGACTTTAATCCACACTTAAGTGCCCAACTGATCGAGAAGAAAGCTTACTTTATAGATTTTGCACAACTCCAATTCCTAAGAAACAAGTAAGGTTGGTCTTATGGCTACAAGCACTTTAAAAGCAATACATACACATCACATGCTCTGATTTCAAGAAACTGTTTTCATTGTTCTGTTATCCCCAACTTGCAGATAGGGAGCAAGCTGTATTTCTTTCCTGACCTGTCTTCTCGAGAAGTCTTTCTTACAATCATAAAAATACTTTGAAGAGCTGGAATAATATCCAGCACAACTTGCCTTTAAATTTGGATGAGTCACTTGACACTAAATACGAACACTAATGCAGATAACTAACAGAATGAAGTTACTGAGAGCTGCTAGGGTTACCAAACACCTCTGAACACCAAACCATTTCTATCTGCAAGTTTATACATAGTCTAACAGACTTGTTTCAGGTGTGCATCTTTAAAACCATGCATACACACATTCACTAGTGGTAGAACATGTATGTTAGTAACCAGTGACAGTACAGCTTTTAAAATAGATGGTTATCAACAAGAGAGAACACGAAGCATTTTGCATTAACTGTCTAAAACTTAGAAAAACATGCCAAACTAAAACGGTACAGACTATTCTTTTAGGAAAGAAAAAGATGCCTCAAGGCCATATAATAAACATCAGTCATACAGCATGTCTCTTGCAGGAGATAACTAGGCACAAACTACTGATCACTTGATTTCATCAGGTCAGTCCCTCCTCTAGTTCATTGGCTAGAGAAACCAGCTCTCATTTTACAGAATATTTATTATTATAGGCAGAAATATAATATGCTATGAAATGGAAATTTTTACCTAAGAATTGGCTGACTTTCACAGCTCCTCCAGTAGCCTGTTTTGCTACATGAAGACCCTTTGCTACAGTTGGGTTGACTTCCAGAGGTTTTTCTTCCGGTTGAATGTGTTCTCGCAGCTTAGAAGCTCCTTTGTGGATAGCTTTCCCAGTATATTCTGCTCCTTTTACTAGGCCCCAGCTTACCCAAGATGCACCTTCAAGGCAAAAATTGTGTTTCTTAGACTGTGTAATTTTATAGACTATGATTCCTACAGCTTCCCCTCCTCTGCCTCTGCAACAGTGACTTTAGAAACATTCTTGATTACACAGTCTGCAATTATATTCTTCCCTGACTGGGCCGGCATGAATTTCTGCAGTGATTTCTGCTCCTACACCACCCACGATTTTTCAATTCACTTTATAGAGTTTAATACAGCCAGCCCTCATCCAAATATCAGTTTAATACAGACACTCAGTTTTTTATTAGATATCCAAACCCCAGCTGGGTAAGAAGAGATAAAACTGCATGTCTCAATGCTATTAACATTCTGAAAATGTACAACCCAGCCCTCTAACCCTCCTAGCAGATTCATATTTATTACAATCAGCTGGTTGTCATTAGTGTATTCCGAAGGTTCTCAGAGGAAAAAAATGTCTATCTGCAGAAATCACAATAGGTGCCTGCTTTAATATAACTGCTTATACAGGAGTAAAATTGTTCTGTCACAGTGGTTTGAGTCCCAGGAGGTGACAGCCTAACATAGTCAAATGAGGAGCCTAACTCACTTGCAATGAACAAGACTGTTGGCAATGGATTTAAATTCTGCACTGTTTTTATAGAGCCCACCAAAGTATCCTTCAGATGATTACAGCTGGAGCTGGTGAGCAACTACTTCTGACTGCTCAGCTTCTACCAGCACACGTGCATTTAGGTGAAATCACTGTTTAAATATCGGTCACAGAGCTTTATATTCAACACAATGCTCTTATTACAACAGTACCTGACAAGATTCCGTGGGCAACTTTCTCGCTCCATTCTGGCAACTCTTTCTGATTTTCTGCTCCTTCAGGTTGCGGCTGGATATGTACAGTCTGAGGCAAGTTAATTGTATCACTAGAGGCTTCTGAAGGCTAACAAGTGAAAGCAAAAACCTGAGAATCTGCTTTGCAACATATTATCAGGATATCTGGTTTACATAATTCAGATCATATAGACAGATCCATTATCAAAAAATGCTAATGCTGTATACTCCTCGGGTAAGCATACAGAAATTCAATGGAAATTTGTGATTCAATTACTTTTGGACAGAAATGCTATGCATTCAAAGAAAGCTTATCAGACAGCTCAGCGTTTTCTGTATACTTTCTTCATCCAGTTACAATGAAAAGATTTGCCTGCCATATCATCAAGTAACTAAGTAGGAAAAACTTATAGTACAAGTTAACTAGCAAAAAAGATGAGAGACTTGTCCATTTATCGTTTTTATCTTCTCAGAGGGAAGTCAACTCTGTTGTTACTCAGTATGGGAACTGCAGTCCAGCTGCACTACAAGAATGCAGCTGTTCTAATTGTTTTGCTCCTCATCCTTTCCTCCCAAATTAAAAAATAAAGGAGTTTATTCATTTTATGTGCTGTCAATGCTTTTGCAGACTGGCACAGCCAAGGAACACATCAAGCTGTGCATGATACTGCTACCCACTTAAAGTTGGGTGGATAGGTTCGGTGTGATTTCACGCCAAACACTAGCATTTCTGGAGTAGACCGTAATCATTCAAACATAGCAACCACTACCACAGTCTGGTTAGTTTCTAAAAAGTGTAACCTCACTTTACACACTTCACAGACAATGTGTAATTAAGGTCTAATTAGAGAAAGCAAAAAATTGTAATAGATTTAGGTTTTGGTTGGGATTTTATTTATAAGACTTCTCCAATATAAAAGTAAAAAAAATTAAACATTTCAATGATTGAAAACACTGCTAGTTAATGATGGACAGCAAGAAAAAACCTTTTTGTTTAGTCTAGAAGAGTCTATATGAAAGCATTCATGATGAAACCTTATGAACAGAACAGAATACACAGTATAGAATATTTGATATTGCATGGAATTCTTAGATTCTTCTGAAATACTTACTGGAAATAAAAATAGGGTATTGCACAAAGATGGTTGTTGCAGTAAAACAAAACAAAAACATTAACAGAAGAGAGTAGATAAGTCTTGGAAAGTTGCTACGTTAACAATCTATCACTGACTTGTACTATATCATCAATTACTGCTTGACAGCGGTGTGAAATCTCCTGTTTAAGAAATGTCTTCAGCATGTAACCAAAACAAATTGGGGCAGGGCAGGAGAAATTACCCCTGTAACTAAAAAAACAACAAAACAACCCAATAAAAAACCCCTAAAGTATGCTCCAGATATAATTTAGTTTCACCACAGTTTGGGTCACTACCTAGAAAAACATTCAACAAGACGGAACGGGTTGCCCAGAGAGGTGGTGGAGGCCCCATCCCTGGAAACATTCAAGGCCAGGTTTGATGGGGCTCTGAGCAACCTGATCTAGTTAGCGGTGTCCCTGCTCACTGCAGGGGGTTTGGACTAGATGACCTCTAGGGGTCCCTTCCAACCCAAAACATTCTATGATTCTATGACTTCTAAGGTCTTTGCTAAGGAGCAGAAACGGGTTCTCGAATAAGATAGGTGACTCTATACTATAATTGTATTAAATATACTTGTTAATTAGATCCTCACAAGTGCTATATAAAACAGATACATTACATGGCCATCAGACTAGGCTTTGAAATATTTCTGCTCTATCACAAAGTCTTTAGAACTCCAGAAATCTGCCTCTGATTTGCAAAATGTGGTAGTCTGTGGTAATTGAACCAGCTCTTAACAAAAACCCAACCAAATTAAAAAAAAAAACCAAAACCACAGGGCACAGCATACATAGCTGCTTTCAACCAAGTCTGGAATCTCAGCAGTTCTAACATATATTTCAGTGACTTTTTTTTTTTTTTTAAACTATAAAATTTTGGAATCACTATCCTGGAATTTACCTGGACTTTGTGGCCAGACATCTGTTTAAATTTATCTTCAAAATTCGCTCTCTCAGTTGCTGGGAGCTGTGAAGATAACCCTACTCTCTCATGGGGTCCTGGCACCTGTGACATCATATCAGGGAACATTAACAAAAACATGGAATTTTAGGACAACAAGGAACTAACGAGATATCCAATTTGAACTAGTTCTACGCAGGAAAGATTACAGAATTTTATCCAGTAAGTCCTGCACTGAAACATCACATAATTCTGTAGTACTTTTCCCTCTGAAGTAAAAACAGTGGCCTCCTGTGCTTGTGACATTCCCTGCTGAAGTCAATTTTTAACAGAACTCTGCCCACATAGCATACTGCAAACTGGTCCTTCATCATTACTGCATTCAAGGCATGGTGATTCAGCAAGATGCTATCTTTCATTAAAAGATATAATCTTGCTATGAGCTTTTAAATAGTTATTGATTACCATTCTTCCTGAAACGGTGCTCCAGTGCTCTTACAGTAATATTTTTCACCTTGTTTCCAGTCACTGTACCTTACTGCACCTTTGTTGGACTACAGGTTTTTTTTCCTATTTTCTCTTATCTGTTAATATCTTACTGCAATAAGGCACCAGATTTATCTATTTTGAGATCCCATTTGAAGGCAGATTTTTGAGGTACACGTTATTTTCACAGGTCTTCTCTGAAGCGGCTTAATATTTTGAACTGTAAACACATTTGGGCACAATATTCCTACAATGGTATAATCAAAACTACACACAGAGTGTGTGCATGTGTGTGCAGATGCACAGGAAAAAATGGTGCTTTCTCCTGAACAGAAAATTTCATTTTGGGTCCTACACTCTCTTTTGGAAAAACAGAGAAAATATACAGAATTATCTCCAATTCCTCTCTGTGCTTAAAATTTAGTATTTTAAAAGTTCTGTCCTCCCGTCTCACAGAGCCTACAGTTTCATTATTAAGTTGCTTAATCTTGGCTTCTGTTTCTCACTGGTGAGCTTACCAAACAAGACACAGAGCTTTGCACTTTTACGCAGCTAAATGTAAATGGGAGAATGCGTTGGTCATTTCCACCCGTCCTTATTGGCTTAAAAAAAGGCAGCCAATGAATTTACCTGGATCTGAAGGTCAGACATCTGTTTTAAGAGATCCTCAAAGAGCTCTCTATCAGCTGCTGGAAGTTCTGAAGACAGCACTACTCCCACATAGGACCCCGGTATCTGGGACATCGTGTCAGGGAACATGTAGACCCCAGTATTGCAGCACAGGACAGGAGATTGGTTGCACATTAGAGGATATAACCAGTCACAAACCTAGAAAAGATAAGTAACTAAAGGAATTAAAGGAACCTTGTAAAATGAAAAGCAAGTAAAATGTACTGATAAGCACCACAAACTTTATTTTCCATAAAGTTTAGTAAGAAAAATAAAAAAGCCTTAAGCCATCCTGAAAAAAAAACAAACAAACCCCAAACCAGAAAACCCACCTGACTGCAGAAATATCATTCTTGATTAGTTCTGACAGTCTAATATAGAGAAAATACTATAATTTTCACAGGACTGTAATTCAGGCTGGTAGCCTCTGAACTGAGGTCTAGTCTTGAGGCCCAGGTGAAGAAGCAGACAAAAAGGACTGCGAAACAAGTCAGGATTCACAGCGCCTGGAACTTTCTGTAGGTCTCAGGACAGGTTTATAAGATAGGATAAAGAGAACGTATGGCTGTCGCTGGCTGACTGTTTAAGACTGCCAACACAGGTGGAGGTGAACCAGCAGAGCCAAAACTGGGAAGCAGTTTTTGTTTGTTCCTCCAAGTTCTCCCTTTGCTGACGGGACTTCCAACAGCCAATCTTAGCAGCAACAGGGAGATCCAAAGTCAGAAACCAGACCAGAAGCACAATGTACCGTACGGAACCTGTCCACATGAAGCAAGCATGGACTGAAAAAATGCAAGTAATGCATCTTTTTTATTTGTAGTTCAGAGTCTGGATTAACATGGGCCCTCAAATTCCAAATTATCAGTTGTCCTAACTGCAATACCTTATCACTAGTTGAGACTGAAGTGGGTAGTGCACAACCCCATTTTACACTGACATGTTACAACAGGTGAATCAACATGTCTTGTCTATGTGAAGAAACAGAAGTTAATTTTA
This sequence comes from Egretta garzetta, assembly GCF_000687185.1. Taxonomy (NCBI): domain Eukaryota; kingdom Metazoa; phylum Chordata; class Aves; order Pelecaniformes; family Ardeidae; genus Egretta; species Egretta garzetta. The sequence goes on along the minus strand of NW_009258484.1, from coordinate 1,696,340 downwards.
TTAAATGAAAAGACATGTTAACTCAACTCCTTTAGAAAACAGAATTCACCAGAACAGTCAGCGCTCAACAACCTTGGGAAGACATATGGGTGATTTTTGCAGAAAAAGTCGTAGAAGTGCATATTTGCAGAAAATCATTTTTCCAACAGCTATAACATCCTTCATATTATCACACAGCGATTTAGGCTCAGAAAAGCAAGAACTTAAGAAGATTGCCTTTTAAAGTTTTATGACAGTTCTTGACATTTAATTAAAGGAGAAAATTATTTTCCTGTTACCTGAAGAAATGCAGGTGGACGATTCTGGGCCATCTCACTATCTGTATCCAAGAACTTCACGATGCGTAGATATCCAGGATATGAAGGAGCGCTAACCTGCCCATCAGGAGTCACAAAGAATATTTGTACTCCCTGGGGAATCAAGATCAGTTCATCTGCATCCACTCCCAGGTTTTCAAGGGGAGGTGGCTGAGTACACTTGCTGTAGTAGTCTGCACCTACAGAAGAAAACTCCCCAGAGTCTGTGCCATAAGACACAGTAAAATGGCCATTGGTAGCTTGAGGAGTATAAGCAGGAGGTGCTTCATTTGGCAGACAGAGAGGTTTTGCAGATGATGGACTCATAGCTGGAATTTGCCCTGGGCTCACAGTTTCAACACTTCCATCTGCTGCAGGTGACTGACTTGGTACAAACAGAGAATTAGGGGCTGGGGGTCTCTCTGGCTTTTCTTTGGAAGGAATGGATGGGTACAACCTGGGCACCGCAGCAGGGGGATCCATCGCAGCAGGACTTGCTTGTACAGGTGGGGCGTTTTG
>NW_009258484.1:1691299-1695341 GCF_000687185.1 Egretta garzetta | reverse complement strand
GCCGAGTCGAGCGTGAACATTTTGGAGGGTCTCCCTCATCTTCTGTTGCATCTGCCTGGCAGACTCCCACTGGGACCCTACGCATGCAGGACCCTGTGATGGAATGCTAACTCCTCGGAGCAAGTGGTCGAGTCCTTGCTTATAATAATTTCTTGCCTCTTCTTTCTGACCCAGTTCATCTGTATTCAGTCCTTTATTGATAAAAATAAAGGCTTTTCTGTATTCTTCATTAATAGCTTTAATATTTGCATCTTCTTGCAAAACTGGATTCTGTAGCTGTTCCATTACTGCAAATTGAAATAGATTAGTAGGAGTATTCACAGATGAAGCCAAACAAAGTTTACCTTAGAACACAATGTCTTCTAATTGCTTTCTAACAATTACTGTACTCCATCTATTAGCAGGAAGCTATCTAGTTGCTTGGTACGGTATCTGGTACATTATGATTATTTCCTATTAAACTTCAGGTTTAGAATATGTTATTCCAAGTCAGCAAGGAATTTAACTCTATAACCATCACATCTAGTTACATCATAGACAGGTATTTCTTAAAAGCTAAGCATCAGAAGTATATGGATACACCTGATACTAAACTTTAGATCTTAAAAAGTACTAAGATCAGGAGCAAATGGTGAAGTAAAAAAATTAAAAAAAAAAATTAACTTTACTTTTGATAATATTTTCAAAAAATCTCTAGGGTATTAAAAAATTCAGTTAACATTTTGCCTATTTAAATAAAGGCTGAACTTACAAACTCAGTACGTTGTTATTTAATTGATTTAAGCGAAAGCATTAAACAGATTTAAACAAATCTTGATAGACTTCAAGATAGACACAGAACTGGGAAGAAATATTTTGAACAGTTAAAGCTGTGCCTTACAGAATGAAAACGGGGTATTACTTAACTCCTTCACAGTGTTTATAAAGTGAGAAAGATGACTCGCGTTCTCCCTTCCTTGCTCCCCAGGTGGCAAAAGCCTGAAATACCAGTACATACAAAAAGTTGCAGGTTCTATTTCTGGTTTGGAATGTATTCCTCAAACAGCCTCATATGTATTTCAACAACTGAAGAGCACAAAAGAATCCAATTGGTTTATTTGAACTTTAAAATGCGTAAAAATCATTGTTTTAACTGAGTACAGATTTTCAGCCTTGGCCAAATGCAGCAAATACAAATAATTTCTGGACAAAGGCAGTGTTTACAACACACAATGTAAAAAAATTCCAGTGAGGTTTTTTGCTGACAGTGTTGAGAGGCATTGTCAATTCAGAAAAATCAGAGTCATAATCATGGACAACAAAACTGGGATACTGTTTAAAAATGAAAGAGCATGCATTTTTACGAAAAACAATGATCCTGTGCTCTAAGTTGGATGGAAGAAAGGAGAAAAAAAATCTAGAGACATCTGTCAGTCACAATGATAGCAAGCTACAGCAAACACAGGGGTAAGTAAAATCCAAAGTGTGAAAAGAAAAATAGTTCCATTACACATTACACAATCACTAATGCCACTGTACAAAGCACTGGTGAGACCTCACACAACACTGAGCCACGTTCAAGAAAGCTGCACCAGAACAGGAAGAGGCATGCAGAAGGCTACTGATTTTCTGGTGAATCAATTACTTTTCCTTAGACAGAAGTAAGTTTGGCTTACTAAGCCAATAAACCAAAGGCTAAGAGATTGGATCACTCTCTATAAATAAACTGGATGAAAAAAAGAAAGTAAATCAGGAAAGAAGAAAAGAACTACTGAAATCCAACCTTTTATTAAAATCCTGAAACAGTTAAAGTTATCTACATTTATTTAATGTCTCTTCTTGTTTTAGTCTAACTATCAATAAAGTAAAGCATATATACACACACACACACATATATCTATTTAAAATCTGGAAAATAGCCTTCCTCTACACCAACAAAAAGAGAAACTTAAGAAGTGCAGGTCATGAAAAGATTTTAAAGAGGCAAAGATAGAATGCTGTGCTCTACTCCTAGATCCTTTATGATCGAAAGGCAGATAGCTCTTATGCAACTGATGCATCATGCAGTCACATGACAGAAGTGCCATGTAACCTGGAACGCATCTGTATTTTTACGATGAGACAGAATCCAATTTCATGCAAAAGACAAGATGCGTGATTTCAATCCAATGACAGACACGTAGCTAGGAACATGACAGGGATGGCTCAAGAAGGCAGCCCACATAGAGCCGGGCACCAGCAACTCAAACCACCCACCAGGCTCGCTGCCCATTCCCCATCACGTAGCAGAAAAAACACATCTTGAGCTAGAGGAGATTTTGCTGGTTGACTGCAGTCACCTGCTGCCAATAGGCTCAACATCTTTGATTTAAGCTGAAGAACAACACTGGCATAGGTGTGTATTTAATAACCACCAAGGAGATCAAGTTCAGAAGTTCTAAGCATGCTTCTGACCAGCACAACAGCAAGCAATTATAAGGAAAGTAATTGGAAAGAACTCTAACAAGTTTGCGAATAGTCTACTTTGCCCCATGTTTTCTGATTTGTTTTTGCTGGGGGAGGCTAAGACAGAGACACTTTACAGATTTTAAGTAATTCTTTTGCTAGTGATTGTTAGTATATAACAAGAAGAGACATCAACTAAAATCCTAAAGTCATAGCTACATTTCAGCTTAATAGTGAATTAATTTACTATTTACTGCACGCTCGTCATACTATCAACACCACTGTCCTTGCTAAAGCTCGGTCTTTATTAACACTAAAAAAGGTCTGTCAGAAAACGGAGATGTCAGCACGATCAGTGTATACACAGGACTAGTGCGGCGGAGATACAAAAGCTGGCTCAGCAATTCAGAAGAGTGAGTGTTCCAACTCATCTCGTGATTGTATGAAACATCCCAAGTTTGCAGTATATATACAGTACAGTTACCACCAAACTGTGCATTTGGACAGCAAAGCACTTGGAAATGGAAAAAGGAATTCACAGGAGATTTTTAAATTTAATACAAGATAACTAAAAGTCAGCCTGAAGAATTGAATTTAATTCATTCTTATTAGTTTATTAAAATTAATACAAAATAATGGATGGTATAAAGTAAATAAGCCAACTGGATTGCTCCCTCATAACGCAAGAAGAAACATGCGCTGAAACAGAGCATTTAAGTAGCAATCTGATCATAAGCAAGTAAGATCCTCTGTCATTATCATTTTCAGTGTATGATCTTAATATGGCATTTGTGTCCTGCATGTTTTAATATTTATCTGTAATCCATTTCCATACAACGCAGAGTCTTACTTCCTCTGCTTTAAAGCTGGAATGAATGGCAAAGTGCACACTGCTAAATATTAGAGTGTTGCAAGATGCTTTAAAGCTGGAATGAATGGCAAAGTGCACATTGCTAAATATTAGAGTGTTGCAAGCCAACCTTTGGTCCTACAGCCAGTACAGATTGGCCCAGATTTGCACTACTTAGTACTAAATAAGACTTAGAGGAACTTGGAGAAAGCCGGTCCAAAACAGAGCTAAGAAAAGAGCTAACGGGCACTGTAGATAATCACAGATCAATCCAGTGCTTGAGCTTGTTCCTTGGCCCTTTTTCATTTACCAGCACAGATTTACCAGCACTGTGGTTTTAAGTGACTCAACAAAGGGAGGCTACAGTGCAACAGGGAAACTTGAGTTCAATTTGATATTGTAAGCCAACATCTCAACTATCTGGATGACCATCCCGCCTCTGAAGCTGCAAACCCCGCTTCATTAAAAAATAATTAATATTAAAATAATGCAGCTCAATGGTGGATCTTGCTGCCAGAAGGTAAACATGAAGCCTAAAGCTCATTAAGAGGATTAAATATCCTGACTGACAGAGGTAGGAGACTCTTTCCAACTCCTTGTTTTTGAAACCTGGTAGGTGTAGGGGAGGAAAGAGCAAAACCAAAACAAACCCCTTAATCCAAAAGCTCGTCCTACGTGTCAACTGTTTTTCTATCAGCCACTGATTTCAAAGATGAAGAGGATGAAGAACTACCATGCAGATAGAATTAAGCCTTATTTCTGTAGGGA
>NW_009258484.1:1690329-1691273 GCF_000687185.1 Egretta garzetta | reverse complement strand
TCAAGAATTTAGAGAACAAACTGAATTAAAACAAATGTTATAAAGGATTTAAACTAACATAAGCCACGTACCAGCTGATAATTATATGGTTTTTTGCTTTTACTTTATTTAAATTAGTTTGTTTAAAGTAGCCCTTAAATTTTTCATTAAGTGGTGGCCTACTGCTAATTTTTAAGCACCTAAGGCTAGGTAGTATCAAAGACCAGACAAGAGAGAAAGTCAGTGATCTGATCTAACAGGGCAGTTGTTACTCTCTTAAAATTACTGAAGACTTCGGTAAACTCCCATCTTCTGCCATGTCCACCTACAGCATCTCCTCAGGCCAGCATTCTAGCACCTACATTCACCCAGTCAGCGTGTCTGATTCTCCTCCTCTCGATACTACTGCTGTCTCAAGCCTTTTTTTTTGTCAAAATAAATAGACTTCCTTCCTGACTCCTTGGTCTGCATTTCCATCACACGCTCTCAACGCAGAGCTTTCAGGCTTCGAGCGCCTACCTGGCGCTTCTCTAAAAACGCATGTGAAAACCGAGTAGGGCAGATAATTCCCTTCATCATGCACAACTGTGCTGTCCAGCACTTACATTTTTCACAGCAATGAAATACAAAGACATCATCGCTATTTACCATTCTCTGGCCGAAGATTCTAACAGCATCACGGAACACTTAGGGTTACGCAAGATAGCTATTTAATACTTTTGCAGTAGCAGTGCGCCTGCCAGTTTCCCATCACTGCCAACAGATTTTTCCGTATACAAACAACTCAGGCCCAAACCATCTAACAAGAATCTTTAAAAAAAAAAAACCAAAACAAAACAAAAAAACCCACAACAAAATACAAGGAGTACTTTTTCCAAAGTATTTTGACAAATAACCTCTCAGATCCATAAGGAGACGCTGAAAAAATTATGACTACGTTAACCCGGCCTAGTCACACCCCATCC
>NW_009258484.1:1659131-1689648 GCF_000687185.1 Egretta garzetta | reverse complement strand
TGGGGGTACGGGGCACCTGGATGCGGGCTCCATACCGTTCGGAACCCAACTGGACAAGACCCTGAGCAGCTTGGTGTAGCTTCAGAGCTGGCTGTGCTTTGAGCGGAGAGTTGGACTAGATAGCATTCAGCCATCCCTTCAAGCCTAAATTTTTCTGTCATTCTATGAAATAAATGCTAGTCTCGTCCTTAAACAGAGAAAACCCCCAAACCCAAACCAATCAAACAGTGGCCTTATAGTGGGATTCCTAGAGGGGAGTAGGAACAACACACAACAATTCTTCTCGGAGCTCTTCTACTTCAGTTTGGTTCCTTCTTAAACACGTGGTGTAATCAGAATGTAGAAATAGGTTCAGTAAACCAGCTGAAAGACTGCTAGAGCACAGGTCAGTCTTGAGAAGATGTAAGTGATGAGGTGATGATAGATATTTTTTTTTATTTCTGTAAGAGCAGAAGCTGCAAGTAGTTTCTATAGACCAGTTGAGAGAGGTTGCCTCCTAAAGAGAAACGTTTATATCATTTTTATCAGTCAATTGAGAGAACTCGACATTTTCAGTAGTTCAGCATTTTCTGGAACCAGGCCTAAATAATCCCGTTTACCACCACTGCTTTGTGGAAGCAGGCCTGGCTAGGCCTAGAAGTTGGTGAAGAACGCAGCAGCGTCGCAAGCGAGGGAGGGATGAGCTGGGCTGCCGGGCTGCACGCTCTGCGCTATCATAGAATCATAGAATCATAGAATGTTTTGGGTTGGAAGGGACCCCTAGAGGTCATCTAGTCCAACCCCCCTGCAGTGAGCAGAGACACCGCTAACTAGATCAGGTTGCTCAGAGCCCCATCCAACCTGGCCTTGAATGTTTCCAGGGATGGGGCCTCCACTACCTCTCTGGGCAACCCGTTCCAGTGTTTTACCACCCTCATTGTAAAGAATTTCTTCCTCATGTCTAGTCTAAATCTACCCTGCTTCAGTTTAAAACCATTACCCCTTGTCCTGTCACAGCTGGCCCTACTAAAAAGATTTTCCCCATCTTTCCTATAGGCTCTCTTTAAGTACTGAAAGGCCGCAATCAGGTGTCCCCGCAGCCTTCTCTTCTCCAGGCTGAACAAGCCCAACTCTCTCAGCCTGTCCTCATAGGAGAGGTGCTCCAGCCCTCGGATCATTTTCGTAGCCCTCCTCTGGACCCACTCCAACAGTTCCATGTCCTTCTTGTGCTGAGGGCTCCAGAGCTGGACGTGGTACTCCAGGTGAGGTCTCACCAGAGCAAATCAGGAGCACACAGGCACATCTGCTGTTACGTTTCTCTCCATGCAGATGGTGCTCTGCCGTATCAGGCCCCCTCACAGGGCAGCTTCTATCCGCTGTGAATTTATATAAGCCCTCGTACTTCTGCTTTAAGTCAGAATTTGCATTGATAGAGGGCTGAACCTCTGTCGCTACACGTTCCCTCCTGTAGCTGTAGAAATAAACTGCTGCTGCCTGACCTGAATCTGCAAGTATTAAACTGCGTGTTTATTCTGCAAGTCGTCATCCTCATTTGCAAATGATAACTCATCTGTGGTGAGCTATATCTTTACTGATTTCCATCTGAACAACCACTGTGGGATTGCTTAATTTTTGTCTGCACTGTCACAAAAATAACTTTCCCTAAATATGTCCTCTTTTATGCTTTAATAACATATAAGTAAATTCTACATAAGCTAGGCAATATCTGTGTATATAGTAGTACTTAGGTATGTAAGCCTGTATATATATCCAAGTTATTTAAACATCATTCAAACAGTAAAATCACTGAGGGATCTCAAACTGATCTTAAAAGTTAGCAAACTTGGGGGGGGAGGGGGAGGATTCTCCAAACCCACTTGCTAGTATGCAAATAAATTTCATTGATTTGTGCCAAATGCCAATATGACTGTAGCCTGGTTAAACATCTGATGGGAATCATACTGTGTAGACAGAGTGCTTTTAGTCAGCAGCCCCCAAGACACTGATGGAAACATAATAAATCACTGTTGTGTGGGTACAACTGAATATGGTGTTATTCTACAGCTTGTAACAGTAGTAAAAATTTTTGTGGTAGATGAGTAGAGGATCTTATCTGTGATGATTACCTTTTTTCTGCCTTCAAACCCCATAATCATTTGCAGATAAATTGTCCTCAAGCCGTGTTAGGAAATGGCAGCAGCAGCTGTCTGACGAAGGTAACATTGCAGCTTTCTAAAATCACGCCAGCCACTGACCTCAGAGTGAACCGGCACTTTGTTAAGGTGCAAGAACACATCTTCAGTGTGTATGTGCAACATTGATAGGCTTGAACTACAGACAGGGATAACGCACTTAACAACCTGGAGAGCAGACAGGCATGAAACATCTGGAAAGGGTAGGTGGCTCCTGAGAAGATCTTGCCTGGGATGCCCACTGCCAAAGTGTGAGGAAATAACCTGGCTGTTAACAGTCCGGCCCTGGGAAGGAGGAGGCTCTGCCAAGTCAAAGATACAGGTAGGGGTCCAGGTATAATCTGTGCACTGCTTTTGGCCATTCCTCAGCCTGCAGCCATCTTGAGTGGGGGCTTTCCCTGCCCTTCGCTCTGAGCAGTCATTTGCATGTGTGTAATCATTAAATGCTATCTCCCTAATCTGCTGTGTTCTTATGTTAAATAGGGGTACCCATGGATTAAGCACAGAAAACATAGACCATTTTATGGGGCCCCCGATTTAACATTTCCTGCCTTCAGAGATGCTACAGGCACGGTCCTCAAGTCAAGCCTAAGGGAAATTTTTCTGGAAAGGGTTCAAAGTGCTCTTGGAGGGTCTGCTATGGCAGGATCTGCTGCAATGGAGATAGGTATGTGAGAAGTAGGGAGACGGATGATGGACCAGCTCAAGTTGACTGGGAGTTCAGTTTGTTAATTCAGCAGTACATAAAATAAGTTGTCAAAAATGGTCAGAAGAGAACCTACCAGGAAAATATCCGCTTCTATAAAGAATAGTGGTAACAAAGCTATTCTCTTGGGTGGCTTATGGCTAAATGCATCCCTGCTGGGATAGATCACAGTAAAGCTGGGCACCACAAAACTCGAGTTTTTCACACATTGATTACAATATTGAGATACTGCTTGTTCAGTTCAGAGGAAAAATAAATCAAAATGCTGATGGAATAGTCTATCGTCCCCCTTTGTGGCACTTGGAATAGTGGCCACTTTATTAGATAGCAGCTATGTCTTTTCCAGAATTATTTGATGTACTGTCAGGCTGCGGAAAGCAGCTGAGGTGGTGAAATATGTTTCTTTTTCTTTTAGCACCAAAGGTGCAATGTATGCTGTTGTCAAAAAAGGGAGACCATTCAGGGGCAAGGACTTTGCATTTCACAAGTCTGGGGGTGAAATTTTATACAATTAAGAAATAATCCTGAATTATGATATTTATCCTGTTGTGGTTTGGGGTGGTTTTTTTGGTGGGGGGAGGGTTATGTACACAGAAGATTAGAAATGCAAAATTAAAAACGCAGAACTAGAAAGCAGTGCATCTCACACTGTATCTACAATTAAAGATTTTTTTTAATGCTGCTGATGTTTGGGAGAAACATGTCTGCATGCTGATTTCACTTTGCCATAAATTAATTTTTCTGGAAACATGAAAGATAACTTCTTTGTCTTCTGTCTTTTTGTGGCTCACACTACCATCAAGCACTAATGTGTCAAACTGAAAAATATGTGTAGCCCTGCTGATATCAAGTGCTGCTTTTTTATTTTTTTTCAGTGGCCAAGAGTGGCTTGGCATTGGTGATGAATTTAGTAATTTCATTGCATGTAGTGTCTTCATCTTTTCATAAGAAGCTGTAACTCTCATTCAGCTCTGTGTGTGTGTGTGCTATTCAGAGAGTAATATTGACAGAATTAGGCCCTTGTGATACGCTATATGTAAGAACAACTATCATCAAGATTTTGCTACAGATGATGCGGGAGAACATCTGTTCTCCTAATGATTTAGGTGAAGCAGTCTGGGGCCCTGCCTGTGGCAGTTCTGTCTTTTCTTCTTGTAGTCTCAGGTCTTCATGGTCTGAAATTGAGTCTAATTTGTTGCTTGAACTAGGATGCGTCTGAGCGCTGTTATTTTGTAAGTAACAACATGTTTTCTTGCATTTTCCTTTGATGAATCTGGTATTGGTCAGGTTTTCATAAAATGACAGAAACATTTAAGTTGGAAAAGACCTTTAAGATCATCAGGTCCAACCATTAACCTAGCACTGCCAAGTCCACCACTAAACCATGTCCCTAAGTGCCTCATCTACACATCTTTTAAATACCTCTGGGTATGGGAACTCAACCACTTCCCTGGGTAGCCCATTCCAATGCTCCATAACCTTCCCTGGCACCAAGGTGAGACTGACAGGCCTGTAGTTCCCCAGATCTTCCTTCCAGCCCTTCTTGTAGATGGGCATCACATTTGCCAAACTCCAGTCAAGTGGGACCTCCCCGGCTAGCCAGGACTGCTGAGAAATGATTCAAAGTGGCTTGGTGACCTTTGTACCTTTGGGTGGATCCCATCTGTCCCCCTATGGGGGGCAGGCGGAGATCACTTGTGTGTGTCTAAGTGGTGTAGCAGGTCATTAATCATTTCCCCTTCACTTATGGGGGCTTCAGTCTGCTCACTGTCCCTGTCTTCCAGCTCAGGGGGCTGCATACCCAGACAACAACTGGTCTGACTATTAAAGATTGAGGCAAAGAAGGCATTAAGTACATCAGCCTTTTCCTTTTCCTTTGTCACTGTGGTTCCCCCTGCATCCAATAAAGGATAGAGATTCTCCTTAGCCCTCCTTTTGTTGCTAATGTATTTATAGAAACATTTTTTATTGTCTTTTACTGCAGTGGCCAGATTAAGTTCTAGTTGGGCTTTGGCCCCTCTAATTTTCTCCCTGCATAACTTTACAACACCCTTGTAGTCCTCCTGAGATGCCTGCCCCTTCTTCCAAAGGTCATAAACTCTCCTTTTTTTTCTGAGCTTCAGCCAGGCCGGTCTTCTTCCCTGCCAGCTCGTCTTTCAGCACTTGGGGATGGCCCACTCCTGCGCCTTTAAGATTTCCTTCTTGAAGAATGCCCAGCCTTCCTGGACTCCTTTGCCTTGGGACTGCCTCCCAAGGGACTCTGTCAGCCAGGCTCCTAAACAGGCCAAAGTCTGCCCTCCGGAAGTCCAAAGTAGCAGTTCTGCTGTCCCCCCTCCTTACTTCTCCGAGAATTGAAAACTCTTAACATTTTGTGATCTCTATGTCCAAGGCAGCCTCCAACCATCACATCACCCACCAGTCCTCTTCTGTTCACAACCAACAGGTCCAGCAGGTGCCTTCCCTCATTGGCTCACTCAGCAGCTGTGTCAGGAAGTTGTCTTCCACTCACTCCAGGAACCTCCTAGACTGTTTCCTCTCTGCTGTGTTTTATTTAGAGCAGACGTCCAGTAAGCTGAAGTCCCCCACGAGAACAAGGGCTAACAATTGTAAGACTTCTCCCAGCTGCTTATAGCGTATTTCATCTGCCTCTTCATCCTGGTTGGGTGGTCTATAACACACTCCCACCATGATACCAGCCTTGTTGGCCTTCCCCCAATTCTTAAGCATAAACACTCAACCCTGTCGTCACCATCAAGTTCTAGACAATCAAAACACTCTCTAATATACAAGGCTACCCCACTGCCTCTCCTTCCTTGTTTTGGACTAGACAATTCTGTAAACTGGTCCTGTGCAGGGATATATGTCATATTGTGGGTTTTGTTTGGTAAGGATATATGAAATACTAGCTTAGAGACATCTACTCATGTAGATTTACTCTCCTTTTCTGTTTAAGCTACGTCTGCCTTTGGATAGGTTTCACTTTCTAGTTGGAGTCCCACTGTGTGTGTGCTAGCTTACGTAAAGTTTTTCTTCCTCAGGTGGGAAGCTTTCCCAATAGCTTTATACTTAGAAATGACACCATGTGCTTAACTAGGTGGCATATCTGTCATGTAATTGCATCAGTTTTCTCTGCTGGGGAAGAAAGTTGAAGAGTCACGTGCCTCATTTTGTTTTGAAACACAAGCTCCTCAAATTGATGGGTAGGAATCAATCAGAATGATTCTATTTAGCCACTGAGTAATCCCAAACAACAGTCTGGCTCTGCACAGCTATGTACGTAATGCTCTGGATGAAATGTGGAAATAGGCTGCAGAAATCAGTTTTTCTGGTTCCCAAGTCTAGGTGCTGAGACCACCCATGGCCCTCTCAGTCTTGGTCTTTTGGTTACGCAAAGAGGTGTTGAGTAGGATGCTTGGTGGATCAACGTCTTGAGCATGCAATGGTATTGATCTGGAAGTACCTCCATATGGCCAAGGTTCTTAACTTTTTGACTTGTTCTTAACTTTTCAGTTTGCTGTCAAAATAGTATTTTATAATATAATATTATTTTGTCGTGGTTTAACCCAGCTGGCAACTAAGCACCATGCAGCCACTTGCTCACTCCCCCCACAATGGGACAGGGGAGAGAATCCAAAGGGTAAAAGTGAGAAAACTTGTGGGTTGAGATAAAGACATTTTAACAGGGGAAAGCAAAAGCCGTGCGCACAAGCAAAGCAAAGCAAGGAATTCATTCACCACTTCCCATGGGCAGGCAGGTGCTCAGCCATCTCCAGGAAAGCAGGGCTCCAGCACGTGTAACGGTGATTTGGGAAGACAAATGCCATCGCTCCAAACGCCCCCCTCTCCCTTCTTCTTCCCCCAGTTTATATACTGAGCATGACGTCATATGGTATGGAATAGCCCTTTGGTCAGTTTGGGTCAGCTGTCCCGGCTGTGTCCCCTCCCAGCTTCCCATGCACCTGGCAGAGCTGAGAGCTGAGAAGTCCTTGGCCAGTCTTCGCACTACTTAGCAACAACTAAAATCATCAGTGAGTTATCAACATTCTTCTACTAAATCCAAAAGACAGCACTATGCAAGCCACTAGGAAGAAAATTAACTCTATCCCAGCCGAAAACAGGACATATTTTAATAATAAATTATGCCTGCATCTTTTTGAATTAACAGAAATGCAATTGGAACTTTTTTATCTTCTGCTCTGTTCCAAACTGAAACTAAAAAGTTTGTGTCTAGCAGAACTGGACTAACAGAACTACTGTTACTGTGTAGCTAGATGGCAGTATTCACATTGCTGTGAGAAAAAACAGGGTTATTTGAGAGATTCTCAGAAAAACGTCACTGCTCTGTAACAGTTAAATGGCATGGTTCTATTTTGAAATGTGCTACATAAGAATGTCTGAATACCTAATACATCTCAAAATCGGACCACTACATTTAGCTGCCTAAATCAGAGATGTGTAATTTCACCCTACAGGTAGTGAGTATGAAATGTAGTGTTTCCCTGTTAATCATTTTATCTGATTATGTGTCTGCTTCTTTCAAAACAGGCTAATATAATACTATAAATTATTATTTTAATTTGAGAATTTTATAAATAAGATACTGCAATAAAATAAAAGAAAAACATTGTTTTTACATACGCACTTCATTTGCCTAAAATTTGAGGAAATATTAATGGAAAAAGCGAATCTTTGCCATTGACTCAGCAGGCCTTGAACTACAATTAAAATTATCTTTTACTGTTTTTCTTCAGTAGAAAACCTCCCAAACCTCACTTGTTTGATTACAAAAGCAAGTAAATGGAACGCAGTGAAATGCACAAGCTATTGAACGCGTCTATAACAATAGACTAGTCTGTAAATACGGTGAACAGGGAAACAGGTTCCAGCTTCAAATCCCAAGAAGTCACTTTAAACAGCATTAGAGGGAAACATGTTCATTAGGAAAAATTGTTTTCACCGAAAGGGTTGTCAAGCATTGGAAGGGGCTGCCCAGGGAAGTGGTCGAGTCCCCACCCCTGGAGGTATTTAAAAGATGGGTAGACGAGGTGCTTAGGGCCATGGTTTAGCAGTGGGATGGCAGGGTTAGGTTAACGGTTGGGCTTGGTGATCTTAAAGGTCTTTTCCAACCTAAACAATTCTATGATTCTATGATTTACTGATTTTGCTGCTAACTGCTTAAGAATTGTCTCTAAATGTATGCGAAGTTACACTCATTTACTAGTGAAATGGTATTCCCTAGAATCCCCCTGTCTGGCACATTCCTCTGTTAAGGATTGCACAGACATAGAGAATAACAGGGAAGCTCCTGTGCTGGAAGGACTTGCCTTCTCAATAGGAGACTAAAGACAGCAGGGGATAGAGACAAGAAGACCAAGAAAGCCACGGGACTGTTCAGAGCCACATTCAACCTTAAACTACAGTAAAGAGTAAATTAAAGTGTTCTGATGTCTTCTGAAAATCAGCTGTACTAGACAATTTTAAGGGATCCATGGGGACAGGATGGATGTGGACTGCATGTCAGACAGGCTGGTTCCCTGGCAGCGGGAGAGCTGACAGGAGTGGCTTTTCTCAGATGCTAGCCACGACTTCAACATGACACTTTAGGATTGTGATGACCTGATCTGGAGGCCAGAGGAGATCCTGGCACTGCCAGGACGATGTAGGCATTTTCTCTTTTCCGGTAAGCCGTTCTGGTGGCCTCAGCATTAAAACAGGGCTGAGTTTAGCCCTGCTATCACAGTTCAATTATTTATAAATTTCAGCTCACTGTCCTTGGAGGTACCGCTGAGAGAACCTTTTCTGCTGCTCTCTGTACTTTCTTATCTCTAGTTTATAGACTCGACTGCAGAAAGCAAAGCAGGATACTATGCAGTGTGCAGAGGTGTCAGCCTGAAATCAAATAATGCCACAGTGAAAATCAGGTTTTGCTCAGCGTCTGTCTGTACTGCAGACTATAGGATAGTACAGAGATGCATAAACCTATTTTCAGTATTTCTGCATAACATGGAAGGTTATACTATGGACTTGGAATCATAAGGTAGGATCTGAGCAAGGTTTTATTAGCAAAAATACACCATTATATTTCTATTCAGTAATTTTGGTCTTACAGCCCTGTTCTGACTGCCTTGCTTGCTAAGCCCATAGACTAAAAGATTTCTGAATTTTCTTTATTCCTGTAAATCCAGTTCCCATGCTTTTTAGCTTATAGGAATGTTGTTTAATGTATCAGCTCAATGGAGGAAAGCTGCCATCAGAACCTGAAATGAAGCTCCAAAGTTTGTGCAGATGTGTAATATCAAGCAAAGGTCAGTAATTCATTAAGTCTCATAATCAAAAGCTATATAATATGGAACAAAGGTCAAAAGTTCGCCAAATCTCATAATCAGAAGCTATAAATTTGGATGAAAAAGTCACCTGAAAGTTCACAGCTCTCTTATCAATACTTAGATAGGGAACTCAGTGCAGAGCCTTGACCTTGAATATACAGGGAAACGTTCTAGGTAATACATTACTTATCAATGTGATTGAATTAATTTTTAAATTTGCCAAAACATAGAGAAAAATGAGACCACAATGATATGGACACCTAACACATCCTTATTGTTATGGACTGACGTGCTGTAAATGGACCTACATGTGCAGGATTTTGTCCAAGTGTCTAGGGAATCTGTGACCTGTTCTGTGCTTATGTTAATTCTTCTTTCCTAGGTTAGCAGGCTGCATCCTTTACTCAGAGATACCTCGTGGTTATTCCAGCTTGGCAGTCACAATAGTGCCTGAAGCATATGTAAAAGTTGAACTTTAAACAAAAGCTTCTTCATTATTGTCTTTGTGTACTTCCCTAGGTAAATGACCCAGTACAAGCGTTGGCATGTTGTTCCAACCTTGCCTAAATAAATTACAGTCAAATTACTGTCTTCATCATTCAATCTTCTTGGGTGAAGGAGAAATATGTATTGAATTTAGTGAACACGAAACTCTCCTGAAATGAAATAGGCATTTTTTAATTTTCTTGAATTTATATTAGACTTCAAAATGATTTTAATTGAAATATTTAATATCTTTCCTTTTTATATGGGGTTTACAAGGAAAACCCTTCTGGGGCTAATTTAACACAAACAAGTCTCGATAACTAGCACTGAGAACTCTTTAACTTACCGGATGAAGTGTCTGTATGATATTGAAATGCAAGTAACAAGGTTATATCCCAAGGATTACATCTTAATGAGAAATTTTTCACACCTTTTATTCCCTCAGTGCCTGAGACATTATTATATTCCAGTTCAATTCTTTTATTACCCTCAAATACTATTTATTTATTAAAATATTTATGAAAATACAATATGCAGCGTAATTAAAGCTAGCTTTTTATGTGCATAGGTCTCGATACGTGCTATTAGAGAATTAACCTGGTTTGAAGTCTGTACTTGTTGGACCAAGATACCCTTTCCCATTCCCTCTTGCAAATCTAATGAACTAATATTCATTTTACCCTTCAAGAGCTCAGGAACTCATGCTGTCTGCATACTAGTGGAGTCCAGAGAGGCTGAGGGCGTAATTACCTTATCAGTCAAATCATCCTGGTTTAAAAACCAACCAGTGAACCAACCCATGAAGAACTGTGTCTTTTTCTTTGATTTGGCAGGTTTTTAACGCCAGTGATGCAGTTCACGGTAGGTCCCCATCACAGCCACATCTGCAGACCTGATGGCATGATGAACTGCAGCATGGAGGTGGGGAACTTATTAAAATAGCCTTGCAGTCAGAGAAAACAGGGCACCACCAGCACCCTAAGGATCTAAAATATACTCTCTAAGCTATTTCTTGGGTGTGTAGTAGTTAGTAGTTTATTTCTTTTGCCAGCATAAGCTAACAATAAGCAACAAGGCAGAGATCACCATTCTTTGAGCAGCTCTGCAAAGGTAGGGTGCTGTGAGAAAGGTACATTCTGGGCATAAGGAAGCACATGCATTGGAGAATGCTGGCTTGCATCGTCCAAGGAAAATAACACCTCCCCACAGTATCAGCTGCAGCGGTGAAAGCTAAATTAGCTTTCCTCACCATATGCCGTGTTCTATCTTGGACTGGTCAAATGATTACTTTGTTCTAATTTAAAGAAAACACATTTTTGAAGATACTAATTCTCTCCAACTTGCTTTTACTTGTAAAAGGCTTAAAATTCAATAAATGTTCAATGCATATTTACTCAAGTGGAATTTGTTCCACTCTTCTTGTCTACTGCGTAAATTTTATAAGTATTTTCAAAAGCTGCCTGAGTAAAAATATAGATACTCAAGAGCAGAACATTGTTCTCCTGACTTCAAGGATTGGTAGTTAAGTGGTTTATACAGTTTTCTTGTTTTGTTTGGAGCCTTTAAAAAAGAAGTAGCTCCTGTAGACATTTTCATCTGGTAGGCGTGAAAACAGTAAGTGTGTAAAAAATGCTTTCGGACTGCAATTAAGGTGCCAAATTCAAGGCAAATTCAACCTATTGAACTGAGTTCTGTATTAACAGTATTATACACATCAGAGGTGAGACAGCTTCTAGTTCTTTGTCTGGTCTAGTTTGAAATACTTAAAGTAAGAGGGCTTATATCACCTCTGAAACATAGCACTCTCATTTTGTTGTATTAGACCTTTCTGCATCAGCTTTTGCACTTATGGTAAAAGCAGCATTCTCCAGTGTTGTCAGCTATTGCCCTATCTTTAGTGCTCCCTTCTGGAAAAGATTATAGCCAAAAAGATCTGGAAAGAGATTAAAAAGCAATTAAAAAAAAAAAAAAAAAAAGAAAGCTCACGTAAAGCAGCAAGTATGGCAGATACTGCTTTTCCCTAAATACCATTTTCCTAAAACCATTCTTGCCTCTTGTAACCGTGCTGAAAGTAACTCTGCTCACTTGTCAGTGGGAATACCCACATCAAACCAACGATGATTCAGAAGTTCCTTGGACTAATTCTGTCATTAACTGCAGAAAAACCTCGCTAATTATATTATAATATATTGTTTACGTCTTAACTCATAATCGATGGGTTTACTTTGTGGACACGTTCTTGAAACAAACATTTTACTTAGCAGACGCAGTGTAAATGTCATAGGGCCTTATGAATAAAGTATTTGTTAGTAAAATTATTGAATACAATCCTCAGAATCAGTAAGATAATCCCACCGCTTCCCCACTGCTGTAGGTGCTTGCTGTTATAAAGGCTGTTGCCACGTGTGCTCTTGAAGTGCAAAGCACGGTGCAGTGCAAATTACCCACCTTGTGCTCTTTCTGGGGAGCAGCAACGGTGGCTGCAGTTGGTGAGGGCCAGGAGCTCTTTAGCTGGAAGCAGAAAAGGGCATATGTCCATGGCCTCATTCGTATTTTGGCATTCGATTTCTATACAACCTGTGAGAAAGGCACAATACCCAAGTTTGCTGTGGAGGACTTGAAAACCAAGTGTTTTCCATCTCCAGATAGAAGAAGGTGTGCAGAGCCACCAGGCTGTACTCACACTGTTTCTCCTGGAAAGGTGTCCTCTGCACATCAAGGGTCTCGTGTGAGACCCCCAAAGAGAAGAGAAGGAGGCTTCCCAATCTCTCAGAAGCCTGAAGGCGTGAGGATATCCCCAGCTGCAGAAGCTCAATCCATGCCTCGCACGCTGTTTTTTGCAGGCGTGCTGCTGCTCCTTTCTCATTCCTTTAGGGCTGGAACTGATGGAGGCTCACGCCTCCAGCGCACTGTAACTGCAAAGTAGTTGCAAAGAAGTGCACTAGCACGCACAGTATTAAATAAAAACATCAATTTTTTCAGTTTCCAGGGAGGTTCTGGCGTCTGTCACATCCCTGATCTATCCTATCCCTGTATAATAAATATTCCCTAAGGAATCATTAGTTTGGCTCTGTTGATTTTTGTGTATATAGGTTAGTGGCTATGTTGATCTGGGGCTGTATCCTTTCAAAGCACATCTTTTGCTGCTCTTTTAAAACACCAACATTTCTAAAGCTACCAGATGAGAACACCCTTGTGTTCAAGAATTCGGGAGGAATGAAATGTCTCTAGGTTTGCTGGCTGCCCACAGCTGTAGCAGAGGTGCCCTGTGCACGAGGAGCTGATGCTGGCCGCACTTCTGCCTGGCTCCCCTGGGCACAGCTGCTGTGGGAGAGGGGAGCTGGGCCTGGAGAGGGTCCGGGAGCAGTGGGGAGGTTCAGGCACGCACTCCGGTACTGCTCGGTCTTTGTCGAAGCCCCTGCATTTCTTGCACAAGTGACAGTAAGGACCAATGGATTTGGAAGCCTGCAGGACAGGCGGTACGTCTGTCAAGTGTTGTACATCTGCAGCGATGGTGCCCTGGCGATGCGGAGTGCCGGCCACACTGCCAGCAGCCAGGGTGTTAGTGGTGGTGCTGGTGGGCATGGGAGCGCTGGGTGGCACGAGGAGTCAGGGGGGAGCCCCACCCAGGTGGCCAGGGCCAGGGCTGGGCCCGGAGATGGGGACGGGGACAGTCCAGCCCCACTTGGTGTGTAAGGGCACAGGGGCTGTGCGCCTGGGGTCTGGGGGCAGGTCTCTGCTGTGGGAGCTCCTCCAGCCACGATTGCTTGAAAACTGACAAACTCCATCTTGCTTCACTCCTGCCAAGAGCCACATACAAATCATAGAATCATAGAATCATTTGGTTGGAAAAGACCTTTAAGATCATTGAGTCCAACCAAACCTGTCCACTACTAAATCATGTCTCTAAGCACCTTGTCCACCCGGGAGAAGAGGCTGACCCCCCCCTCACTCCAGCCTCCTGTCAGGCAGCTGTAGAGGGCGATCAGGTCTCCCCTCAGCCTCCTCTTCTCCAGGCTGAACAACCCCAGTTCCCTCAGCTGCGCCTCATCAGACTTGTGCTCCAGACCCCTCACCAGCTTTGTGGCTCTCCTCTGAACACGCTCCAGCAACGCAACATCTTCCCTGTAGTGAGGGGCCCAAAACTGAACACAGTGTTTGAGGTGCGGCCTCACATTTCCCAGCCTCCTCCCGTGGTGCAGCCCACCGCGCCCGGAGGCAGCTGCCTACGCTGACCCTGCAGCTTTGAGTCAGTGTGAGCAGCCAGTCCTGTCTATCAGCTGGAGAAGCCGACCTTCACAGCTCATCCCTTATCTTCGCTGGAGAATCGCTGTGGGCTGTTCCTTAGAAATGGCTGAGTTTCTGTGATTCCTTTGTCTGGCGTATGCAATTAATTAAAATCTCTGGTGAAAAGCTCTTCTGAATTAAATGTCCTGTATAAATATGTTATCTTTGCCAAAAATGATTTTGAAACCCTGCTTATCTTTATCTGGTTTTTCCTAGTTTGGTTTCTTTAGAAAAAGGCATAGTAATAATGAATAATGTGACGATACCATCTTTTTCTATTGCTTTAGTTTTCTAGATGTGTCAGTATTATCTTTCTCTGCAGTCATCATTGCACCGAGTGGATATAAACTCATATTAGGAAACTGCATTACAGCTTAAATTGCACATAGCAATCACCTTGAATTTGCTTGTCTATCCTTCAGGCAAATTCTGAGCCAGAAAACCAATAGTAATACCTTAGTAGTCCTGACGTACATCACCTTTACAAACAGTTCAAGTGTTAATAAATTATGTTCATTCCAAGAAATAGTGTCCTGTGTTCTTGGAAATGAAACCAAAACCTATCGCTTTACCATTTTGTAATTAAAGCTGGACAACCACAGTCAGTTTATGATTGGAGACAGGCAGCAAAGAAACAATATGCATTACTCATCCACTCTTCACTTCTGAGACTAGCGGCAGCTGGAAGCTGCACATAAATATTCTACATTGTTCAGTAGACGAATGTCAATAGATGCATAGAGAAGGCGGCTCTTGATAAACAATCTTTTATAAAAGACTTCTTAGGGAAGCTCTTACCAGTGGAAGAGGGTGGCCTCCTGTGTATTTGTTCTGGGTATGAGTTTCTACAAGTTGGTGTGTACACTACTCCTAACGAGCATGACTGCACATCAGCTCGAAGCTCGCGTGGTAGCTAATGTCAGCAGTGCTATGACGAGCTGTGCAACTGAAGAAATGTGTGGCGGTCACTGTGGTGCTACACCGTTGGAATTACAAAGACGTCGCAATCTCTTAATAAAAGACACTGCAGGTTAGAAGACCGCGTATTTTGGATCTTAAAGCAGTAGGGCAAAAATCTATCCAGAGCTTCAGGTGCATTAACAATTTCTTGGAACTAGACTGAGCAAAAACCTTTTTTAAAAAAAACCAGCTATAGATTTAAAAAAAAGGAATTCTAGTTACAGATCTGTGCATCACAAAAGCTGCCTGGTGAATGCTAAAACAAGGACCAAAGGGCACTGGAGAGAAACATCCTTGTAAGCCGTGTAGTGCCCTTCCTCTCCCCTTACCTGCAGCCATTAGGCACAGAGGGCTGTGCTGTGGGGCACCCCACCAGCTTTGCCTACCTCCAGTGCCCAGCGGCAGCTGGCTGTTTGTTTTTCTTCTTCACCTGTGTCTTTCAGCTTTTCTTTGAATCTCTAAATCCTGTGTTTTATCTTTTATTGCTGACCGGAGGGAGATAACAAGCATAAACCCTTTCGCTCCAACAGTGATAAAAGCATGAGAAGGAAGAGAGAGAGAGGGGAGAGAGATGGCATCCTCCATCTTCCTTCAAATCCACAAAAGTTGGTCTGAGAGAATCATAGAATCATAGAATGTTTTGGGTTGGAAGGGACCCCTAGTGGTCATCTAGTCCAACCCCCCTGCAGTGAGCAGGGACACCTTTAACCAGATCAGGTTGCTCAGAGCCCCGTCCAACCTGGTCTTGAATGTTTCCAGGGATGGGGCCTCCACTACCTCTCTGGGCAACTCGTTCCAGTGTTTCACCACCTTCATTGTAAAGAATTTCTTCCTTATATTGAGTCTCAGTCTACCCTGGTTTAGTTTAAAACCAGAATGCTGTGTGTGTGAGGTTGTGGATTTAAGGGGGTGTGTTGGGCCAGGGAAGGGAAGGGAAGGGAAGGGAAGGGAAGGGAAGGGAAGGGAAGGGAAGGGAAGGGAAGGGAAGCAGTGACAAATTGTTCAAGATTTTGGGTAGCCAAAAGATCCTGACCCTGCAAGCTGCATATCAGAATCTCCTGCAAGCTTTGGGAGCAGTTTGCAGGCAGCAGCTCTCCCAGGGTCCCAGCACTCATTTTTGCAGGCTGAGGTTACACTGGGCAAGTTGGTGACGGCAGCCTTAGCAGGACGTGCTGGCTTCCTTTTTCCCACCATGGAGAATTCAAATAACCCCCTCAGGACTCTCTGCCCCATGGGAGGACCCATCTCCCACCTGAGGACTGTTCTTGGCCCATGCGACAATGCAGGGTCAAGAGTTAAAGGGTGACCACTCCTGTTCTGGACAGCATTCTGAGCACAGAAATCTCAACTTTGGTGAAATATAGCTTTTTCACAAAGAGATGTTCAACATAGAGAAATCAAAGTGAGTATAGAGCCCTTGGCGGTCCAGATCATTAGACTTAAGTTCCATCTCAAGAAAGGTATTTTTCCCTCTACTCAAGAAAAGAAACTACTACATTAGCTGATGTCATGGTCTATTTATACTTCAATTTTTCTACTTGAAGACATTCTTCTAAAGGTCTGCCCTGACCACTGGTCCGGAGCTGAGGTGCCTGGGAGCAGCCTATATGGTGATTAGAACACAGAAAAGGTCAGGGTTGACATCCTCATCATCAAGGAGACATCTGACACGAAGTCTCCCCCACCTGAGCTTGGGACGCTTATTACCCGAGCACTGTTACCACCAGCACTAACAATTTTGTGAATCTAAGCTGCCATTTCCCATGCTTTTCGATGGTCCTAAAACAAGTCCTCAGACAAAACATTTTCTGGGTTACAGAATAAATAAAATAAATGCAAACCCCTGAAAATACTTATTTTATCTCAGTACCCCTTCTTCTTGGAATTGGGTTTTTTTTTTTGGTTAAGGCAGAAGAAAAGAACGAATATTGGCACAATTCCGGTCTGTGCTACCAGGCAGCGGATTCAAACCTTGGGGTTTTATTACCATGGGAGTAGGGGAATGGAGCTCAGTGACAGCCCCCCTCCAGGTAACAGGGCCCCCCCACAGTAAGGCCCTTTGGCAATACATTCAGCTGAATGCCAGGCATACTGGTTAATACAGATCTTGCTACAAAGAGTGATTTTTGTTTCCAGAAAAAGCCATGCATTTTCCTTACTCAGAGGCTACGCGCACTCTTTTCCACATCATTTCAAAATACGCCTCTGTTCAAAACCATTGTCAAAAGCATAAAGAAACAACATTATTTCTCCTTAAATATAGTGTATCTTACTTTCCTTATGATCGTACTTTGCAGGGGTTTTTACAGATAGTGCTCTACATGGTACAGTATTATTGAAAAGCCAAGTGTAGGGGAAGAAAAAATATGGGGTTTATCTCATTATCTTTAAGAGCCTCCAGATAAAATTGCAAATGGGTGTTTTCATAAAGCTTTCCAGTTCTCACGACCCAGTACTAATTAAAGCTTTGTATAAATTCTCACATCTTGTCACAAGCACAGGGAAAGTACAGGAAAATTAAAAATGCAAGCTTTGCCGACATGCATGTGACCTTTTCATTTTGCATATTTTTGCTGTCTTTGTTTTGAACGAGAATTTTTCTGGGGAAGTTAACGCCATCCTATTAAGAGAGCTCTTCTGCAGGGGTGCGTATATATACACACACACATGTATATACGCGTGTGTATTGCTGTACTAGCCCTAGCAGTACCCACACCTGGAATACAGCATTCACACACGGAGCTGAGATAACACAGATGCACATCCAGCCTCCTCCCAAGAGCCTTGCAATACAATTTAAAATAAGTTGCAAGCGTGAGGAATAACAGTCATTGGGAAGAATGAGGGAAGAAGATGGGATGCCACAGGTAGCATCGCAATACACAAGCTGTTGTAGATTTAGCTTTAAGCCTTTTATTTTAATGTCCTGTGCAGCGAGCACCCGGCAGGGCCGGTATTTCTGGCTGGCTCTGCAATCAGGGAGAAGCAGGAGCCTGCTTTGCAGGGAGCTGAACAGGCAGATTTGCTCAGCAGGACATTCCTCCCCTCTCCAGGCCACTCAGTGTTTCCAAACTGGCCCCCCAAAAGCTTTTCCTGAGAGCCAGGCTGCCTTTGTAACTCAGGGCAGCGCCCGGGTGTAAGGGTTTCCTCGTTATTCGAGGTCGCTCTCTTCCGTCAGTCAGGGTTGCCCCTGGCTCAGGGAGCCGACACGCTCTGCGCCACGAAACCTGGCGAGAGGCAAGGTGATGTTCACATTAAAGTGAATCCCTCGGGAACATCCCAGCCTTCAAGAAACACGATTTGTTGTTTGACCTGTTTTCTTCAGAGATGCCGCTGGGAGAACGCGGCGGAAAGGTTTGACATACGGTACCCATGCTGACACGTCGGGCAGAACCACGGGAACGCGTCGTTTTTGAGTCGCTGTGTATTAACTCCCCTATAGCTCTACAGAGACCACAGCTTGCGAAAACCATTCTGAAAATGTTACCTGAGGTACTGCCTAGCCAGTCAATTAATAATCAGCAATCCACTAATAATGAGCGATTTTTACAGTTTAATAGAGTTCTGCGCTGAACTTAGATGAAAGGTTGTTCCAAGGGTTACAGGAACTATAGATTTTATACGTGGATTTTGTATAATGGCATGCATATAGAAAAAATGCTGGAAAGCTCTGTTAAATCACACTGGTAGAGATGCACAGTTTTGGATAGTTGTAGGTGTCTGCGTGGCTGGAGAATCAGATCCTGTTCTGTGAAGATGGTGGCGAAAGACCCGGCTCCAAAGCCTAACTCGGGCAGTAAGAGATAGGAATAGCTTTGTAGCAATTCATTAAACAACAATGCATTTGTTCTATATAGCACTTACCGGAGTGGCTTCTGGATGTGGCAGCTTAGCAGTGTTTTTTGTTACCAGATCATGCAAAAAACCAAATTGTGACTTGGCAGTCACAACATTAGTCTGCTGCGCATTTAAGCAGACTGTTGAAAGAGAATTTTTTAACAGCTAAAATCCAAGCACCTGGCAAACAGGATGTTTTGCGAGGAGATTGCTTTATTTCACTTGACAGTTTTATTAAACTTTAATCACCTTCTCAATGCATATATTGTCTAGTACCCACTGTGCCTATGGCCTAAATAAGGGACTTTTAAAAAAAGAGGAATACTTATTTTCCTGATTCTCAAGCATGGTGTAGTTTTGCTGTCTTTCATTATTAACTGTAAACCAGAGACAGAAATTGGTGAGATAAAGTGAGTCAAAAAAACAAAATTAAAGCAGCGTCAACACTAGATTTGTCCAGAATTTAATGAGCTTTACAATAAAGGGTGCTGATTATAGGTAATATCTCACAATGCCATTCATCACTCAAAAAATAATGTACTTTTAGGAGACAACTGTAACTGTGATCTGAAATGATGGAGATACAGATGAGATTGACGGGTGCTGTGAGCAGGTGCCATTGCCATCTTCCACTTAAAGGCCATGGGCATTATACGAGGTTAAAGTAATTTCTTACCCAGCGTTTGCTTTACAGAAAGCTTAAATAAACAGTAACACAACACCCAGCTCAGCTCGCCCTGCCTCCTGCTAGCCATTCCTATGGTTTTACACAAATCCCAAGTTTCCCTCATTTCCCTCCGATCTCCACATCTTCTCCCAGTGCTGCAAGCATGAGTTCAGCGTGTGCAGCTGAGACACATTAAGAGTTAGTAGCCAAAGGCGCACGATGAGGCTACTGCCCAGTCTGGCTACTGTGGAGCAGCTGCCCATTAGCAGCCAGGCCTCCGGGGGACAGCCTTTATGGCATGCACTATGCAATGTGTTCCCCTCGAATGCTGTGTTCAGTTTTGGGCCCCTCACTACAAGAAAGAAATTGAGGTGCTGGAGCATGTTCAGAGGAGAGCCACAAAGCTGGTGAGGGGTCTGGAGCACAAGTCTGATGAGGAGCAGCTGAGGGAACTGGGGCTGTTTAGCCTGGAGAAGAGGAGGCTGAGGGGAGACCTGATCGCCCTCTACAACTGCCTGACAGGAGGCTGTAGTGAGGTGGGGGTCGGCCTCTTCTCCCAAGTAACAAGCAATAGGACAAGGAGAAATGGCCTCAAGTTGTGCCTGGGCAGGTTTAGTTTCTACATTAGGAAAAATTTTTTCCCCAAAAGGATTGTCAGGCATTGGAAGGGGCTGGCCCGGGGAGGGGGTGGGGGGGTGTTTAAAAGTCGGGCAGACGAGGTGCGTACGGCCATGGTTTAGTGGTGGGATGGCAGTGTTAGGTTAATGGTTGGACTTGATGATCTTAAAGGTCTTTTCCAACCTAAACGATTCTATGATTCCATGTTTAAATTCCTGGCACAGGGACCATAATGGGACACTTTAATTGCTCTGTCACTGCCCCGGGTACCTGGGAAACTTGCCCTCCAGTTGTTTTCTAGGAAAGCGAAAAACATGAAGAATTTATGGAGAACTTAAAGGCAGATTTTCCAGCTGAGTCAGATCTTTCATTTACCTCCAATGCTTTTTTCTCAACTATAAATCCAGTTGTTCCCATAGGTTACTTTCACTTCACACTTGTGCGGATGAGAAAAAGAGGTCAGTCAGGTCTGCTAGGTGTCATCCTCCACTTACTTGCATTGGTGCAACTTAGGTTGTTGCCAAACCTGTAAAAACGAGAAAGCAATGAGGATCTATCAGCACCATGACTCACGCCTGGTGGGACTGCGCAAGCGATATCAGAAGAGTCTTGCCCGATGGGGAATCTGCTTGGAAACTGATCCTTTGCATCCACAAAGAGCTGTGCAGAAATGACAGTCTGAAAAATGACGCAGCTGACTTCAGTGTGGACACAGGCACTTAAGTGTCCAAAAGCTGGAAAGCTTTTCAATTGCACAATCACCTTTATGCCACTTATTATTTTTGGCTGCAATCACACAAAAGAATATTGGCTGGCTTTCTCGTTAGCAGAGGTTGAGGAGGTTACATCAAAGCTAATCAAAAAGGCAGTTTTAGAGCTGAAAGCTATGATATGTCAGTCCTGAAAGTCTGAAGTCTGGAAATTCCTTATTGAGCCTGGCAATCTGACTCCCACAACTGCTTCCTCCTTATCAGAGCCCTCCTCACCTGAAGGAGTACCGAAGAGTCTCAGAAAATCTGATCGCGTATCACCTGGAGCTGGCTCAGTACAGCTGCAGGATTCAATACATTAGCATTTCTGAAGCTAAGAGAGAAATCATTTACATGCACTAAGATTTTAATTGCTACCCTGATCAACGGTATTCAGTATTCCTCAAATACTCAGCCATTGCTTTATTTTAACCACATTTTGTCACAGATCCATGTGGTATCAAGACATCAAGAACGTAGGCCTGAGCCTATGGACTGTCATGTGAGGCTATGGCAGACATTCTGGGTATTTTAATATGGACAGGGAAAAAAAAGCAGACCCTCAGTTAGCTGTGGCCATTATCAATGGCTTATGCTTTACAGCGCACACAGCACTGGGCTCGGCGCTGACGTTGAGTTACTTAGCACTGGTCCAGCGCAAGCCAGGGAGCTATAAGTCTGGGGCATTTTCTGATATCCTTGTAAATGTCGACCAAGGCATAAATAGTATCAGTTTTGCTTTTGATGCGTGACAAATCACTTTTGGACTGAGATTTGTCAAAGTGATTTTAATTCCTTTTGGGGCGCTCCAGAAGATGCTGTCAAGGTTGTGAAAAAGGCTCATTAGCTCTTCAATAAAGTCCTGACCCAGTAAATGCTGGAGTGAACAGAAAAACTCTTTCTGTCTCCAGTCCTGGTTAGACGAAGACACAAATGTCCTGGGATTCATTACAAAATCCAGAACGGTGCAGCCCAGTTCCACACCCGGTAGCCTGAAAGTTGACTCTGATCAATAGCTGGGGAGTTTCTGGGCTGTCGGTTCCCTTCGGATCCTCACAGTCTGCAGACATGATCTTCTCTTTGGTCTTTCTCTTATTGCACAGCGACGAGATCCAAGCTCAGTGCCCACCACCACACGTACAGCACGAGACACCTTCAGTCCCGTACCTGCGTCACCCCACGCTCCTCGGGACTGAGAGGGGAACCACCCACCAGTGGCTGTGTTCCTTGGTAACTTCCTATTCTCAGACCACAGTTATTCAGGGCGTTTTTCCATTATGTCATTTGTTTCTGTTTTTATTGACTGGGTAAATAACTCTCTTGATTACAGCAGTTACAGTTTTCCCCATGGTTATGTTTGGCAACAAGCTTCTCACCCTTCTTTAACTGAACTGTTAATTAGGAGATCTGTGTTTCCATTCTTGTCAAAAGCAACTAAGCTCCCTGCCACTGGAATTCCTTCTCCTCCCTTCTCCGAGGGTGAGAGAACAGGGATTGTTTGCTTGGTTACGCTTTAAGTCTTCTGTATGCTTTTAATAAAATCTGTAATTAATACTTTGAGAGGGATTCTTTTTTTCCCTGTGGCTAAGCACATCTTGAGCGCAATTTTTTAATGGCAGTAAACAAAAATAAAGAACACTTAATTGCGCTCCCAGCACGACTCTGACATTTCTCATAACGATGCAATAGCCTTGGGTGGCTAAATGTGAATGTCTAAAAGAAGTCAGTGTAGTATTTGTAACAAGAAACCTGACTTCATTAACTAATCAAGTGTTAAGAGGGAAAAATCTGCCCAAACGCTGCCAACTCTGTTAAAATCCAGGGACACTGGATGTTCTGGGAACACAGGGCAAGCCATTAGTGTCCTTTTCTTATGCTTCAGAAGAAAGCAGCCATAGTCTTTGACCTGTAAAAATGTATGAAGAGGATGAAAAGCTTGAACTGACTCCAGCTGAAGCCAAAGACAAGACTAGACTTGTCAATATAGGCAGAAACGAGCCCAAAGCGTCCGCACATGGGAACTGATAACAGTATTACTTCTAAATACAGAGTGTATATTACTTATTGCCATCAGATATCACAGACTGAGGGTTTAGTTTTAGACTTTAAAAAAAAATGGGCATTAATATGCTTCTAGATACGAAATGATCACAAGGGATTGTGTTCATCTCACATAACCTGTTGAGATGGCCTCCATCTATAGCCAAAGGAGGGAAAAAGGCATCTCCTGAGGTTGATTCAGCTTTTCGGTCTTTAGGCCCCAGTTTAAAATGAAATGTGCCCTTCTCTTGAAAGAGAACATACATTTCAAATTTGTCTTCAAGAGAAGAGAAATTTTCAAGCAAGGCATACTCTACTTTCCATAGCTGGACCACAAGAAAATTTTCCCTGATTTATATGCCACCGATCACTATCACAACTGGGAATATGGAATATAATGAGGATGCAGCACCTTCTGTGTTCACACAATGCGCACATGAAAGGTATTTTGTGTTTTTCTGAATGATAAAGTGTTGGTCCCTGCCTTGAGATAGGCTGCTCAGCTGGGTGAACCACAGGTCTGCTGGGAAGACTGTCGTTATATACCTATTCATGCCTTCTTATTCTTATCTATTTTCATATTATTTTAAGAGCTTTATGTTACATTTTAAAACTTCAACCTGACCTTCTGAAAGTCTCATTTCTGTAGCCATTGAATGAAAAACTTATTTATTGGCTCTGAAGAAACATACTATTCCTTACTGTGCAGTGCCCTGTTCAATACTTACAAATCCTGTACCTCTTTCTTTGTACTATTAGCATTTCTATATTGTTTGATTTGAAGGCATCCAACTGTTTTCAAGTTTTGAGATTCCCTGTGTACCAAGAAATGACATAGATAAGTTCATTACAATGCCTTAGGGCAGAAATCACAAGATGCGTTTAAATACTTGAGCCTGGGGGAGGGTGAAAGATGCCCTATCAACGCAGTCTTCAACACCTATTGTGGAGTTATAAGGAACGGCAACCCTATCGCATTCAATGTATGGGTTAAATACAGTGACAGGGAGGTGGATTGAGAACTGGCTGAAATGCCAGGCTGAAAGGACTGTGGTCAGTGGCACAAAGCCCCAATGGAGACCAGTCACTACCAGTGTACCCCAGGGGTCAATACTGGGGCCAATCCTGTTTAACATCTTCATTAATGACCTGGATGACAGGGAAGAGTGTGCCCTTGGCAAGTTTGCACAATACAAAACTGGGAGGAGTGGCTGATACACCATCTGCGCCTGCTGCCCTGCAGAGGCACCTCAGCAGGCTGGAGAAAGGGGCTGCCAGAAGCCTCATCCAGTGCAGCAGGGGGAAATGCCAAATCCTGCACGTGGGGAGGAACAAGCCCAGGCAGCAGCATGTGCTGGGGGCCGACTGGCTGGGAAGCAGCTTGGCAGAGAGCGACCTCGGGGTCCTGGTAGACCACAAGATGACCAGGAGCCAGCAATACTCTCTTGCTGCAAAGGCGGCCGATGGCTGCCTGGGCTCCGTTGGGAAGAACATTACCAGTAGGTTGAGGGAGGTGATCTGTCCCCTCTGCTCAGCACTGGTGAGGCCACAGCTGGAGTGCCGTGTCCAGTTCTGGGCTCCTCCGTACAAGACACAGATTTACTGGAGTGAGTCCAGCACAGGGCTACGAAGATGATTAAGTGACTGGAGCATCTGACAGATGAGGAGAAGCTGAGAGCGCTGGGACGGTTCAGCCTGGAGAAGAGAAGGCCCAAGGGGATCTCAGCAATGTGTACAAATATGTGATGGGAGGCAATGAAGAAGAGGGAGCCAGGTTCTTCTCAGTGGTGCGCAGTTGTTGTGACCCCCTCCTCAGGCTACCCTGGGTAGGATGAGCTCCGCTGCGAGGTTCCTGAAATCGCCCTGGGCCAAATTAAAGTGAAATGACATCAAATGATCTGTTACCAGCTTGTAATTCTTTACTATGCAATTTTAGGTAATTTGAGGGTAAGATAAAAGGCAGGGGCCAGGCAAAGAGAGAGTTTGAGAGAGAGATCACCGGTCCAGGTTCCAGCACTGGTCCAGCCAACAGGGGGTGCATCTGCCCTCAAGTTTCCCCACAGTCTTGAGATGGCTTGTGACTTTTATCCCTTGCTTAGACACACCTTCCCCGCTTCCCATGATAAATAGCATGCCTGCTCTGTCTGGTCCTCTTTTGAGTCAGTGGTCAGTGAGTCGGTGGTCGCAATCTCCCCCTGCCCGAACTACCTTTTAGCTAAAAGTCCATGGCTCATCTCACAGACTGCCTTCTCAGTCCCTTTATCTGCAGAGCATTTGAGGCATGAGCGCTGGGTGCCTCCGCCCCCTGCTCCCTTATCGAGTCCTGTCCTGTTGGCTGCATTCCTTCCGGACAAACAGTTCTTGGTGTCAGGGGTGACAGGACCGGAGGCAACGGGCGCAAACAGAAACACAAAATTCCATCTGGTGACAAGAAAGCACTCTTCTTACTGTGAGAGTGGTCAAACCCTGGAACACACTGCCCAGAGAAGATGTGGAGCCTCCATCTGCAGGGACATTCAAACCCAACTGGGCACAGTGCTGGGCAACCTGCTGTAGCTGGCCCTGCTTAGCAGGAGGGGCTGGACTAGATGGTCTCAAGAGCTCCCTTCCAATCTAAATAATGTTGTGACCTTGTGATTCATGGTCCTTGGGAATCCTGGTATTGCTAATAGCTCGCTGTAACCCTGCCATTGCCTGCAGCTGCAGACCCAATGGCCGTTTGCTCTGTCTTCGTAAAAAGTTTCCAGAAGCTTGGTTAAAGCTAGTCCAAACACGGGGGGGAGGGGTGTGTGGGGGGGCTCCCCACAAAATTGTGTCACTTCAATAAAAATTCCTATAAATGTTTCTCCATGTATTTCATTTTGGAATATTTTCATTTCAGAAAATGTTGAAACTCCTTAATCTTTGACTTGATGCATTTTTATTGATTATTTTTTAAGTGTTTCATGACAGATCAGGAATGACAGTGCTACAGCATAGCTGGAATATTTAATTCTTAAAATCAATAAAAGCAGTTAATACATTTTACTGATCAAAACAGCTGATATTTTTTAAGATTAATATCTCAGGTTGTTTCATTTCAGTGCACAGGGAATCTAGAGAAGATATTCTGTCCAACCACAAAGTAGCAATTTATCTTTGTGATTCTAGAATAAAATTTAAAATAACAAGAGTATTTCCTCTATGTATATGCAGCACGCTTGTTTGTGGGGGTGCACATTATATACTACAATAGGTATTTTATGAAATAAATCAACATTAAAAATATTTGAAATTACATTCTCAAATTCTAAAAAGAAGTTTTGCGTATTAATTTTTATGTGCAAATCCCATTTTATGGGAAACCAAAATGTGTCTTCAGGCAAGGAAGACATTTCAAAAAGGCATAATTTCCAGCAAGTCAGGAATTGTGATTCATCCCTCTCAATTTCTCCTGATTAGGAGGGGTTTACTTATCCATTTCATAAGCAGCAACTGAGAAAGAGCATCACTAAAAAGAGGAGGACCTGATCCCCTGGATGTTACGCTTACATGAACCAGAGCAGAAAGTCTCCCAAAGTCAAATGAGAGTTTCTTGTGTCGTGCCAATAAATTTGAGAGACGAAGCAGGTGTAGTGGTAACCAGTTGGTTATTTAAGCACTAATTAACCCTTCCAAGACTTCAGTACATCGCTGTTTCACAGGCATGCAGCAGAGAAGTCCTTCTGGGCATTTCCAGCCAGGTACTGAGAAGGCTCGGTTTCCCTGAAAGGGGACTCTTTGCACACATTAAAGATGCTCAACTGCATCCAGGACTGGGTCCAGATTGTCTGTCTCTGGTGAAAGAGCGAATTCTGGGCCTGCCGAATAACCACGCTGGCACCGTGTGCTGGGGAGGGACCCCGGCGAAGGGGAGCGGCCGTACGGTGCTTGAGCGGGACTGCTGCACGGCAGAGCTGGCCCTGCTTCCTGCGGCTGATCTGCTGTGACAGACACCGGGCAGAAACATAATTAACATCCTGCAAAAGGGATCCTGAGATTAAATGGGCAACAAGGAGACAGTCATTGCAGGAGAAGTGGAAAGCAGTGACATTTATGTCCTGTTTTGGTACATCTAGCTCCAAAGGCTGCCTTGTTTGCCCTGAAACAATGGGATCCCACGTCCCCATCACCCTGGTGCTGAGATCGATGCGAGCATCAATTGTAAAGCTGTCAGCCATGCACAGCTATATGCTGGAAAAAAGACCACCAGGAAAATTCTCAGTATTCTTAAAGGGTATCAAGCGTTGCTGTCGGAAAATGACATCTGAAAGCCTAAAAAGCTGGTAAAAAGGCAAAAGCTCTCTACTCTCTCGGTACTAAGCATAAAAGAAGAAAGTCTGCATACATATGCTAGAGAGTAAAAGGAAATCTAAATTCAGTAAATGAAAGAGAGTTCTCTAAGTACTGTCTCAGACAGTCTATGCTATTTCGAGAAAGGCATTTTTTTCTCACTGTCCTATCAGTACCACAGTGATAGTCTGTAAGCTAAAGAGGAATTATTTTTTTCTGACTAACAAATGAATACCTAAGGGCCTGGGCTGTTTTACGCAGAATGACTCTTCCAAAATGGCTGTACTTCCTTCACCTCCCAGATGCCTGTCTCTTTTCAGGAGGGTATCCGAGGCAAAGGTTTCCCCGGCTTTAGAGACAGCCTATGGATGCTTATTAACTACCTGGGAACAGGACACGCTCGGCTTCTGGGAAGGAAAGTAGGGAATGATGAAAACAGGGAGAAGGCAGCATCTGGAAGATGGAAGAACATGACATCAATCTCTTGACTGTCCAGACTAAAAAGGGAGGGAAAGATTTGCAGTTCCCTTACTGTGTTTTCTGAGGAAAGAGCTGCTTCCAGGGTAGGGAATTAGGTAAATATAAACATGCAGGTGAAAGCTTATGGGGTCATCTAGTCGGTGATGCTATAGCCCAAATACAGCTCTACAGGAATGAATTTTCACGTAAGGGTGTTTTTGATTGGAGAGGCCAAAAAGTCTGTTAGATTATCTCACTGAGCATACCATACAATTTCCCCCCAGTTACCCCAGTATACAGTCTGGCAGCATGTACAGCTTTTAGGTAATGTATATCTTCAGCAAAGACACACTGAAAACATTGAAAGACATCCTGTCTTCCCCCAGGGGTTTGCTGTAATGGGTAATCAATCTTGTTGTTACAAACATTTGCTTTATGTCTAATTGGAATCTGACTGTTTTCACGTACGTCTCATCGGATCTTGGTACCTCAGTGTCTGCTAGAATAAATGGGCTTTTCAGGCTTGCTCTCTTCTTCCCATGGGAGTCCTGATGCGATCCTGCCATCTATCAGTCTTCTGCTTAGTAAGATGTTGAGATATTTAAATCCCTTTCTGTAAGGCTTTATTTTTTTTTTTTAATAAAAACCCCCACATCTGTGTGAGTCAACACAGGCAGGACTCAGGAACAACCACAAAAGCAGGGATGAAAAGCAAGCAGTAAATTTATTTTCGTTACCTCGTGAACCAGGGGCATCCCCGGAGCAGCACCCGGGCAGAGGCACACAAGCAGGGACGCAGGCACCGCGAAGCTCGGTCCTTGCTAGAGGATCATGAAACCTGCTGTTTGCCCCTGTATATCGGGGATTCACACTGGCGTAGTTTACCACTGTGCTTTGGTCTTTCCCACAGCGGGGCAGGAATCTCAAGCGTGTTCGATAGGGTGCCTCCGAGCCTGTCATGGGTCTATGTTACCTAAACACAGATGTTCTCCTTGTCAAGCACACAAGACTAAACAGCAATTAGCATGATACATGTGTTTTTCTACACCCCAGCTGCAAGTCACTTGAGCGTGTTTACAGTCCTCCTTGCCAATCTTCCCTTATTTTCCCGCATTCCACCCCCTCGCTCAGGAGACCACTTCCGCTGGGGCTGGCAAAGCTGGAAGTGTCCATTTGTGCTTGTGGGGTGTAGGGCAGGTTAATTTACAGAGGCAGGCAATAAAAACCTATAGAAAAAGGAACAAACATATCTCCACAATAATGCTTTGAATCAGGTGTCCCATTCATCCTGCCAGGGAATTAAACCACTCAGCCAGCCTGGCACCACCAGCAGATTGTTTGATTTGATGCATTAAGTCCTGGAGATGTTGAATGTCATCCTCTACGCTGGCTGATTCATCAGTTATGTTGAAGCAACACATGCCTTCAAAATCGAAGCAGCATTTATGGCGTCAAAGGAGGAAATAGTCCACCGCCAATCGATTTTGTAATGTTCACTGGTCTACAGCCATTACCTGCTCAGAAAAAATAGCAACGAGAAATGTCAATATCAAAATCGTCATAATTCTGTGATAACAGCTACTGGGGTCGGCACGCCAATGAAACACGCTGTCAGAAGATCCGCAGCTGGTAAATCTTCTCTTGATACAAAACGCAGATGAGTTAAGTTACAGTCGTGTTGCAGAGTCACTTTCTAGCTCAAACGGAATTCAGTACACAGCACCAGCAGCAAGGCTTGCCAAGGCCTGAGGCCGCAAGCTGTGAACTTTCGCCTACATATGGTGGCCCTATACTGAGCTTTTCCTTAACTACACAAAGGCAGGCCCCCCAAAGCCTGTGCAAACCAGAAGGATGAGGGAGCCACAAGCATCAGCAGAAGCTGCATCCATTAAGATAAGAAAAGGAATGGCCCGCCTGGAGGCAAAGGAAGGATCCAGTGAGGAACAAGAAGACCCCAGACCCAAATATTGCTACTGGACAGAACCATCACGTGAAGGGGGGGGACCTTGAATTGTAGGAGTATAATTGCCCAGGGTTTTCTTTGTGCAGAGGCCCTCTCCGGAGGCACCCAGCTCAAACTGTTTTTTACCACCGTACCATTCAATAAATTCAACTGTCAGTACGCTGTGTTGGCAACTCTGCTTCAGGGAAACCTGAGGTCGAGCCTGAGGGGAGAGGAAGTAACCGGGAGTGAGTGTGTGCATGAGCGAGGAGTCGAAAAGGGGCACCCATCACCTCTGTGGAGCTGCCACTGCGCAGGGACTCCGGCCCCAGCAGTTAAAGTCTCGAGTGGTGCGTGCGTGCGGCTCCCTGCGCGGTGTGTGAATGCTTGGGCAGCGGCTGCTCCTTTAACAGTAGAAGCCAACCAAATCCAAGCATTTACATGCTGATCTCGTGGAAATGTATCCAGGGGATGTGCTTGTTGTACAAGACCACAAAGCTCAACAAGCCGACCTGTGACGGGGAGGAAAATGGGAGCACCACCTCCTTCCCGTAACACAGACGCCGCTGCTCCAGCTCCTTCAGCCAATGCCACCTCGGTTTGATAACCTGATGTGGGGTAATTGCCCACACAGGTTGGAGAGCTCTCTGGCTTGCCCCTTTTCCAACCGAACTTCAATTTGACATTGGGTTTGCAACAGCGGTAACACCATTCCAGTGCTGTCTCCTCTAGGTACGGCATGGGCATTTGTTAAAGGTACCTGAAACACAAGAACTCGGGAGTCTGGTACCAGCAAAGGATGTAACGTCAGAGGAGCAGCTGGGGTGCAGAAGCATACGTCATTCTCAGGGGTTAGAATCACAGAATGAATCATAGAATATTTTGGGTTGGAAGGGACCCCTAGTGGTCATCTAGTCCAACCCCCCTGCAGTGAGCAGGGACACCGCTAACCAGATCA
>NW_009258484.1:1645211-1658275 GCF_000687185.1 Egretta garzetta | reverse complement strand
GCTGACTGCTGCTGTGGGCGGAACATTCCTGATGCTGTGATCCCATTATTTTTTAATTACTCCTCGTGCTATCGCCTCTACATCTTGTGAAGTCCTGACTTCTTTTCCAGTTCTCTCATTTTACACTATAATGCAACAACTTCATGTTCAAGAGCTCTGATGGTGGGGCGCCGGCTCGTACAACATCATCCCACACTTGTCGCCTCATCGCCCGTGCTGAAGCTGGTTTTGGGTTTTCCAGCTTTCCTTTATTCACCACTCAAACAGGTGGTCCCGAAATTGCAGCCCTAGATTCCCTCAGGGTACTTCCTAGGGCACCTGCGTTGCCGGTAGCATCAGTCACTGCTGGTACAAAGGGGTACAAGGCAGGTGCCCCTCTCAGAAACTGTATTTCGGTATTTCTTGTTACCTCACCCTGGCCGGATTGGATCCTGTAGCCAACGCATGAGCCACTGCTGTTCCCAGACTGCTCCCAGGCACAGCGGAGTGAGATGATGAGCAGTACAGCAGCACAGCGAGCAGCGAAGGCAGAAAGCAGCCACTAACGAGCACTAGACCCTAACGTACGGTAAGGCAAGCAAGCCCCATGGCAAGCACGGGACCCTGCCCATTAACAGTCAATGGGCAACAACAGCTATGAATTCAGTCTCGCACATGACAATCAAAGCTGTCATTATCTCGAACCCTTCATGCCCCATGTTGACAGCCCAAAAGGACTGTCGCAGTTCAACCCCGGCCAGCAACTAAGCACCACGCAGCCTCTCGGTTGCTCCCCCCACCCTATTTGTTAGCAATACATGCTATCAACCGTTCTGCAGTATCTTGCAGCCCATGGCACCGCTCTGCTCGAGTAGTAATTACTCCTCATGTGACCGCCTCTGCATCTTGTGAAGTCCTGACTTTCTTTTCCAGTTTTCTCATTTTACACTATAATGCAACAACTTCATGGGCAAGAGCTCTAAGATCAGTAATTAATAACCATCCCAATCCCCCACTAACTTGCGAGAAGAATCCAATGCCACTTTACACGACAATCTGAGCATAGCCCCATCATCTACTTCATGCTTCTGGCAGAGCCACTGTAGCCAGGAAAGTGGCCATGGGGGTCCAGCACTTGGTACCAGGCCATCCCAGAATAGAGTCACTGTTGTGGCCTCCCCAGTCCCCAACTTTTTTGCCAGCTGTGGCGTGGCTATTCCTGGATCCTGCCAACTACGCCAAATCTGTGAGCCAACACAGGCAGGACTCAGGAACAACCACAAAAGCAGGGATGAAAAGCAAGCAGTAAATTTATTTTCGTTACCTCACGAGCCGGGGGCATCCCCAGAGCAGCACCCGGGCAGAGGCACACAGGCGGGGATGCAGGCACCGCGAAGCTTGGTCCTTGCTAGAGGATCGCCAAACCTGCTGTTTGCGCCTGTATATCGGGGATTCACACTGGCGTAGTTTACCACTGTGCTTTGATCTTTCCCACAGCGGGGCAGGAATCTCAAGCGTGTTCGATAGGGTGCCTCTGAGCCTGTCATGGGTCTACGTTACCTAAACACAGATGTTCTCCTTGTCAAGCACACAAGACTAAACAGCAATTAGTTTGATATATGTGTTTTTCTACACCCCAGCTGCGAGTCACTTGAGCGTGTTTACAGTCCTCCTTGCCAATCTTCCTTTATTTTCCCACAACATTTTCTTTTTTATTTATTCTGTTCTGCATCCTTTGCTACCTTTTCAACATCTTTTTTCTATGCAGACATTGGTTTTCCCTATTAAAATAATAATTCGTGTTTTCTGCATTTATAGAGTTCTTGTTCTTGTTCTCCACCACACTGAATTTGGAAATTTAGACTTCTCAGCTTTTCAAAATGTAGCCAAGATGAATGTTAGCAAGCCAAAAAGTGCAGATGACTACATGAGCAGAGCTTTTTAAATCTGAAGCAATGAAAAATAGATGTTCTGAATTTTTCAGTCCTCTATTTTTCCCTTCTAATTGCCCATCCTCACTGCTTATATGCAGATTTGCTCTGTATTTAGTAATTGGATTATCCTATTTTTTGGATTTCTTTTATTCACACTCTTAGGATTTCTTTTATTCACTCTGGACTTCTAATATCTCTCCCTCCCACAAGGTCATTTTTTCCAGCTATGCATTGCATTTTCATGAGAGGTGTACACTCGCAATCGCAGGTGCTCTATAAATCATCATCACTGCAAATCACAGACATAAATAAACAAGGTTGATGAAAGACCTTTTACTGCTATCAGTTATAACATAAAATGAGTTACACAGACAAGCTGTGACCTGCGAGATCAGATTAGTATCTAGAGTTTTAATCTCTGTTCTTGGCTGAGGTAGAGAAAAATGGCTATCATTTATCACTAGCAAAGCATGCAGCAAGCAGTAAGAATGTGTGAGCTCAACTGCATTAAACAGTAGCTGCTGTGTACGTACGTAAGCAGTGCTGTACCATACGCCTACTGCAAACATGTATCAGCAATATGCTGTAATTCTGAACACAGATTCCTTATAGATGACTTGAAACAGCAGAATTCAGATAATTGCAATGGGAAAGTGTACTTGCAATGAGCAAGCATCATTAACTAATTTACTCAGATAATCAAGGGCCAACTAAAATTACATTGTGGAGACACCACACGATACTCCAATTAGAACACATAAACCAAAGAAAAAAGGCAGGGGAACTCTACAAGCAATGGAAGAGTTTGGCTACTTCTGGTGCTTCTTTCCTTTCTGTTTTTCACTTTTCTGGCCGTAAGGCTAATAAAATCCTGGTATACAGTTTGTGATGAACAGTGCATTGTTGTGAGCAGCCATGTATTTGTATTTTTCTTTAATTTGAAAACAGCAAGACTGCAATGCTCCGGGTATGATTGGTACCATACAGCCTATTTGCTTCACAGGTTATGAAATCCACACTAATGGCCTGATGTCTAAGGAGCTCATCCAACAGTTTTGACAAATCTTAGCACTGACTTCCAGGGGAAGTAGGGAAAAGAGTGCCAGGGACACGAAACAGCTGGGCAATGGCTCTCTTAAGATATTCTCTGCCTAAGCACCTATCTCTGCCTTCACCCATGCATGGTGGCATGAAGGCCGGTACTTAATATGTAAGACATAGTGTTCAGAGGACAACCTCTCTTCCAGTTTAGATAAAACCATTGCCAGACTCCAGCAATGCTGAATCTTGCATGCAGAGCTAACTGGAAAACAAGTTGATTGTCGTGATTAATTCTGATAAATAACTGTCATTCTAATCATTCCTTCCAACACCAAAAACGTGCATTGCTTTTGTTCAGAGATTGTTGATGCCTTCAACAGGGATTTTAAATTTAATTTGAAATAAATGTTTGTAATATCAAAAAGTTA
The DNA here is from genome assembly GCF_000687185.1 of Egretta garzetta. Lineage (NCBI taxonomy): Eukaryota > Metazoa > Chordata > Aves > Pelecaniformes > Ardeidae > Egretta > Egretta garzetta. The sequence goes on along the minus strand of NW_009258484.1, from coordinate 1,654,893 downwards.
AATTACTGAAAGATAAGAAATTAAAGTTTTAGCATTTAATTGTTCTCAGATCAAACTGCTATTCTATTAAGAAAACTATTTAAATGGCTTCAGACAATTACAGTGACCAGTTCTGCTCACATCTTTTAGTTTAGCTGTAACAAAGTTTTATGGTATGAATTTTAGCATGTGAAAAGTCCCAGAGAAGTCACGACCGTGTCAACATCCAGCATCCAGCATTTACACCGGCACTTCAGAGCTCTGCTGAGCTGAGGCCTTTGCAGACAGCCTTTGACTTCACAATGCTATAGATGTTGATCATTGCACCTTACTTTTCAAAACAATAAAGATAAAAAACTATTTTCCAGGTTTACTGTTGCTACAGATTTTGCCTCAGTTTTTGTTACAAGTTGTTGCTCTCCAACCCATCATGCATACAAGCTGCTCCATTTGAATTACGAACACGAATGAGTAGAGCTGAGAGTAACACATAATTAATAACTGCTCTTTTAATGTCCAGGTGCAGCACTCTGAGAACTTGTCTGTGATTTGTAACCCGAGAAACAGAGCCCAAGAGTCAGCTTCCATAGGATCATCAAGTCAAAACATGAATTTCTATTGCAACTCTTCAACTGTCAGCTTCTGAGTAGAAATGAACAGCAGCTGTCAAAAACAGCTGATTAACAGATGCTGTGAATACAGGGACCATAAATTAGGGGCCTGACTGAGAAAAGATCTACTGTGCAACAAGGGCATTTTAGCATGCACTTCAGCAACACCAGGCAGAAGGGCCTAGCACTGAAGCTAGGCCGTTATTAAAGAGAGTGATTTGAACAATCCAGAAATGTCTATTTCTGAATTATGCAGAACCATTTCAAGGTTCTGTCAAAGTTATGGGTGTTTTTCTGTGTTGTTCTGAAGTGAAAAGTGGGGTTAAGATATTAATGTTCTGTGAAGGACATTAATTTAAAACATGCACAGTGCTAAAGTATGCTATCAGCTGCTTTACGATACAGAGAAGCTTGTAAGGGAGTAAAATAAGGACAGTGGAAATGTTTGCTTTTAAGCTTGAATTTTTCCCATTAAGTGCAGCACTAAAGGGTATAGTTTATATTCTATGATTGTTTTGACATGAAAAAAACTCATTTTCTTGTGCTTCTGGGTGAAATGGGAGTAACTGCAGTGGTGCTGGGCAACCTATGTAGTCACAACGCTAGCAGGAGCAGCCCTAGATGGCTGTGGAGAAGCAACCCCAAAGCTGGAAATGTTTGGAGTCATATTTGTCATCTGTCACATCACTTGATTCAGAAACATCTTTGGGGCCAGCTTCAGGCTATTCTGCTGATACCCTGCAGTGCAAGGCACTGGAGCTGAAGTACCTTATGACCCCAGTATGAAAGATGCTCAGACTCCATAACCTATTGCTTAAAATACCATTTCCTGGAGCTAACACAAAAAGGAGAAAGAATACGGGTAATCTTGCATCCTTTCAGGTGCTGGGAACCCCAGACCTCTGCTCAGGGTGTGTGGTACAGATCCCACCTGTAGAAAGGTTCACTGACATTTTGGTTTTGGGATCTCTGTTAGAATTTCCTTAAGACAGAAAATATTGTATTCATCATTCCTACCGTCAAACAACCATACATTCACATGAGGACTTGCTGCTACACTTTAAGATAAAGACAAGGCCACGCAGGTGGTGCAATCAGCAGTACCAAGTGGGAGTTGCCTGCGGGCTCCTCTGTTGCCATCACCCAGCGGAGTTTATGCTGCGGCCAAGAGACCCGTGCAGCCCAGCACAGGCCTGGAGGACAAGCTGTACGGGCAGCACAGCACAGCACCGCACCGTCCCGTGCCTGCTCAGGTTCCCTGTTACATAGATCACTAACTCTTTGGTACACAAGAGTCTTCTGGTTAGGATCGTTACAACCCTGGAGGGGAAAATCTTGCACCTGCTCCAGGCTTTAGGCTTTGCTTCCCTGCTGTGGGCATCAGCTGGGGCTCTGTGCCAGCTCCGTAGCTTCCACTGCTCCTTGAGGTGAGTTCTGCCTATGATCAGACATGAGACACCGTGGCAAAGGGTTCTTCCCAGAGGGTCCCTTTATTACCTAGCATGAGGGCGATGGGATTTGCAGGCAGGCTGTGCTCCAAGGTTGGGGGACCTAAAGAGGCAGTAAGGATGTGGAGTGCATGAGGCTTCTCCCAGCAACCAACAACGCAGCTGCAAGCACAGAAGCGAGTGTTCTCCTCCTGTAGAGGGAACAGATGCTTATGGCTCTGTCTGGGACATAGGATATATTCCTGCTTCCCTTACTCCTTTACACGGCACTCTGGGACTTTCACAGATTATTTCTGTTTTCTATAGCAAGTGGAGGATGAGTATGTGCACAATACAGGCAAATCTCACAGTCCTACCTCGCACAGCATTGGCCAAGAACATGGATTGTGTACTGTAACCCTGAAGACATTCAACACCTGGGGTACAGGAATCTGCTTTTGAGGGCTGCTCTGGGATTATCACAGCTCATCCTACACCAACCTCACATGGTTGTCTCTGGGCTGTTCTGCAGAATGGGCTTTCAAGAACACTCTACTTACTGAGGTCCTACATTTATTCATAGAATCATAGAATCATTTAGGTTGGAAAAGACCTTTAAGATCATCAAGTCCAACCATTAACCTAACACTGCCATCCCACTGCTAAACCATGGCCCTAAGCACCTCGTCTACCCTTCTTTTAAATACCTCCAGGGATGGGGACTCAACCACTTCCCTGGGCAGCCCGTTCCAGTGCCTGACAACCCGTTCAGTGAAGAAATTTTTCCTAATGTAGAACCTGAACCTGCTCTGGTGCAACTTGAGGCCATTTCCCCTCATCCTATCGCCCGTTACCAGGGAGAAGAGGCCGACCCACACCTCACTACACCCTCCTTTCAGGCAGTTGTAGAGGGCAATAAGGTCTCCTCTCAGCCTCCTTCTCTCCAGGCTAAACAACCCCAGTTCCCTCAGCTGCTCCTCATCAGACTTGTGCTCCAGACCCCTCACCAGCTTTGTTGCTCTCCTCTGGACATGTTCCAGCAACTCAGCATCTTTCTTGTAGTGAGGGGCCCAAAACTGAACACAGTCCTCCCTTATGCCCCTGGCTCCATATCTATGTAAGAAGTACTCCACACCTGCTTTACATTTAATATATGTGCTATAGTGGCATGCAGTATAGAAATCATAATGTAATTGGAATGCAATGCAATCAGAAATTGTCTCATAGTAACAAAAATGTCCCCGTGTATCAAAATGGGCTGGTTGATTGATCTGGCAAGCAACAGGAATCTCTCGCACTGATTGATGGTTTGGTTTGAGGAAAATCACTCTGTTCACTTTCCAGATAAATTTCAGCTCTCAGATTTGATAATCTGCTATCATACACGTCATGAATAAGAGTTATTAGCTTAGGCCTCTATTTAGGAAGAAAGCTTTAACTCTAAGCCTTGGAGTTGATTGATCTTATAAAGTCAGTATATTTAAAAATACACAAAAGTTTGTATTACTGCAGAGCCCTAATATAAAGAAAATGTAATTTTGCACGATGTGATATTGTATGTATGTGGGGGGTTGATTGTTTTCTTTTTTATATAACTGAACAGTTTAGTGCATGAAACCTGGTGGAACTTGCTTAATAGAGAACACTAGCAAAGTTACGAGAGCTAACTTAATCATTAAATGATTCTGAAAGCAAATATCAAGTATTTTCTCAAGAAGCCCAAGGAATACTGATACATTACAAATTCAAGTTATGTAGACATTCATTCACAGAAGCATCCCATAGGGGAAACGTAGATTTTAAAGAACATCAGGTGTGCATAAGCGACAGTTTAAAGAAACATGTGCATTGGAAGAAGCTACTTTCCTTTTATGTCCTGTAAATTACAGGTGACCTCAGCTGATAAGCATATATGTAGCCCTATTTAAATTATACCAGTTAACACTAGATAATCAGTACAACCTACACCATTATGTTTAGATTAAGAGTGGAAAAAAAAAAAAAAAAGGTTATAAACACTCCAATATAGTTTCCATCTTTTAGGACTCAGAACATTGTTATTTTTCTAAAACTTCCCTGAAATATTTTAGAAGAGAAAATTAGCATTTTGAAACTCTGATTTAAACACTGTATTTCTTCCTTTTTGTCTCTGCCCTCTTTTTGCTTGTGAAGGCAACAGAATAAATTATAGCTCTCGTTTTCTTTTTCTTTTGGGCAAGTGTAACTTTGCGAAAGCTCAGGGCATTTGGAAAAGTTACAGAATAGCAAAAAGAGAAACATGAGATGAAAGGAAACCAGATGGTAGATGCTACTAAATTGATTGCATCCGAACAACCTCCAGTTATGGCCTCTTGAGTTTCTGGAGGCTGCTGAGCAAGCATAATCCTTACTCTCAGACCATTTTTTCTATGCTTAGGAATATAGGCTCAGAAAAAAAGAGTATTAGGGTCTCTTTCTATCAATACAGGGAGCCCACATGTCTACTGCCAATGGGGACTGGTCCCTGGCCATGCCAACCTTTGGATTATGCTCACAAATGGTTGAAAAGCACAATCTGCCATGAGCCTGAACGGCAGCAGGCGCCATGTCAGAGCTGTACTAACAACTGTCCAGTATAGATGAGTGAATTGCGTGGTAGTGTACATTTTCTGGCCCTTTTCAATGCCCTATCATAAGCCAAGCAAAACAGACTGTGTCTATGACTGCCCACACTAACAGCGATATATGATCGTATCTGTTAGGTTGTTGGGTGCACAGAGCTTGTTTTTGTTGGGCTACGGAGTTGTCCAAGTTCACTGGGGGCTTTCACGCGGAGGAATACTAGGTAGGTTTGGACTTGAGTGCTGTTTTGGGCCTGTGCTAAATGTCCAGTACAGATAAAGAAAGCCAAAGCAATCTACCTAATATATGTGGAGAGTTGGTGGCTCAACCAAGGCTGTGTCTTCGTCTTGTTTGTATGCCTTGGCCAACAACTCCTGAGCCCTGGACTCAGATCTTAACTGTTGGCCATTTTTCTGATTTTGGTAGTTCAGACAAACACTGAAACTCAAGGTAAAATCTATGTATTCTTAAATAATGTGAAAATAACCTACTGGTATGATAGTCAAAGCAAACTGCTTCCAGGCGACTATTCACAACCCTAGGAATCATAGCCATATGAAAGAAGAAACGTCGTGTTCATCACTGCTTTGCTGCTCTAAGACCATACAACACGGTCCTGATGGGACTTTGTGGGTCACTGGGTCCAGGAACTGTTCCCGCTGTCGAAGAGATTTCATAATTCTTTTTATAAACTTTCTGAACTCAAAGACTGCTCCCACAGCACATTTTCCAGGCCATTATACAGGCGTGCATTGTTTGCTATGCAGTGGGACTTCCAGGGTCGCTCTGCAATAAGCTGACCTCAGAAGATTCTGTGGCACACGTGGACCTGCTGTGTGATTGCTCGGTACATTGGTCTAAACAAACCTGCAGAATATTGAATGTGACCTGGACAAGGTCATAACAACTCCGTGTCTAACCTGCCTGAATGGGTTTTTCTATATGAATATTGTGTTGTAATTCAGTATGAGACTTAGACAAACAAGGCTGGGAAGTTGCAACAGTCTTACATTAACAGCTTCCCATCTTATACTGACATGTACTTGTAAGATGATGGCTGTTTTCTCACCAGTGAAGATACTACAGGCTGCAGACCAAATAGTTATTTAGGCCAAGCTGAAAACCTAGGAATCAAAACACACCAGGCACCAAAAATACTTCAAAGGGTGAAGAGAGAAGGGGACAGCGGACAGTGGTCTGATCTGTGGATGTATGGAGCTGCTGGGATCTTCTGAAGCAGCTGTGTCCTTCTGAAGCTCAAGAGCAGGAGGAATATGCAAAAAAATATTTTGGGTCAAAATATTCTATGATTTCCGTTCAAAAGGCAGTTTTGCCCCTGTACGTGTATAAGTAGAGCATGAGTGAATTATGTGGTTTCAAGCCACAGAGGTAAAGCATGGCCCTTGTAAGAAGGGTGACATGACCGAGATCCCAGGAGCGAGGTGTGGTGGTAGCTCAAAAACTCTCAGTTGAATGAGGAAAGAACAACCAGAGTGTGCTTCATCAATCCTCCTGCTCCCAGGCACAGTACCAAGCACCTGCAGTTGTACAGACAACATTTCTCTCTCCTTTAAACAAATCTTGCAGAAAGGTTGATATGAAAAGGAAATGCAAAAATAAAATGTGGCTCTTCAATCTCTGAAGAAAACCTCTGTGGCACTTCTGGGAGGGATAACATTGGGGCAGAACTGTAGGCCAGGCACAGTCACTCTCCGTGCCCCAGATAGTGAACTGAGCTTGCTGTGTAAAAGCTGGGACTTAACAGTGGTCCTCAGAGAGGAAAGCAGGAGCCCATGCCTGCTCCCATGGTATAGCAGAAGTGAAGTCCTTTTAACTTGAAAAAGGTGCCAAAACTGGAAACTTCAACATTCAAAGAAAAAACTGCAGAAAGGAGAAAGAACCAAGGAGCCAGGAAAGATTCATGAGACAGAGCTGAGTCCTAACCAGCCCTTTAATGCTGTCCTCTCCAGAGCCACAGAGGAAGCATCCTTCCCAAGTCAGGAATTGCTCCTGACTTTTCTGTCTTCCTAGAAATCATAAGTAAGACAGTAATTACTGCAAGAAGCCCTAAGGAGTCCACTCAGGAAGGCTTCAGTTTCTTCTCAAGCACACACAGGGAAGCTCAGAAGTAAATGATTAATGGCCCAAAGCTTTATTTGATCTGCTGCTACAATTAAGTAGCGGCTGGCAAAGCTCTCTGGCCTCCCTCAGGTACTAATCTATATTGGGCTGTTTCAAAGAGTTCCTGAGAAACTGGAGCTTAGATAACCTCATTAAAAGCTATTTGAGAGGCGTTTCAGCTATATTAATGTACTGTGTGACTACTGAGGATATCCATATGCTGCTCATACATAAAAATATGAATAAGTCATCTGTTGGGTAGCTGAGGTTCTTCAGTTATGTCTGGCATAGGGGTATGATGGGTATTTGGATGTAAAGGATATTCACTGACTGAAGATGAATTTAGTAAATAACTTCCATCCATGCATTTGGCTAGGAGTGACACGTGATCTTTGTATGAATGTGAGTTACATGTTAGACCTGCAGCTACCAAGTTCTGACATTTCTTGAAGCAAATATCATACAGAGAGACTGAGTAGTTAGAAAAATATGTTTGGGCAGAGGTAAGATTATTTTTATAAGCCACAGACAGTTTTCACAAACAGTATTTACCTATCTGAAAATATGTACTTGCATAATATTTCATCTATCTCAGTATCATACGCAGATGTTTTTACTGAAAGTAAGAAAAAAACAGCTCTGGCACTGCAGAAGGAAAATCCCTCGGAAGAACAGCAGATATTTTCAATGTTGACAAAGCACAGGATAACATTTTAAAAATTATAAAAAATTGGACAGCACTTAAAATTACTCAGGCACGGAGCGCTAGGTCTATAAAGACAGGGGATGACAACACCCCTGCTGCCTTCCTGATGGTGGTACCTCACTCTCATCGTTTCTTTTGTGCTGGACCTACAGTTCATGGAGCTGTCTAGAAACCCAGCCCAGAGAACTGACCCCGCTGGTAACAACACTGTGGCGTTGTTGCTGCGGCTGTGTTACTTTTCAGGTCCCTCTACTCTGCTCTGCTCACCTAGAGTACTGCGTCCAGCTCTGGAGTCCTCAGCACAAGAAGGACATGGAACTGTTGGAGCGGGTCCAGAGGAGGGCTACAAAGATGATCCGAGGGCTGGAGCACCTCTCCTATGAGGACAGGCTGAGAGAGTTGGGCTTGTCCAGCCTGGAGAAGAGAAGGCTGCGGGGAGACCTGATTACGGCCTTTCAGTACCTAAAGGGGGCCTATAGAAAAGATGGGGAAAATCTTTTTAGTAGGGCCAGCTGTGTCAGGACAAGGGGTAATGGTTTTAAACTAAAACAGGGTAGGTTTAGACTAGATATAAGGAAGGAATTCGTTACAATGAGGGTGGTGAAACACTGGAATGGGTTGCCCAGAGAGGTGGTGGAGGCCCCATCCCTGGAAACATTCAAGGCCAGGTTGGATGGGGCTCTGAGCAACCTGATCTAGTTAGGGGTGTCTCTGCTCACTGCAGGGGGGTTGGACTAGATGACCACTAGGGGTCCCTTCCAACCCAAAACATTCTATGATTCTATGATTCTATGATTCTATGATGAGGTCCTTGGTTTGTCTTGCAACCGCACAAATCCTTGTGCCAGCAGAAGGTGGTGGGTGGCTGGGAGCAGGGCAGTCCTTGTCCATGGTGGGCCAGAGCATGCTGAGGGCAAACGGGCATGCAACCAGGGTGGCAGGGCCATAAATGTCTTTGGGGATCTCAACCCTAGAATCATCATCTCATCGATGTCCTGAGGGAATGGGTTTCCTAAGTCATCCCCTTATTTTTTATATTTTAACATTTTACTCTTGAATATACATCTTCCATTCTTCTGAAAGACTGAAATCAGAGGCTGAAATCAGAGTCCTGATACTCCTGAATTAGAAAAACATTGCTAAATTGTAATTTAAAGAAAGAAAATCTTTGCTTTGATGGAAAAATCTCATTTTTCTTCCTTTATTGCTATTCCTTTATTCCTTTAAAGCATGAGACTGGGCTTTTCTTCACTCATAAGATATACAAACTTCAAAAGCCTTTTGTTTAAAAATATTATGAAAACTGAAGATTTTCATTAAAATGTGGAATATTCACACATTTAGAAATGGTTTTGATTAACATCCACCTCAGACTGCTATAGATTCTACATATATTATAGCACAGGATTTTTTCAATATTTTTTAGCAATCCTGTCAAAGCAATAGGATAAAGAGTATTTAAAGTTCCACTTAAGTGGATACTTAATTTCAAAGGCTGGACTGATTTTTTCCAGAAATTAAAACATTGCATGAAAATGTTTAAAGAAGTGTCCCTAAGTGAGGTCTTTCTTGTTCAAACCTGGGGTTTAGAGGTGACATGAAAGAAAGAGAAGAACACAGAAGTACAGTGTAACCTTCTGTCCCTCTGACCAGCATTTGCCCACGCCTGTAGCTATGACAGCTCCACTTTGACAACTACCGGCTTGTAACCTTGCTGCTGCAGGGACATGGAGATACACCCATCAAAAAGGAAAAGTAGTGTTACATGCCCAACAGATCAAACATGGGTAACATTTTTCACCTTGAGATATACCACTTACCTCTTCTATTAAATTAATTGGGGGCGGGAGGAAGTCAATTAAATAACAAACATAAGAAAAAATACAGACCTTAATACATCCTGGATGACAAGAACTGTAAAAGCAAATCTGGTGTAAGACCCTGCTTGATACATCCAAATTTTAGATGATAGCTCCTACCTTTTGGTCATGCTGGAGAGCATCTCAAGAGGTACCACAACTGCAAAGGAACAGACATTTTTGACAACAGTTTTTTTAACTTGCTCTTACAGATCTGCAAAAAGAGAAATCCCCAAATTGCCCATGCTGTCTCTTCTGGGCCATGGCAATCACACAGAATCACAGAACACAGAATGGCAGGGGTTGGAAGGGACCGCAGGAGGTCATCCAGTCCAAGCCCCCCCCCGCTAAAGCAGATGCAGGTTGCACAGGACATCG
>NW_009258484.1:1642265-1644001 GCF_000687185.1 Egretta garzetta | reverse complement strand
ATCAAGCCATTGACCACTACCCTCTGGATGCGACCATCCAGCCAGTTCCTTATCCACCGAACAGTCCATCCATCAAATCCATAGCTCTCCAATTTAGAGAGAAGGATGTTGTGGGGGACCGTGTCAAAGGCCTTGCAGAAGTCCAGATAGATGACATCCATTGGTTTCCCTCTGTCCACCGTTGACGTCACACCATCATAGAAAGCCACTAGGTTCGTCAGGCAGGACTTGCCCTTGGTGAAGCCATGCTGGCTATCTCGAATTACTTCCCTGGCCTCCATGTGCCTTAGCATAGCTTCTAGGAGGATCTGTTCCATGATCTTCCCAGGCACAGAGGTGAGGCTGACAGGTCGATAGTTCCCAGGGTCTTCCTTTCTACCCTTTTTGAAAATGGGCACAATGTTTCCCTTTTTCCAGTCACCAGGGACTTCACCTGACTGCCATGACTTTTCAAATATCATGGAGAGTGGCTTTGGGTTTTTTTTTTGTTTTGTTGTGGTTTTTTTTTTTACAAAAGCTTGTGTCAAGGGCTGATTCTCAATAGATCACAGCGAGGGAGCTGCTCTTCTACGTATGAAACCCTGACCCAGAATCAGGTTGTCTATGAATGATTTAGGGCCGGGTGCCCCACGATCATGCGGTACACTTCAGGGGAGAGGTGGTGCCGCATCTGTCCACCCCTCCGGTCCCATCAGCCTTCTCCTCATCTGCTGTTACCAGCTTGCCGGTGTCTCTCATCAGCGGGGGTACGTTTTCTTTAACCATCTTTTTCCGGCTGATATACCTATAGAAACCCTTATTATTCTTTGCATCCCTAGCCAAGTTTAGCTCCAGCTGCGCCTTGGCCTTCCTGACCTCATTCCTACACAACCGGACCGTGTCCCTGTACTCTTCCCAGGATGCCTGTCCCTGCTTCCACTGCCTGTGCAGCTCCCTCTTCCTCCTTAGTTTGACCAGCATCTCTCATCTCAGCCATGCCAGTCTCTTCCCTTCTTTCCCCTCTCAGTCTTCTCTTCTGTCCTGTTATCTAACCTGAATCTCATGCTGAGGTTTAAGCTGTTGCACTGCTTGCTCTTTTGTCTCCACTGTGGACTTTCAGAGGGCTCATGCGCCACACAGGCTGCATTCCTGTTTGTTCATGCTAAGACAGCCATGAGCATGGTGATTCATGCTCAGCCTGAGGTTTGCTATAACCTCCTGGTTCTTCTTCACGGAGCTGCTACCTACCTGGCTGTTCCCCATCCGCATTTCTGCAGCCGATGGCTCTGTCAGACCTTGCCCTTGCGCTTCAAGAGCATCCTGCTTTTTCAGAGATTTCTTCCAGTTTGTCAAGACAATTTCTGAGATCTCAGCTTGTTCCCCAGCATAGCCACGGCCCTTCCCAGCACCATCGGTGGTGTTATCCACAAGTTTAGTAAGCGTGCTCTCTGTGTCATTACCCGCATCACTGGCGAAAATCTCTGATGGCACTGAACAACCCACTGCTTGTTTCTCTTGCACCGCTGATGGCTGAGAACCGCTCTTGCCACCAGTTTTGCAGCTGTTGCCTTGCTTAGATTTTATCAGAGCGTCACGGAAGTCGAATCCAGGCTTAAATCAATTAAAATCTCCTTTTTCTTGTTTTTCCTTTATCAAAGAGGGCAGTCAAACTCCGCTGCCCTCAGCGGTTCCCCTGGCGCTGCTGTCGCCGCTTATGCATCCTTTCCTTGCGGTCCGGGTGCCCGGCGGGGCGCGGC
>NW_009258484.1:1628387-1641565 GCF_000687185.1 Egretta garzetta | reverse complement strand
CCAGCAGTTGAGTCGGGCTGCGGTTAATGAGCGTGAGTTTCCCGAGACCCCCTGCTAGTAACCGCTCAGTCCTAACCTACAGACGCTATCCCGTGGAAATGCTTTGAATAATCCCCCCCGGCAGGAAGGGAGGCTCGGTCAGACCTTGTTTGGGCGCTTGCCCTCTAGAAGTGTAGGGAGTGGCTTAGGAGTAAGTGTTCACTGATGCTTACCCAAAAGTCCCATTGCCGCGGGGCTGGCCGTGCTGCCTTCAGGAAGCTGAAGTTCACTGCAGGGTGTCTGTCTGCATTTCTGTTCCTTGGGCCCTCCTGGAGTCTGCCTGTGTGGCAGGGAAAACGTTATTGTGCTGGCTTACAGGACCTAAAAGAGCAGCAAACTCTTCTCAGTTGTGAACGTGTAAAGCCCCTAACTCAGCTGGTGGCTCCCTGATGGTGGATGACGTGAAGAATTCTATCCTGGTGATGTGTTATAGTCCTAGGGGTTGGGATGCTTGAGCTCAAAAGTTCAAACTTGGGTTTGTAACGCAGCATAAAATGCCTTCTTGCAGGTGAAGTCCTTCATAAGTCTGTGATCGTGCCTGTGTACTGCCTTCTGGTACTTTAACTCGCTGCACTTTGCCAGAACTGAATGTGGAGCAGACCTGGCACTTGCCAGACCTGTCAGAACTGAGCGCACCCTCACCTCGATCTTCTTGGTGGTGGGCACAGGAGATGAGGCTAATCCTCTGGTTCCAGGCTTTGACTACACTCTTCCTGTGGGGAGTGTTGCAGCAAGCTTGCAACAAGCAGGATGTTGGAAGCACCAGCTGCAGCTGGTGGCTTTTCCAGTGGACTTTTACATTATTGGTGTCTGTTAGGCAAGGAAGGTGACTGCTTCTTTTCTCAAGCAAGTGGTACTCACTGTTGTTTTCTTCCTGAGTTGCCCTCCCACAGCATTACTCTGTGCTCTGTCTTAGGGTGCTGCTGTCATCAGATGCTTCTCTGGCTCTGAAAACACCGTCCCTTCATCTGGAAAAGATGAATTACCCAACTGTGTGGTCAATGCTGCATCCAAGCAAGGGTTTGCTATCTACATAGATGAACAAGAAGAGAAAGAAAACTACAGCTGCCAAGTGGCGGAAGAGCTGGAATCAAGCCTGTGTGAACTGGATACTAGTGCCATGACATCCAATATTCACCTACTGTTGGATCTGAGTACAGGTAACTCCTGTTACTACTAAGGTGGTATGTACAGCACAAGTACGTGTAGGGTGGTTATGAATCGCGATGGTGGTAAGCTAGTGAGTAGCTTACGTTGCAATAAATAGCACTTTAAGACAACTTGGGTTGTGTCTACATGAGGGACATGAGAAATAGCAGGAGAAGGTGAAGAGGCTAATTACAAAAATGTCTTGCTGGTTCCTCCTGCCTGTTAGGATCTCCTATGGTAGTGGATACATCCTTCCAGTCCCAGCCTGAGGATCACATGGAAGATGCCATAACTCTGACTGTGGGAGAGTATGCAGAAGACATTCATCAGTACCTCCGAGAGGCTGAAGTGAGTGGCTTGTAAGGAGCTTTTAGATATTTGTGGCCTCTGTGATGGGCTGCAATACTGCAAAGATGTATGGCTGCCCCAGGATACCCAGGGGTGCCACTGAACTACAACGGAGAGGAAGCAAGCAGTAAAAAGCTGTCTCTGAGGGCAGCATCTAGACAGTGATGAGATCTTTCAGGTTTACTCTGCGTCCCTGAAATTACCTACCGTTGGAGCATCTCTTGACTGTTTGGGATGAAGAATTCTTGCAGATGGGAGCTAAATGCTGCAAAAACACTAAAGCAGTTGGATGTGATCTCACTAACTCTTGCTAGAGTAGTAATTTTTCTTACCTCTCTGTATCAGAACAATAAAGTGCAGTCTCCAGTAGGAAGAGGGGGGAAAAAATGTGATTTTTTTCCATTTTTGGGTCCCTCTGAATGGCTCATATGTGCTTGATAGCAAAGGCTGTCCATAGTGCAGGAGGTCTTTTACTATTCTGCTACTAACACAGTAGCTCCTTTCTCTTCAGTATAGAAATACTACTTTTTAGAGATGCTGCTAATTAATCCTACTACCACTATAATTATAGTTAGTAGTAATGAGCTATTAATAGTGGAACAACTCGCGCTCCTTTTGGTGTAAATATAAAGAATGTTAATCACCTTGGCCATTGGTGGCTCTCTTCAGGGTCAGCCTCCTGATTCTTCAACTCTCTCTCCAAGCAGGTAAGATTCAGGCCCAAGCCCTACTACATGAGGAAGCAACCAGATATTACAACCGGAATGCGTGCCATCTTGGTAGACTGGCTGGTGGAAGTAGGGGAAGAATATAGACTTCGGACAGAGACTTTGTACTTGGCGGTGAACTTCCTGGACAGGTTTCTTTCCTGCATGTCTGTTCTCAGAGGGAAGCTGCAGCTTGTAGGAACAGCAGCAATTCTTCTGGCTGCGTAAGTGTTCATCATCTGCTGAAATCTCAGCAAGCTATTTTTTGGACTGAGTCCTTCAGTTTAATCTGAAGTACTGAAGCTTGCAGTGGTAGGTAGCTTTTCATGATATCTCAAGATTAGCGACTTCACCTACTTTGGCACTAGCAAAATTAAACATTTAGCGTTTGTGATGTGAGGAACTATAGTAGGAAAACCTTGTAACCATAATGGCAGGAGCAAGCCCACTAATGTGTTAAGCTGCTAGCCTATAAGGCTGTAGGAGATTCACAGCTGCAATCTGCAATTAGCCTTGAATTACTTTAAGTAGACAGGGTACCCAGTGTAACCTAGGAATGCAGGGGGCTTTGTCTGGAGTGTGTTGTGTTACTGAAACTTTTGCTCTGAGAGCTTGCTGTTAGTCAAGAGCTAATGATGCGTGTTTCTATCTAGGCTGATGACTTGGAGTTCCTCTAAACATCTTTGCCCAAATTCGAAATGAAATTGTTACCTAGCCTGGAGGAAAGACTAAAATAAGAGCTCTGCATGAACCTTAGTAATGTCATGTGCTCATCCTGATGTAGGTCCAGCAGAAAGCTTTCTTTTAGTATAAGTTTCAAGCTGACAAATGTGGCTTCTGTATTCCTTTTTCAGGAAATATGAAGAGATCTACCCACCAGAAGTGGATGAATTTGTGTATATAACGGATGATACCTACACGAAGAGGCAGCTGCTAAGAATGGAACACCTGCTTCTCAAAGTGTTGGCTTTTGACCTAACAGCCCCAACCATCAACCAGTTCCTCCTTCAGTATATTCAGAGGCACGGAGTCTGTATGAGGACAGAGAACTTTGCAAGGGTATGAATTATCCTCCCTCTAGGACTGAGGGGGGCAGAAGTGAGCCTAAAAGCAGGACCACTTGTATTTCACCAAGTTATCTGAGCAGATGGGTTCTGCTACTATACTATGCTCTATCAGGAGGTACTCTTTTTCTCACACAAAGTCTTATCTGGGACTGCAGCAGGCCTAAAACTGGATGTTTTGTAGTCTACTACCTTCTGTAGGCAGCTTGTGTGCTGAGACTTCTGGAAAAATGTCTCATGGAAACCCTGAGTTTGGTCGGTCTGTCTGGTCAGGGATAATGCACTGACTAGGCAGCTGGGTGGTAGGAATCTGGTTGTTTTTTCAACAGTGCCTGCACAGCAAGTCTGCCCTGTTTTGTGGTGGTACTACATGTTGCTACACAATGACACAGCATGTGCCTGCGTAACCGCATAGGCAACCCTGCTTAGAGACAGGTTAACCCAAGCTTATAGCAAAATATCTGACCTGCTGCTTACCTGCAAAGGGTATAGGATTGTATAGTGACTCTACTCCAACAGATCCCAAATCCTGTTTCTTAAAGCTGTCCATTTATCCCTCATCTCCAAGTGAGGTCCACCTATGTGAACAAGAGCCTCTGAGGATGGGAAAAGTGAGTCTTTGCTATTTTTGCAAAACATTCATTTTCTAAGTTTTTATTAGTAAAATTACATCAGAGCTGATGATGGGACCAGAACGTCAGGTTAGAGTAGATTGTTTAGGCTTTGACAAAGTGTGGTGTTTCCATCCTCACTGAAACATGATAAAGGTTCTTCTGTAAGACCAACAGGACTAGAATGCTATTTCTACTATTTCTGCCCCCCGCTATGTAACTCGTGTGTTTTACATGAAACTGAGACGGACCATTGACAGTTTTCAGTGCTTGCTGTATTGGACTGATTGTACCAGCTAGGCTCATCCTGTTTGAAAACCTTGTGGTTTTTTGTTCAGTACCTTGCAGAGCTGAGTCTCCTTGAAGCGGATCCTTTTCTGAAGTACCTTCCTTCACAAACAGCTGCAGCAGCCTACTGTCTAGCAAACTATACAGTGAACAGCTCTTTCTGGGTAAGAGCAACAGCTGCATGTTAATGAGTAGCTCAATCGTTTCATGTTATCGTTAGAACTATGCTAGGAAGCAGAAGGAGTAGCCTCAATGTGTGGTGTTATAAAGGCTGAAATCCTAGGATGAGTAGCTGTTCCTGAGCTATTGGGGCTACCAGATAAGTGAATGTTAAATCAACCTGAAATATCCTGCCTCTTCTCTGAAATGGGAGGGACCTTGCTGTCTTGCTCGCTTACATCCAGTTTGTACCTAAGGCTTTGTCAGTCTTCAATCTCCAAAACTCTTCCCCCAAATACAGTTGAGGGCCTTTCTGGGAGGTGGGAAGGGTTGAATGTGTCTACTTCAGTGGTGTGATTACACTGAGTGGCTGCTTTAATGTAAGCCCTGATAGGCCTCTCAGCTGTGTGTTGGAAGAATGGCTTTAGCAGAGAGCAGGATCCAGAAGACATGTAATGGATGCTACATAGAGTAGAAGGAGCTTCTTGTTGGATCTCCTGACACCAAGGAAGACGTAGAGTGAAACTGATGGCAGGATACATTTGAATCCTTTTCAAGCCTAAAGAATCTGGAGTGAGCACTGGTGTAGTGAAAATGGCTTCTGCTTTTGTAAAAAAGGTTATCTTCCAGAAGAATGTTGCCTACAATAGAGTAACACTTTTTTTCTTCCCTGACCAGCCAGAAACACTTGCTGCATTCACTGGGTATTCATTAAGTGAGATAGTGCCTTGCCTGACAGATCTGCATAAAGCATGCCTTGATGCTCCCCATTGCCAGCTGCGAGCAATTAAGGAGAAGTATAAGCACTCTAAGTAAGTAAGCAGGAAGCCAGTATTCTGTAACTTGGGGGCTATAAGCATAGGATGACTCTGGTTTGGCAGCTTGGGCTACAGCTGCTGTAGCTGACAAAATTCTCATAGTGGTCAGCTTCTAGTCCAGAAAGGGAGGCCTCTGTCAGCCTCTTGAGGGGAAAACTCTTCTGACCAGAAAAGTGGTTCATCCATAGGTATACAGATGTACTAGATGACAATTCTCTTGCAATGTTGCAGGATGATTCTTTTCTCCAGTGTATTGCACAAGAAGATGATATCTTTAAATTTGTCAGCAAAACTAATATCTTAGTGACTGCATTTCTATTCCAGGTACCTGCAGGTGTCTCTTCTGGAGCCCCCAGCAGTTCTTCCTCTGCAATAGAGACTGTGGACCCTGGATTTGAAGATTACTTTGTCCCAGTCAGCAAAGCTGGTCTAACATTTCATAGAGCACTGCAGGTCATGTGTCTGTAACCATAGTGATCAAAATGTTTTTTTAGCTAGTACTTTTTAATTAGATGCCTTTTTAAAAAAGGATATTAGACTACAGCTCTTAATATAACTGACAGCACTTTTAATAAATGTCTTATTACACTGTTCCTCTGTGAATCTTCTGACTCCAGTTAATATCTGCAGTAACAGTGAGTATAAGGGGTTGTGTAGATTTTTTTTTTTTTTAGAAAATAATTGTGAGCAGGGTTTTTAAGCTGGCTGGAGTGGATCAAGTGTGACTTGAATCAATGCAACCTGACTTTCATAGACACAGGTGATTTGCTGCAGTATTTTAGCCATTTCTTCCTCTTATGTGAGACAGGTTCTGTTTGTGACCACATGATCTTATTTTCTGCAACTTGTTTACCATATCACAGCAAAAACATCCAGATGTGAGTGGTCTATGAACTGTGAACTTGTGTGGAGAAGACAACCAGTGCTGAGGTTAAAGTCAAACTTCCCTTTATGGAAGTGAATAAGGGGAATTCCTCTGCAGGGAACTAGAGGAAGAGGAGGTTGTGGCTGGCAGACCCTTAGGAACACTTCAAACGCTGGTGGATAGACTGCAGTGGAGAGCAATGCTAAAAGCTATGAGGTACTGGAACAGTGGAGTTGAGCTAGATGGCTGCTGTCATACTTGTGGTATTGAGTAGTCTTATGGCATAGCTGTCTGAGATGGCTTCTTCCGCTAGAGCACTGCAGAACATGTGTGCTCTGCAGTCTCTAGAGAAACCCAAGCAGGAAGAAGGGGGGTGATGGGACAAGACTGTCGTAACCTCAGTTGTTACACTGTCTTGTGCCCCTCAGTTGGTCATTAGGTAGTGTTTTTTAAAAAAAAAAACAACAAACAAAACCCAAAGCCCTACCTTGAGTACTCTTAAATGCAAGCCTTGTCCAAAGTAGTTAAAATCAGTTGGTCAACATGTAGACAACTATATCCAGCTCATCTAAATGGGAAGGTAAGTCTGAGGCATTCTCTTACTGCAAGATTTTTAAAACCTTTGATGCTTACTGCTTCCTAGGAGAGTAATCTGTACAGGGCATTATGTGTTTCCAAGCAAGAATATGCTTAACACTTGACATTAACATGCAATTCAGCAGACATACTAAGTACCAGCTAACAAGCCTCTTTAAATTAATTTTAAAACCTGATTATATCAGTGTGTGTGTCACAAGGCACTTCTGAGCTTTGGGGGTTTCACTTCTTTTGATGTGTAAGACCTTCTTTCCCCTGCCTCCTCCCTGTCCAGGCTGGTGAATCCTCCTAGTAATGCAAATGCTCCAAATTTCCTCCAAAATGGAGTTAGTGTTAATGACTGATCCACTTCTCAAAGTAAATATCCCTTAAGGGAGGGGAGTATTCAGTTTCAGTTTAGCCTATGCAGTTCTTGGGCTCTTGCTTCAAACACTTCCTAGTCAAGTAAATGAATCTGTCTTGGCATTTACTGATAATGATGGATGTGAACAGCTATCCCATGCTCGTATCTGTGGCATCTACTTTATGGCGGGGGCCTAGATCCATGAATTGTCTCTATGCATTGAATTTCATGGCTTGTGGATGAATGTCTTAAAGGTGGGCTATGAACTTCTCATGCTTGCAGCCAACTCCTTTAAAGTAGGTGGCTTAGTGCAAAGGTCAGAGCCAGAGATGCCTGGTTACAATGGGGAGTTGTGAATTTCTTGGTTCCTTGTTTCACAAGGAAATAGTGAGTGTACTGAGCAAGTCTTGCTAAGTCTACCAGGCTTATGAGTACCAGCTTGTTTATGGTGTTTCAGGCTGTAAATAAGGTGTCTTGAAACCCCATGTTAATAAGACTTGCTATACTTGTACATAATAGTGCTTACTGAACTGCAGTTACTATAGTGTTGCGTATTTTGGAAGCAGTAATGGATGTCTGAAGTGCAGAACTATTTTCCTAGCGGTATAGCAGTTTGAGGGTATTTGTACAGTCATGTCACAATAGTAATGGGGTTTTGATCTTATGAACAGTCTATGATTACAGTCATGTCTTGTGTTCCTGGGCCAACAGATTTGGTGCATCTAACACAGTAGGAGGCATGTCTTTAACTTAGTTAAAGTTTTAATTATCTGGTATACAAACTTGCCTGATTTTTTTTTTAAACTATAATATCTGAAGGTGACTGTGCTTTGTCTGCTTTCTTGTTTGTTTTGTCGTTATTTTGCAACTGAGCACCAGCTACCAAGCTTAAATATTCTTTTAGCCCAAAGGCTAAAAAAGGAAAATGAAAAAAGTAAAGTAGTTAAGGTGAAGAATCATAATGCTGCAGTGTGAATGCTAATAAGTTTGTGCAAGATGGGTTAAATCTTAATTTGTGAGACAGAAGAAACAGATCTGGAAGTAGTCTCATCTCAGATCTGTGGGTAATAATGGCGTTTTGAATGTTCCTGCTCTATTCTCACTTCCTTTTGTTGTGCTTGTCTTACAGCAAGGAAAAGTCTTTATTGCTCTTGTATGAATGAGCATTGACTCTTCCAAGGTGAAAACTGGGTGCTATTGCCTCTCTCATTTTATGTGAATCATCACACTTAACTCTGGCCTGCCCCTCACATGGGGTCTCCTCTGCAGCAGATACTTGAGTTCAAGGCATAAGAGATGCTTGATTTGGGCATATTGTGGTAATGAAGGTGAAATAATGCTGTTTTAATAAGAAGTACTTAAATGCAGATGCAAAAACACTTAAGAGTCCTTAAAAGATGTGCTAAAAATAATCAAGTATACAAGAACATAGGCTTATAAGGAGGGAGATGAAAGCAAACCAAAAGGAAGCTTTAAGTTATCACTGATATAGTGCCTATGCTATACAGCAAAACTGAGACCTGTAAAGCTCACAGCCTTATGTTGTGTTTGAAACAAACAGAGCCAGAGTTCTTGAAGGCAGCCATATCCTGGAAAAGAAATAAAGGGGAATCAACATTAAAGACTAACAGCAGAGGCAGTCTCAATTCTTGATCATCCCACTTAGTGGTTTGTGGACCACGGCCACAAATAAGATCTAAAATTTTTTGTTCAGGAAATACTTAAACTGTTGCAGCTTAAGAATTGTCAAGCCTGCTCTTGCTCAGTTAGGTCTTCTGTGAAGATCAGTCTGACTTTCAGCACCTGTATTTCAAAGGCTGAATATTGACTTCTATGCAGGTCACAGTATCTTTCCCCCAGTTAAAATGCATTGGGACAGAAAATACACTGGAAGCAAAACCTACTGGTGAGACAGCAGGCTGAGCACATCCAAGGAACTTTGAGTGATCATTCAATACTTTAAGTAGGGTGGGTTGGAATTGAGAAGTGTTAAGGATTTTAACTTTGACCCATGATGTTGAATTCAACAGTTGTTTGTTTCCAATAGCAATGTTAAACAAAAAGCTCCCTAATCTTATTCTAGCAGTTTCCATACTACCATGCTGTGACTTTCAGAAGACCCACATGTGCTGTGGTTGCTGTGTTGTAGTTAATTTTTTTTTTAACCAGTAACTTCTAACATTAAATATTGTAGGTGTCTCTGGTGTCCTGGGAAAGCTGTTCTTTATGGGTGGGGATGTATTGTGGATCCATTGTTCCCTTAACCTTAAGATGGACAAGCAGAACGCAAAATAATACTCCATGGGAAGGTACTGATTTAACAGCTAGGGTCTGTCTTTGTTTTCCTCTTCTCTGGAGTGAGTTAAGGATATGTCTGAGAAGTAAGCGGGTAATTAGAGGGAATGATTTAACTGTGGTCAGGACAGTTAAGCTGTTAATTCATGACTGAAGGGTGTCTGCCTTCCTGGGAAATCTGGCTGTGTGATTAGTCTGTGTACATACCTGATTGTTGTCAGTTCTACAAATGACTAGAATTATCTCTGATTGCTGAGGCTGGTACTTATTTTAGCCAGTGACCTTGAAGCAGCTTGTGGGGCTGCTCTTAAGGATGAGAAACAAGCCAGCAGCATCAGTGAGTGCTTCCTGGAATTAAGCTTTTTGTCTTGCAATTTTCTTCAGCACCCACTGCCCCGGAGCAAGATTGTCTTCATGTACTGCAGAGCTGTGCAGACTCTGCTAGGCAGATGTGAACTGGAGGAGGTACAGACCTGTCCCCTACAACTCAGATGTTCTAGAACCCTATTGAGTCTATGAACTTTGTTAGGTCCCCTAGAGGTTAGAGTGGGTGTATGTATTTTCTCATTGCATCAGACAATTAAGAGTCTCACTGAAGATTTTTAGCTCTTGTCTGCTTCATAGTTCTTCCTTTGTATGGTAAGCTCAGACTTTCTCTTGGATGCTCGTTCAGATTGCATCCACTTAATATAAAAAAAAAAAGAAAGCTAGGCATGGAGAGATGCCCTTAATGAACATCCCTGGCAATGCATTTATGGAGGATGCACACTTTATTGGATGTTCCTGCAGAGATGTATAGAAACATTGGCTTAGAAAGACTACGTGAGTAGCTAATATAGCCAGTCCCAGCTCTTCTGTGCCCTGCTTGGGGTTTGTCAGTGTAGATAGACTTATTTTAGCCAGTGACCTTGAAGCAGCTTGTGGGGCTGCTCTTAAGGATGAGAAACAAGCCAGCAGCATCAGTGAGTGCTTCCTGGAATTAAGCTTTTTGTCTTGCAATTTTCTTCAGCACCCACTGCCCCGGAGCAAGATTGTCTTCATGTACTGCAGAGCTGTGCAGACTCTGCTAGGCAGATGTGAACTGGAGGAGGTACAGACCTGTCCCCTACAACTCAGATGTTCTAGAACCCTATTGAGTCTATGAACTTTGTTAGGTCCCCTAGAGGTTAGAGTGGGTGTATGTATTTTCTCATTGCATCAGACAATTAAGAGTCTCACTGAAGATTTTTAGCTCTTGTCTGCTTCATAGTTCTTCCTTTGTATGGTAAGCTCAGACTTTCTCTTGGATGCTTGTTCAGATTGCATCCACTTAATATAAAAAAAAAAAAAAAAAAAAAAAAGAAAGCTAGGCATGGAGAGATGCCCTTAATGAACATCCCTGGCAATGCATTTATGGAGGATGCACACTTTATTGGATGTTCCTGCAGAGATGTATAGAAACATTGGCTTAGAAAGACTACGTGAGTAGCTAATATAGCCAGTCCCAGCTCTTCTGTGCCCTGCTTGGGGTTTGTCAGTGTAGATAGCAGGGCAAACTTGCAGGACAGTCTACAGAAAGATACTGAGCATATGATACAGTTAATCCTAAAGTACATGCCTACTCTCATCAAATTAACTTGCATCTAAACTAGGCCATGACATGAAAGACTGGGCAGTTCTAGCCCTAATCCTCCTGAAGATGCTAAAATTATGGTTCTGTCCTGGAGTTTTGTATGGTGCTTGTCTAGCTAGGCTGTGCTTGTACCGAAAAAGAATCGTGGGCTGAGCAAGGGCTGGTTCCTGGCCAAATGCCTGGCTCCATTCAGCTTGTTTCCATCATGCTTAGGGCTTGCTCCTTTTTTTTAAGCAGACTTGTCCTGGGGAGAGCTTGTTAGAGCAGGACAAAATAGTCAATGTGAGCTAACAGGCTGTGTGGGTGGCCGTGTTCAGTGCTCATGCTTGCTCTCTGCTCTTGTCTTAGCAGTGTGCACAGGATGACCAAGTGTCCCCGTTGCTAGTACCAGTACAAGCCTAGCTAAACCGTAAGGGAGTCCTCAATCCTTGTCTTTCAGGTGTTCAGACCCTCTTTATTTGAACACAGAGGAGCATTACTGGAGCCAAGTGCTGGAAGAACAGGCTGATGATAAAGCATTGAGTTCTGGCAAGAAATAACCTTCTCCCTTCACCATCTGCAGCCAAGCTGCCTTTTCTATTTGTTTATTATTGTTTGTGTTTTGATGTGTAAATAACTTGAAAAATTAGGAAAGAGAGCCCCGGACCCCACACTATTCAATGGATTAGGCATTTGGTACTAATCAATGAGCTGCTTACAGTAGAATATTGTAAAACCTATCCCTATCTAGGCATAAACTAGAGTGTGATGTGATCTCAAAACAGAATCATCTTCCTTTTGGTTTTTTTTTTGGTCCCTCAGAAGGAGGTTAGAAATACTGGGGAATTAACAAAATGGATGGCAAAACAGACTGCAGATGAGCAGCAACAGCAGTGCTGTTCTCCCATGTGGTAATGGAGTGAGATGTTGAGGTGGCAGAACCAGGTTCACACCAAATCACACTCGCATAACACAAGCTTAAAATATACCTGTCCCAGTGCCATGATGTATTGTCACCTCTGTTTGCTTGAAGAGGCACATAAAAGCATTCCTCTGGTTCAGCTGTACAAGAAAAGATATTATGCTTTTTATTGTATTAAACCAGAAGGCAAAGAGGGAATTGACTTATAGTGAAAATACTGGTGATACTGTAGTCTGATGGTCTCCCAAGAATACAACCAGAAGAGGGCACCAACGTCCTTGGTCCGTGGCTTCAGGAGAAAGTCAACCTAAGCGTTTCCCCAAAGAATGATGGCTCAAGAAGGCCATTTGGTCTTGGACTCACTCTTTTACATGTTTTTGGGGTAGACTAGCAACATGTGAGATCACTGCAACAATGTGGTTACGTTCAGTTATTTTTTTTCATTAAAGGTAATCAGGATTTAGTGAAGCTGCAATGGAAGTTTAGCAGCTGTGCTGCCTAGTGCTCATACATGGTGCCTCAGGGACACGTGCAGAAAATAAATGAACTTTTCAGAACATCCGTAGCCTTGTACTGTGGAGTTGGACTTTTTGCACTAGTTTATCCAACACGTTCAGTTAGATTTTTTTTTTCCTGGCTATACTAATCAGGCTGATACTGACTCAAACTTAAAACCTGTTTTGGACAGGATAAAAATACGATGGAAGCTCTTAATGTTCATCACATAAGTAAGTGTTGTGTTGAAGCAGGTCTGATAGAGCATCTCCTTATATTGCAGGTTGGTCAGATGAAGCTCTTGTAATACTACAGAGCTTGTATGGTTTGTGCAGGAAAGAGGGGAATTCCTGCCAGATGATTCAGCCTTATCTGGAGGAAGGGGAGGGGGGGAAAACCCCCCAAATCAATTAAAATTTTTAAGTTAGAATGTGTTGGTTTTGCTCATTGAAAACTTCAGAGTTAATTCTTGTTTCAAGGCCATCTAGCCAGATGGAGAATGGTTATGTAAGACAATTATTGCCCAGCTCATGGTGTTTAAGTGTCATTTTTTGGATCTTAGCCATGTTTTCCTTGTTCTGCTCCCAACTTGAGCTGTGTTTTACCTTCACAAGCTGCTCACCCATTCAAATCTGTATTTTTTTTTTGTCTGCAGCTGTTTCTAAAATGTATTTGCTCTCAGCTTTAGCCTCTAAAAAGAAGGCAGGAGGTGCACAGGTAGAGTCAGTGGAAAGCTTGTATCCAGAACAGTCAGAGTGCTGCAGCAGTGATCTAACATTATCCAATTTAAAATTTGTCAGTAAAGCATTTTTTGAGTCAAATGGAAGTGTTTTCTCCTTGGAAAATTACGTTGCTGTTGCTATGAGCCTGGGTTCCTTATTCTTTCT
>NW_009258484.1:1624724-1628365 GCF_000687185.1 Egretta garzetta | reverse complement strand
AGTTGTCATGTGCACAGAAGCATGGGCTGCCTGAGGTGCTCTGTGGACACTAGCTAGAAGAAAATGGATGTTTTGTACTGGCTAATGGTAGCAGCTTTTGGGAGGTGTTGCTGTCTCTGAGTAGAAGAGGTAGGGGAGGAGAGCAGAGCATGCTCACATCATGCATGCGTATCTTCAGTGGGCACTCGAGGACATGTGAACAAATGCAACTTTCCGCATATGCCTGTGCATCTGCTAGCTGAACACTGTACTCCTTCCTCTGTCCTTTTTTTTTTTTATCTTCATTCAGTGACTGCTCACAACTTTAAAATGGTGTGGAAGGAGGGTGGGGGCTCTTTTGCTGGCAGGATAATGCTGTACAGCATTCCTGGCCCAGAGCCAGCAAACAATAAATCTCCCCTCATGCAGGAATGACACATTAGTGCTGAACAGAGCACATCTACTCTTAAAAGCATTTCCCTGCACTAAGTCTTACATGTGAAGTTGGCTTCTAATCTTTCTTTTAGCTAGTTATCCTGTATCACCTGGTGAAAGACAAGCCCAGCAGGGAATAAACAGGCTCTGATGTCTTTTTCTTCAGTAAGTAATCAGGGCAGAAGGCTTTGCTGCAGTTTGCCAGATTATGCCTCACAAAACTGTACTTCCTGTAAATAGTTTCTTGTCCTAGTGCACGAAAACTAGGCCCTTGTGAAACTCACAGCACAACCACTGCCAGTGCTCCCAGAGCACTGAGCTGGGCAGTACGTAAGGGGTGTACGAGTAGGTTCTGCTGTTCAGTGCCATTCTCTGGGCCAATGCAGAGGTTACTGACTGGGAACTGCTGATCTCTGCAACTTCCACTTGTGTTAAAGCAAATGCTGACCGGACTTAAACTGAGAAAATCCTTTATTTTATTGTCAGATGAAATCTCCAGAACCTTTCATAGCTATCTTGTAAAGAGAAAAGGAGTTGGCTAAGAACAAAACCACCCCCCACCCCCAAAACCCAGCAAACTCAGATTCATTAATCTAATTACCAAGAAGACTACATTGTCAATATTGTATCAATACTGTACTGAATTGTCTCTAGCAGAACACAATATTAATTAAAAAGTTGCTGATTACTCTGCCTGGAGAAAAGAAACTTCTGGATGCTTTGGGATGGGAAAAACTTCCAGAAGTGATTGGTAAGTGTCTGAAAACATAATATTTTAGAATCTTTGGAGTTTTTTTCCTTGTATGGTGTAACACAAGTGATCACTCTAAGAATGCTCAAGGAGATTCTGGGAATTTCTTTGTGCTAATTCATATTAAATATACTGAAAAATTCAAGAGTAACATTAAGTGTAATGGTATAAAATTCAATGTAACATTAAAGCTGATAAAAAGCTTATTGCAGTATCAAATGTAATAAGTCTATTTGCCCTTGATGTTCTATAAGTGACTGCTAAAGGATAGAAGGCTATCACTGGATTTTTGTTTCTTACCCTTCTTGAGTGCCACTGTCTTGAACTAGTGAGAACTTCACTAAAACTCATACTGTCTTCAGATGGGGCCTGCGTTTCACCTGGCATATGAATGATTCAAAATCACCAGCTTCTTTCCTTTTTCTAGAAACAGGGAAAGGCTATTATGATTACTGCACCTAGTAGTAAATAGTATATAGAAATATTCTGCATAGTATAACCAGCCCATGATTACAGTATTGATTATCTATAGATTCTGTATCAGCTCATGAAATGTTAACCACAGCTTATCTAACCTATGGTCAGAAGTTAAGATGGGAACATATTCTTCAAATATTTTGATTATCTATGCCCTGCATCCAGGGTTGATGGTGACAATTTTGGAAAGCCCATCAACAAAAGATGTGCTGACCTGGAACTCTGCATTGCTTGGTAAAAGACTCTGCTCCTTCCATTTTCCTCTAAGGGAAGTTCTGTATGTCACTGCAGAGAGCCAATACATGAAGCCTTCAGGGCTCATCAGTAAGCGCTTAGACCAAAACAAGCAGGTAGTCTTAGCGGCTGATCCCATTGTGCAGGGGTCGAACAGGAGCATGGCTTCTTCCTGTTCAGAAAGCCCCTAACATGATCAGTGTTTTGCTTAATTAATTAAATCTTATTTGTATTCATTCTGTCTTTAATAAATGCTTTGTAGGGTCCTGCTGAGCAGAGTGCTTTTCATTTGTTTCACCAGTGGTTCTGCTCTCTGGACCTTTTAAGTTACTCTGTATATGAACAGTCTTGCATTGTACTTCAGCCATAGAAGAAACCTATATAACATCATTTTAGACAAGTGGTATGTTAGGATAGTTGTGGGCAATGGTTAACTAGAAGGTCTGTTGCAGTTTGGGCTTTGGCAACAAAAAGTGAATGGGTGTTTTGCTCAGTATAGAGTCAGAGTGTATAGAGGCCTTAGTTGACACTGTCTGTATAGATGCATAGATATTTTTTTTTAAGGTCAGAAGAGATTATCAGACTATCTCATGCCTCTTATACCTTTTTAACCATGTTTGCTGCTAAATTGAGCTTGATAGTACAATCTCTCTATTTCTAACTTCTACATATCTGACTCTAATTTCAAATCCTTTGGTTTTCCCTTTTCCCAACCAGGTTAAAGAGCCTGTCACTAACTGCATTTTCTTCCCATGTGAGAATGTAACCACAATGATTAAATTACCCCATGGTTTTTCTCTTGTAAACAAAATGAACTGAGGTTTCTATGCTTTTTATGGTAATAAATGATTTCTAGCTCTCATGTGTTTATAGCACTCCTTTCCCATTACTGAACATACTTTTAAAACACAGGCATCAGAGGATGGGATGCAACTCTCATCGTGGTCTCATGAACACAGCAGCTGTAAGCTTCAGGGCCCACAGTCCCTAAAAAAGTCACTTTCTAACAAGTATTGAGAGTAAATGCTGGCAGCTACACACTGCTGAAGATACGGCTCTTGCTGAAGCCTCCTTGCACTGAAAGCTGATTCACCAATTTTTTTTTTTTCCTAGTATATACAAATCAAAGGCAGTCTCTCTGCCTCCTGGCAAGTTACCAAAGCCATCAGTTAGGCAGGAGTTGGCCAGATGTCTTCTACACCGAGAAGCACTGCTAATATATACTAATTGCAATTATTATGCCAGTATTAAATATCACCATCTGTTTTTTATCTCAAGTCAGTGCCACTAAAGGACTTTAAGCTCTTCAAGATATTTCCATAAAATTCAGCGATGTCAGCATGGATTTTGGTGCCTATTTTGTTTCCAGTGATGCTCACCTCAGTGCGGCTTGGGTGGTCAAACATGACCGTGATATCTTAGCTCTTCTTTTTTTGTAAGTGTAGCAGAAGCAAAAAATTAGGGTTAAGGAGGGTAAATAGTTTATGTAGGTAAAAATCTGAGGGGGGTGGGAAACTTAGTGGTGAAGGACACAGCAAAACCTGAAGTGTGCAATGGTGTCTTTCCTGTCAGGATTGTGTTGAGGCCTCCCCTGTCCCTGTGAGGGCTGGGGTGATGGAGGATCTGCAGTAGAAGAGGATTGAGTTAGGGATCACCTAATTAAACAGGTATACCAGGTGTGTGTGGAAGGGGAGGCTGCAGGGTAGCCTCTGAGGAGAGGCTGGGGGTGGCCCATGCCCAAAACGGCCCGGCCCCCCAGGCCCCC
>NW_009258484.1:1611268-1624060 GCF_000687185.1 Egretta garzetta | reverse complement strand
TGGCGGGGGGGGGTGAAGGGGGGGGCGGGAGGTTAGCCTCTGAGGAGAGGCTGGGGCTGCCCCATGCCAAACACGGCCTGCCCCAATGGACCCACGCAGGGCACACCCCAGCCCCTCAGCCAAGATGGCGGCACTGCTGGGATAACCTCTTTAAGAAAGGGCAGAAAATACCAGACAGAGGGGGAAGCTGAGGGAAAGCCAAGGTTGGAGGAAGAGGTGGTGGCTCTGTGGCCCTAGAGCAGATATCCCCTGCAGCCCATGCAAACGATCCATGCCAGAGCAGGGAGAAGTGTGATGAAGATGTATGGGTGAGAGAAGCCATTACAGACTGACTTCAGCCCCCTGCAATGCTCAGAGTGGGGTGACGGGCCTGCAGTGAAGCTGAGTCTGGGAAAGTGGGGAGGAAATCTATTTTAAACTTTGTCTCTTTGTTTTCCACTAACCAAATCAATAGTTAAATATTTATTTTAATTGGCAATAAATGAAATAATTTTTCCCCAACACAAGTCTCTCTTGTCCATGACTGAGGGAGCAGGGTTTCTTTAGCCTGGAGAAAGGGTGGCTAAGGAAAACTTAATTGTTTTCAGCTGCTTATGGGAAGCTTGTTAGAAAGCCAGAAAAGGATTTTTCTGATGGGCATAGTTGAGGCTGGGAGGTAGCAGCTGCAGCAGCTTGCAGCAAGGGAGGCTCTGTCTGCATATGAGGAAAAATATTTCAGCATGAGATTGATCAAGCACTGGTGCAGGTTCCCCAGAGATGTGGTGGGAATCTCTGTCCTTGGAGGTATCCAGAGAGCAATGGAAAAAGCCTGGAGCACCTGCTCTGGCTGTGAGGTTAGCTCTGCTCTGGGCTGGTGGCCTCCAGAGGGGTGGTCTAACCTGGATCCGACTGTCATCCCACAGGATGCACTGATGGAATGGGGAAGCGCAACTGCAGAGGGGCTGTTTTTGCTCTGTGTTCATACTCAACGTGATCAGCTAAACGTTAATTAAAATAGTAGTGAAGGATGAAAAGACCAACATTACATAAAAAGGTAGAGAGTAGTTTCCTGATCACCTGAGCAGAGCCTCCACCTTTTAGTATGTTGCTGCTATGTGTGCCTGTTTTTTATATATATGCATAAACATATACATACACATTGAGGAAAAGAGGTGAAGATTTGTACCCAGGCTGCCTGTAGTCAGTGCCTGACCTGAACAATATGACATCTAAGGCTGAGAAAATGCTGATAGTTTTGGGCACCTATTTCTAAAACCTGGAAGAAAGGAGCTATGGTCACTGAGAGGCAGTCCAAGTGCAAATTAATACTTGACAGTAAGCGATCTTCACAGTGTTGAACCTTAGGATGCATGATACTGCTTGGGATACATTCTGCAGAGCCCAGGTCAGTACAGAGATCAAATAGCAGTAGTTGTGCTATAGCTTTGAATCACAAGTATGTTGCTTTGCTGCCGTATGTGCCAGAAGTATATAGTTCTAATTTACCATGTATCATAATGCCAGTAATATTTTTGTTTCATCAGTGCTTATCAAAGGCATGAGAATGAAAATATTGCCTTCTGCTTTAGGAAGAATCTGCTTCCTTTTTTTTGTAATCAGCCTTATTTGACACATATGTGTCTCCTGCAGTCTGGTGGCATGTTCCTCAGAAGTTTAAAGTGGGAGATAAAAGATTTACTTTAATAGTAAAATTTTCTACAGCTGTGGTATGTAGAGGTGTTTTGTGTTTTTTCCTCCCTTTGTGTGTATCTGCACACACAGCCTCTGACTGGTCTGAACATGTTCTTGGTCATCTGTGTGCCGACACCCTCTGTTAGTTTTAAGATGCTGCACAGAGCTTCGGTGTGTGATCTGCCACCTGCAGCCCTCAGTTCTGTCACAGTCATCTCTGTCATAACTGATGAAAGCAATGTTGCCATAACAGTTTTCATAACTGTTTTCATGCCCATTTGATCCATTGTGCCATCTGGTACTATGGTGAACAGAAAAGTTATTTGGCAACTTTGACCTTTGTACCCTAGAAGATGAAATAAAACCAATTCACTCCATGGCATCCAGTAACTGTTTATCAGAAACAGTTTTGGGCTAAAGCTGAATTTTTATGTTGGGTGTAAAAGGCTCTACTTGACTGACACCAGACCATAGAGTAAGTTTTCAGGGGTGCCTGAATGACCTAGAAGCTTAAGTCTTCTTGAATTTAAGAGACTAATACTCTTGAATTATTTAGATATTTTGAAAAACTTACACACACTGGGTAAACTCTATGGAAAGCATCTAGGGATTGCCACTAACTACCTATTGTTACCCGAGATTCTGGGCTGATGTGGTGCATTGCCTGCTAGCTCTGTGCTGAGGGCCTGGGATTTAGGGTGTGTCAGAACTGGTGGTAACGCTTTACCAGGGTTTAATGTCCATCTTTTTCTCATTTTGAAAGGCACTGCAAAGTATATTAACCAATTCACTCACCTCTAGTTTATTTTAACTGATTGCACTGTTTGTGTGGTGATAGGTTGTTGTAAACTGTGGCGATGTTTCCTTCATGGTATTTAGGAAAATCTCATAAGTAATGCAGAAGCCGAAGTGTTGTAAAGTACCAAGAGCAGAGATACGGCAGTCTGGAACCTCGGTGAAAGTTTGGGATTTTCAAAGCAGTTCCAGACTCAGTTCCTAACTCGTTTGAAGGTGAACTCACACTGCAATTTTTGGTCGTCTAACACTTCACTAAACATTGTGCCATTGATCTTGATTATGGCAGCAACTTAAGATAGTTTTCACATTTTGAAATGACTTTGTAAACACATTTACTCAAAATTCCACAGGAAACAGGGCTGTAAAAAAGCCTCAGCAGTAACCTAACAAGAAATGTCTATTCCGGTCACTCCATGGTTGGCAGTTCTGCATATTTACCTATTGCTTTTATATTAATAATTCTAGGCATAATTGATTTCCATTTCTGGAAAAGATTGAATATTGCATCAAATGTGTTCAACAGATCAGCAGCTGCAGTGTTTATAATCTTTTGCCCTTTCATGTGTTTTATGGGAAATGGCTTGAAGTCCATGTTGGTATTACCTAAGTGGAGTAGCTTCATGCATTTTTGTACAGTTTATTTATTTTTTCAGAGATTTTGCACAATTGTTTTGCAAAATGTTATGTTTATAACTTCCTAAGAAACTGATGTAGTGTTTACTGACTGACTAAGACAAGCCTGGGAGTTAGGTTTCAAAGTGCTTTAAGGCAGAAAAGTAGTGTGGGGTTTTCAAAGGCACTGGTGTTGATCTAGTCTTTATTCCTGTTGAAGTAGGTGGGAGTGTCAGAACTCCTAGGTCTGCTTCAAGGAATGATGTGGAGCTTTATGCAGTAAGTTTAGCCTTGTTTTCTTACAGTTTCTCTGTCTGCAAAAATGAAGGCAGTAATAATCCATCACAGCCGTGTCAGTTAACGTCTAGCAAGAGGAACAAAAACCCCCTGACGTTTTATTTAGCAGGAAAAATGTGTACTCGTAACTCAGATTTTTTTCTTGTTTGGTGTTACAGTAATCTGAGTTTGCCTCCCTTCTTTAGCAAAAACAGAAACAGGGATGAGAGTAACTGGGCAGACGTCTGGGACTGGTGACATCTGGTCAGAGAAGGGATTTGGTCAAGAACAAAGGCAGCTGGTACCATGCAATGGCTGAGGTGCAGAGACAGGTTGTTGTATCAAATTCACCAAGGATGAAGCTTTGCAGCCCAGGATTTAAGGAGCTAGAAGGGGTGAATGTGGAGAGGATGACAGAGTCTGACTCCTGTTAAATAAGCTGTGTAATCTTCGCTTCCTCTCTCCAGAAGCCTTTACTCATGTGAGTTAGAACATTCAAAACTGCTTACACAATCAGGAGAAGAACAAAGAGGTGAAAAAAAAAAAACAAATAGAAAGTAAGTAAAATCCTCTAACTCTTTTGATCTTGATGCCAGCCCTACCAGGGATAAGACTTTCACTGAGGAAAAGAGGAGGGTGCAAAGACATTGTTTCCAGCCTGTCTTACAGGACTGTCTTGCCCTGGGGCATCTCTGAATAAAAGCTGCGGGGCAGAGGCACCTGCTGTTGGTAGTTTACATGCTCCAGAGCTCCTGAATTCAATTCCATCCCTACTAGGGTAGGTTAAGCCTCTTCAGTTTTTCACGGTAATTGTGACAAATAGGAGCCCAGAGGCTCAGTTCTTTTCCGCTGGAAATCAGGCTTTCTGTAAGGGTGGTTGATAAATGGAAGTCTTGAAGCTTAAAATGTCCGCCTTCTGCTCTTCAGCACCTTTTTTTTTTCCTCACCTATAAAGGTAAACCTATTTTATCCCAGTTTTCTGAAGATATTCTGAGGCTTTTTCCTGAGCAATTATCAGGTACAAAATTGTATACAGTACAAGAAATCAAATACATTAGTAGTAAGAGTATGAACATGAAAATATTTCTATGAGTACCCAAAGGAAAAAACCCAAACCTGTCTACCCACCACTGAGGCTGGGAAGGCAGAAGTGTTAAATGCCTTTTCTGCTTTAACCTTCACCCTTTGGTGGTTGTGGTTGGACTGTTAACTATCATTAGTGGCAACAAGATAAGAAGTCCAGCTATGATTAGATGTAATGTTGAAGAAGTGAACCGTTGGCAATCCTCTCCCAGAACTCGAGGAGAAGTGTGTTTCAGAAGACTGTAAATGGCAAATTTAGGTTTGTTTGGGGGTTTTTTTTGGGGGGGGGAGCAAGGGAGGGGAAAGGAGGTACTAAGAAGTTACAGATTACTTGGCCTCGGTTTTGAACCAGGAATACAACAGAGGGAATCAAAATCAAATCAAAATCAAATAATTTCTAATCACCTAGGCAGTAACTAAGGTGAATGACAGCCAGCATGGTTAGATGTGAGCTAATCATATATCAGCCTAATGTCTTTCTAGGATGGGTGTTGTAAGTAAAGGAAAAGCAAAAATGTCTCTTTTTTTCTTGATATCTTTTTTTCTTAGTAAGGCTTTTGTCTGTGATGACACTCACGTAAGTGATGAGAAACTGAATGGCATTATGTGATCGGTAGGAAATTGTACTTGGATAGTAGCTATCTAGCTAGTTATCCAAATGGATAGTGACTAGTGAAAAATTATTTTTACTAATGACTTAGTTAAAATTAACTCTATCCCAGCTGAAACCAGGACACTTAGGTGAAGTGGAGAGCATGCTTATAAAAGTACAGGTAGCACTAAAGTGAGAAAGGATGCAGATCCACTGGGGGACAGCCTTGGTGTTCAAACAGCCTTGCCAAGATGAAGAAGTGACCTGAGCAGACGATGAGCTTCTGTAAGGACAAATGCATGTTCGCCATGGAGGCAGGAGTGGGAAAGCTGGGGAACAGAGAGAGGAGACAGATTGCTGGGGTGGGAGGGTCATGTTTCAGACAGGAGTCAGCAATGTCAGGCTGGGAGGTGTTAACAGGAGTGTGGTCTGGCAGGTGTAAATGCAGCCCTTGCATGTTGCTCAAGGCAGTAAGGGAGGTCCTGAAAAGCTCCAGAGGGAGCATGGTCAGCTGCCCACCATGCACAGCTGCCACAGGAGGCTCTGCTCACCTTGGAGAAGGGAAGGCAGAGGGGATACATGGTTATGGTCTTAAAATACAGGTAACGGAGAGAATAAATCATGGGGGCAACAAGGAGCAATAGGCTTACATTACAGCGATGAAGGTTTCAGTTATCTCTGAAGGAAAGAGCTATGTAGCAAGAAAGCTGAGCATGGAAATTGATCACCTCGGTGGTATTGCTTATGGAGGTTTTCAAGAGCAAGTCAGGTAAGTATCTACTGAAAGCAAGGTATGGGTGCTGCTGCCCTGGGAATGGGAAGGGCAAGATAACTGCATAAGGAGATCCTCTTAACGCAATAATACAATGTTTATGAAATTACTATAGAACTGGTAGCGCAGAAGTCATATATGATGCTATGTTCTCTTCACATTTTCCCAGGACATGAATAAAAACAAGGCTCATTATGGCTCTTTCTCGATTTGGCAGAAGTGGTAGGTAAACTAGCTTGAGGGCTTGCTGACTGTCCAGTCAATTGTTTTTGCTCATGCTGGCACTTGTTAAA
Organism: Egretta garzetta; assembly: GCF_000687185.1. NCBI lineage: Eukaryota > Metazoa > Chordata > Aves > Pelecaniformes > Ardeidae > Egretta > Egretta garzetta. The sequence continues at coordinate 1,617,963 of NW_009258484.1, read as the reverse complement.
ACATGGTTTGGAAATGCTGCTGATACCAGAGAAGAGAATAGAAGCCAGCTCATGCTCCCATGACTCTGTGGACTCAGCACTGTTTGGTGTATTCATGCTGTCTGATGCAGTTGCAAATAACCCCGAGCAACAGAATGGCCGTATAGCTAAAATGCATTAGCTGAAGGGATTTGACCCTGTTGTACTTGTACACCAAATACTCCAAATTAAATAAAATAATAATGAAATCATGGTGGATAAACATGGCCATCTGACAGAGGTTCTGCCTTAATGTTTATGGAGATCAGTAGTATAAAGTGGAAACTAAATGCTGACATGAAATCGCTGTGTAAAAGAGCAGGTGGTTTGTCTCTGCACTCTTTGGGGGAATAATGTGAGCTGTCCTTCAATAAATCTAACTACATAGCACCTGGTGCCTTGCCTTTCTGTGTGGGCAGAAGGGATAACTTATATCTCCCAATCTTTTGACACATGAAATGTCCAAAGGTATCTCAGATGCACTTTCTTGGAAGCGATGGAGTACATTGTTTAAAATTACCCACTGCCCTCTGTTTTTCCATTTCTAATTTGGTTGAATTTTCTTTTTCTTTCCTTTGGAAAAGAGGAAACTGTAGGAAAAGAGACAGTAACTAAAGCTCTAGGACTTCTGATTTTTGAAGGCTGCTCAGCTGAAGCTTTTCTCATGTGGAGAAAGAATGCAGAGAATGAATTCTGAATTTCTGTAGGAAAAGAAAGATGACAGACTTCTCTCCTCCTCTGTGTAAACTGTGAGGAGTTCATCACATTCCAGGATAATTTAGTAGGAGGTACCTCTAGTCCAGCTTCTAGCATGCAGTGGGATCAGATATGAGGGCAGAGCTGGGTGCACAGATCTTTATTTCACCTGGCCTTGAAAACCTTTAAGGATGGAGGTGGCACAATCTCTCTGGGCAACCTGTTCCACTGCTTCACTGTCCTCACAGTGAGAGTTTCCTCATATAGTCACTTTAAGAATCCCTTGTTTCAACTGATAATTGAATCTCATCCTCCCATCATGCGCCACTGTGAAGAGTCCAGCTCTGTTCTCTTGATATTGTACAGCCTTTCAGTCAAATTATTTTCTTTTTCAGTTTTATCTCTAATGTATTTGTCCTTGGGTGCCAGGAAAGCATCAATACTTCCATTTTCACAGGTGGAGAACTAATCTCAGCTAAGTGAATTTATTAGATTATTTAGATGTCCTGTTGATCTGACAGTCAGGTTTAACTCAGCTCCAGATTTAGACACACAAATTCAGGTTTCTGCATCGTGGATGCCTTCACATGAAGTGAGCGTCTAAGGTCCCATTGTATTCAGTGGAGGTGAAGGCAAAACAGCCATCACAGCTTACAGGTCATTTGTCTCACACCTCGGTACACTTGGCTGTCTTGTCCTCTGGAGTCCACTGCCTGTACTGAGTAGATCTCCACTGGCTATAGCGGCCTTGGCTCACACATAGCCACTTGCATTGCAGAGATGCAAACTTGTTCCTGAACCTGGAGCTGAATCCCACCGTAAGAAACTGGCTCAGATTGATACAGGAATTCAGTAGCAGAGCATCATTTGATCTTGCATCTCTCTAGTCCATGCTGGATGTCCTACATGCTGGAAGAGCTGCTCTGTTTCAGAGGAACTCTGTGACTTTGTCCTGTGAATATCAGAGAACAGGGTGGCACAGTTTGTTCAAAGCAGCACTAGTAGACAATGGTGCACAGGTTTTTTTTCTTATGTACAAAGCTTGTTTGACAGCTCTGTAGCAGCATTTTCTATGGCTTCCAGTTCAATGGCATTGGGTCTAAACACTGTGATTTATTCTCTCAAGTAATTTACTTAAAACTCTGACAGCCTCCTTTTGAACTGACATGTGGAAATGACAGTGAATTCAATATTGAACAAAATTAATGCCTGTTACAGAGGTGAATTCAATGCACATGAAAGTAGAGTGACAGTTGTAATTATTTAACACTTCTTTTAAGGGAAGAATAGTTGCTCTGATCATAAAAAGCTTTAGAAATGTTAATTCCTTTTGTGGTTACTGAGATGAGTGCACTATTAAATATATGAAATAAAAAATACCAAAAGAGGTGTAAAATATCTTTGCTGTGCAGAGAATTTTGCTTTGTGCTATCTGGCTGTACATCAATGTCTCTCTGTTCTCTAGCTCCTCAGGCTCTATCAGACTATGTTCCCCAGTGCTTGTCTCGCATTACTAGTTTGGTGTCACCCCAAGGAGTCTGTGTCCCTCAGGATGAGTTTTTTTGTTTAATGAAGCCAGGAAAGCAATGAATAATCAACTGGAAGTAAACACGGAATCACCCTGGCCTTTGCTAGTGGTCAGATAGAATGATGACTGGTGTTTGGAAAACCTCTGTCTTTGGAGTTTAGACGTTTCTTAATTATTTCTAAAAAAAAAAAAAAAAAAACAAAACCCCAAACTATAAGGAGGCATAGTGCGATGGGTATGGGGAGAGACAACACCATCCCCTCCTACATTTTTAGCATCCTGGGAAGGTAAAGTTGGTGGGATTATGAAAAATGAGAAAACTTAGAAACGTAAAATTGTAATATTAAAAACCCAGATAACTCCATCTCTCTGCTACTTCTGAAACACCCAGGTCTCCCTTTTTCTTTCCATTTCTACTTCTTGACCTTCATGACAAATATTCTGAAATGGAAAAGGCAAAAATCTTAGACTCTTAACATGTGTAAGGCTAGGTATTTGCAATGTGCTTAGTGCTGCAGTGATTTCATCTACATACAATTTTGGTTGCTCACATTCGATGAAGTTCAAATCTACTGAGCAAGGAAATGTTAGTAGGATGGTTGGTTCTTTCTGATGAATCTATATGGCAAAAGGAAAGTAGAAACAGCTTTTCTAGTTTATCCCAGATTGGTATTTAACTCTTCAGAGATACAATATTTATTCTTGTATGAACATTAGGAGGGAAACAACCTCTTGAAGTTAAGTAGCATGAAAAGATGGAGCTCAGTAAGTTTATCCTGGTTCTAGACATTATAGAAATGAAATTCTGGAACAGCCTTCCAGTAGGAGCCATGGGCTAAGGAGCTTACTCCTCCTGGATTATGGCAAGGGAGTGTAAAACATGAGAGTGTGACAGAACACTGAAAGAGTATGTCTGTTTTGCTCAATAAAGGAGGCCATGGAACAAGCCCATGTTTCCCACCCCTGTTCATTATTAGCTTACTTCTTGGTGTTGCTTTGGTCTATGCCAACTACCACTCTGAAAGATGAAATTCAGACACGGTTTCGAGCAGTGTTTCCTTCAAGGCTTCTGCCTCAAATATTATATAAACATGGTTGCACTGAGGTGGGTTCCCATGGCTCTCCATAGTTCTCAAAGGCTATCACAGGGAGTTTTGCACCCTTAAACATGCTGTTATGCTGCTTGCTGGGGAAGTTCAGCTACTGCATGGTCTCTTGCTGGGTCTCATCTCCAGAGCCTGTCCACCCTGTAAGACAATGTAGGTCTCCCAAGTCAGTGCCTGCAAATTCTCTGTCCCACTTAATGGTCTCTTGACCACCTTGGGGGAGGAGGTTACTCATTTCAGGTGATACAAAATTAATCTCTGTATCTGTACAATTACTTGACCTCTGTTCCCAGCCAGTGGAAGAAGTGGTAAGAGGCCATGGGAGGCTGTACAAGGTCTCAGGATCTAGTGGAAATGTTTAGGAGTCAGGCCACCTGAGTCCATATATCCTACCAGTGTGTGACATAGCATCTTCCCTAATTTTCCCTGCTAGGAGCATTGATTGACACAGATCAGAGTCAAGCCTGCCTGTTGTGCATACCAGTATGTAGGGAGTGGGCACTGTGGGCACTGACACTCAAATACTAACTAGAAAGCAGACAGATGGCACTTAGACATTGCCAGATCCCATAAGGTTTCTTCAAATCATATGGTCTCTTTTTCTAAAGGTGGAGGCTTTCGGGGGTCTTTGGGAAGCCAATGGTACTCACACCACGATGGTCTCTTTTTCTAAAGGTGGAGGCTTTCGGGTACTCACACCACATTCCCAAAAGATTGGCTTCATTTCTACCTGTCACTCTGCCCAACCTAGACTGGGCATTGGTGAACATTGGAACAGGCTTCACAGAGTATCCTTGGGTAAGAGACTATCACCTGTCATTGATTTTTCCACTTTCTGAAAATAATTGCTCATGGTTAGGTGTTCATTCAGGGCAGTGCTGCATGAAAAGCCTGGGGCATCTGACTGCTCAGTTCAGCTCAAAGAGTGAGTTGCGTGACATCCAGCTGACTGAATAGCTGTTATAGGTAGCTCCTAGATCAGCTATTCACTCTGACATCTTCCTGAAACTATCTATTGAGTGATCTCAGTTAATGGCTGCTTTTGCAATAATTGTAATCTTACACAGTTGTGAACTGGAGAAGACCTACATTTATAAGGCCTACATTTATGGGATGTTCTTGTTAGTAGTCCAACCAGTCCAATGACAGGAAGAATGGATTACACAGCGGTTGCATATTCTATTCCATTTCAGAAAATGGTACCCCCATTTTACCCTTATTATCACTAGAAAGCAACAGTTTTCCTACCCTTACATGTATGCTCTTTAAAGTGTAACAAGCCACCGGATTTCTCTGTGGCTCAGGCAAAGACAGAGAGGGAGGGCTAGTGGCCAGCTCGTGGACAGTAAATGAGAACTGATGGAAAAGGAATGATGGAAAAACATCAGGAAGCCCTGAGTTTTCTCTTTCTTTTCCTCCTCTTTAGTGCTAGCAGGGGACACTAAGCTGTAGCCCAAACCCCTGCATTTGGGAAGGGTGTAGATTCACACTTCATCTATCGTCTACCTAAGACGGAAAAACAACATTGTGGCCCTGAGTTTGGATTTTTCAGAGCTTCTGGCCATAAAACAATGAGGGTCTGAAGTTCTTTCATCACTACACTGCTACCTTTCAGGATCAGTTGTTATCATGGGCACGTACAGCTGAGGAAGATGTGCTACTGAATTTAATTTTTGAGCAGCGCAGGTGCTGATAGCCACTGAGATTTATATAAGGTTGTGAGATTTACAGCTCACTTTTTGAAACACTGAAGCTTGTTCTAGAATATTTTACAGTTCTTCCTTTTTTTTTAGTAAAAATACACTTTTCTAAAAAAATATTTTTTTTTAGAAAATACTAAACCTGGTGTTTTCTATTTATCCATTTCATCAAGCCTAGTTTTTATTTGACTTGCAGAAACAGAAATAAAGGCAACTATCTTCCACTCTCTTTTGTTTAAACACAACTAGTAGCATATGTAGTTTAACCAGCCCAGGCATCAGGTAGCTGAAACAGAACTTTTTTTTTATTGATGTCAGGTAAAATCAGAAAATAAACTTATTAATGAAAACTATGATTAATGAACTATTTTGCTTTATACATATATATATTGTTCTATATAGGTCACACAGGACCCTTCTGGGATTGAAACACCAACTGGATGGCCTGATTTCTTGGAAGGAAGGTGTGCTTGTCTTGTGATTTCTGTTTAATACAAATTCAGATTTGATTAGTTTCAACTATAAGATTTTATGTTACATGTTATCCTCATACCCAGTCTTGATTTACGTCTGTATTTAAAATCTAAAGGTCCACAGCTCACTGTCCTTTTAAAGTCCTTAAAGTCTCCTCATCCCTGTTTTACATGAGGAAAGTCTCGTTATCAGATAATTACAGATGATGATGCTGTCTAGGTAGAATTGGCCGCAGCAGATAAATATATTTTAAATTCATATATTTGTATCTGAAATTATATTTAAATTTATTTTGAAGTTGTAAAGATTTCAAAGAGGTTAGAGAGGAAGTATGGAGTTTTCAAGCAAAAATAAAAGCCATATCTACTCTCTGTGTGCTGAGGTTCTTCCACCAATCAGATAGAGGCACTCTGCAATTCACTTTTATAACAAGATCCTCCAGAATTATTTTGCATTTACTGCAGAATTGGATCACAGATGAACAAGTATGAACATGCTCTCTGGTTTTATAATCAAAATTTCTGACTACTTTGTAATTATCGAAGTGTCTTTGGGATACTTTGAAGCTGTCCATTTTTCTGGGTAATTGACCTAATATATACAGGCCAATGATTAATTTATTGGCTTTTGGATTTTACGGGAAACATCTTCTTGGATTTTAGTCTGATTTGAACAGACAAGGAGCATGTTCTTATCTGTACTCTCAGGAGGAGTGGAGTAGCAAAGTCCCCTCCCTTGCCTTTTGATTACATTTAAACTCACTACTCATGCTTTAATTGAATTTTTATCAAATGACTTGAAGCTTCCAGGCAAATGAACCAAGCTTAATTTTTGTGTTTATTATCTGCTAATATGAAAAGTACACAGTTATCAATTTGTCTTATTTTTCTTAGGCCAGTACTGTCATAATTTTTGTCAACAGAGGCGAGCATTCCTTATGAATACCACATCTCAGAGCCTAGGGGCTAATTTGCAGTATCTGTTAGCCACACAAGCATGCAGGCTCAGTCCTACCCTCCTCGTAAGCAGCAGTGAATTTCTGTCTGTGGAAACACTGGAGAAACACATCAACTATGGCAAACCAGGGCCCTCTGGGAAGAAATTAATTCAAGCAGTATTGTACGATAAGCCAATCTATGCCTCCAAAGTAATATTCTGTACATCACTGATGCC
>NW_009258484.1:1564396-1610927 GCF_000687185.1 Egretta garzetta | reverse complement strand
CAGCAGGAACTTGAGAAACCAGTTTGCCAAGAGTGAATGTTAAGTGTAAATGTTTTTCTCAGCCATGTTCCATGATATTTCTTCCTGGTCACTGCATATCTTTTTTTCTCTACCAGGTGTGCCAAATTTGCCAGTTGGGCTCTGTCTCTCCTGAGATTTTTATGTGGGCCAAAGATCCTCCAAAACCTAAGCTTCCATACAAATATGCCTCTAATGCATGGTCAGTCTGAACTGTGTATAAGTACAAAGTACAGGTCGCCATACATTTTTTTGACTAGTCACTGAACTTTTTGCAGTATCGAGGTGGAATTAATTTGATCTTAAACTCAAATGTCTTGTCTAAAGCAGCTGCTTGGGCTTGGACTCCCTACAGTTAATGGGGGGAGAAAGGTACCTTCAAACCTGTTATCGTCTGTGTCTCACACACATGCCTTAAGATCTAATCTTAAACATCCACGGTGATCCCAGAACCATTTCCCTTAATTGTTTCATTGGCTTCGTGGGTAGTAATGATGATGTAATTGCTGCAGGAAAAATACGTGGATAAGAGAAAAAGGAAATGAGAGAAAAACATGGGGGAAAAAAGGGAACAGACAACTTTTCTATGGACAATAAACAAAATAGTAAAATGAAACAAAGGATACAAATAGCAGTGGTCCTGAAAGGCATTAATTTTTTCCACTGAATGAGGTGGCAAGGCACTGAATAAATAGCAGCATTTAGTTATTATTTTAGGGCACCTTCTGTCCTTCAGCTCTGCTCATGTATCCTGTTGATATCCCAAGGATATGTTGTGCTTTGGTCTGAAGATTAAAGAGCTCTACGTTCCTAAGAGTCTTTCCTCTTGGGTAACTTGGATGCCTTTTCTCCTTCTTCCCTAGCATGATCTTGTATCTCCCCGCTGTCATCTCCGAAGTCTGGATGTGATTCCCCAGTTTCTGTGTCTGATCTTTTCTTATTTTTGTAACTGTGCCTCCTGAAGGTATTAGAAACCATCTGCCACTGGTCAAAAGTGACCTGTTTGTCTTTACCCTTGTAGTTCAGATCCTTGCTCATCCTTCCTGAGAAGTTAAATGCAATTATTATTCTGCCAGAAAGCAAGTGAGTCTCTTGAGTGCTCGAAGAGCTCTGTGAGGCATCAGGGTACCACAACGCCAAATGAACATTTAGAATTGATCATCCAGTGCAATGCACCCGAGGAACTGACATAGTCTTAATCAAAATAGGCCTCCATAGAGCCAGGCTACTGTGTTCGTGCCACAGAGGTGAGAGCATGTGGTTCATTGACTGTTGTGTCGCTCTGATGGAGGAGAGAGAAAGAGAAAAGGATATTCCTCCTCTTAATTTCTCAGTAGATCCCTAAACCTCTGTAGAGTTGAGGGGGCTTGATGTTTTAGACCCCAGGTTCTCATTAGTTTGGAATATTATGCTTGAGATTGTTATCCTGAGTCAGTGATGTCTTAGGGAGGAAAGAGCTTTTGTTCACAGGCTGTGGCAGTACTCCAGACATCTCCTGTGGTGGGTGGCTGAGCTGTGCCCACACCTCCTACCAGACTCACCAGTAGCGCTGCTTGCCCTGGTGGAATTGGCATTCCTCCTACCTGCCCAAGACTGATTTTTGCAGTTCTCCACACTTCAAAAAAATACTGTGCTATCTCAGGGAAAGGTTTAATTATAGGTTTGGGGGGTGGTAGTGGTGGTGTTTTGATCTTTCTTTGTATTTTTAGGATCTTTCTTACTCTTCGGTACCTGAAGGCTTTGTTCTTTAGAAATGCTGGGCAGGCAATGGAAGACACAGAAACGGTTTCTCTGCCTTCCCCATTTATGCAGAAAAGAAAGAACCCGTGAGCCAGGGTGGGTTCAAGCAGGTAATCTCTCCTCATCTGACTTTGCAAGCTGACTTTCTGGATCTACTTAGTCTCATAAGATCCTGTTCATAGATCTTGAAATGGTGACCATTATTTTACCAGTGATAAGAGTTGCTCTTCCATCTGACTCTCCAAGTCCAGGAGGATTCATGGAAACCACACCTCATGTCCAGGTTGTGAGCAAAAGATGTTGTTTATTGACACAAAAGAAGCAATTAAAAGATGTTAACAATTGAATTAGATGGCATCTTATGCTGCTTCTGCTGCTGGTAGCCCCAGAGTGATGGCATCAGGTGGACCTCATCTTTGGTGTACAGCACTATGCACAGTCCCATCTGCAATGAGGCATGGGCTGACAGGGTTTCCCCACTTTTATTCCAGCACATGTTCTTTTTGCACTCCTTTCTCTGTAGCATGAACAGCTTCTATACCATCCAGCTGCACGCTGTTTATACAGAGCTAACTACTGCTAAACTTGTGGCCAGACCTTTGCTCACAGCCACTAGCCCCTCATGATAACAAATACCTTCCATGTTTCTGCTACAGTTGCTATTTAATGAAAGTTATTTTCTCCCATCAACATTTGTAAGTTTATGGATTTTCCCTCTGAAGATTTTCCCCCTGCGCCTTTATGAATATCAGTCTTAATTCAGAAGCTCAAAACACCCACAGTCACTAGGCTAAAAGTAAGCTATTTTTGCATTTTTCATTGACTCTGACTCTAGATAATTTTTAGTGTGTATGTGACGGAGAAAGAGCAAAACTCAAGCTCCCTGGTATTTTAACATTGTAACCATCGTGCTGAAAATATTTTTGACATCTGAACACTTCAATTTCTTTCTGAGGTCTAGTTAGTCTTAGGTCTAGACCAACTATCAGGCTCATCATAATATTGGTGTACTTTGGTAGTGGTAAGAGAAGTGTGAAGAATCACTGGAGGAACTGCAAGTGCTATCTGTCTTGCAGGTTTATTTTAATCTTTGTAGAAGCAGTTCTGCTTCAGTGCCACTGAAGTTCTTGTGACAGATCCACAACATAAATAAATTCTACCCCTCTCCATAGAGAGCTTGCTTTTTATCTCAAAAAAACAAGCCTAAGGGAAGACAGTGCAATATTTTATAGGTTCTGTGTGGAAGCCTATCTTTTTGGTTGCTGCTGCCAAAAAAGAGACAGGAAGAATAAAAAACCTTCAACCACCTCATTCATTTCTCCTCCTCACTCTTCAGATTTAGCAATAATTTAAAATGAAGTTGCAGCCTATTGAACCAATAGGATTTTTTTTGACACAGACTGAAGAATATAATTCTTTGTTTGCAACTCTTTATATTCTTCTAAAAATGCAAAGAATCAGCAGATCTGCTTTTAGAGTAAGAAATCTCTCTTTGGATATATCACAGAGATGCTGGATTTCAAGTCACTACTGCTGCCGGTAAGAAGCCTATGCAACGATATGTTTCTTTGCTATTACACTGTGCGTTTGGTATCACAACACATACATACTCCAGAACTCGGAATTACTTCAGCTACTATATTACACTGTGCGTTTGGTATCACAACACATACTCCAGAACTCAGAACTTCAGCTACTGGTAGTTCCTGTGTCAGATTAAACAGGACTTTCCTTAGCTCTGGCAGAGTTCTAGAAACACATGCCTCCTATACCACTACACCACTCAAAATATGTAAAGTCACAGGAAAAAAGTCTTCTCCAGTCCATAGTCAAGAGTATCTGTAAAGCTTGAAATCCTTTCTCTTCTATATCCATGGGGCATGAGGGCAGAGACAGCAAAAGGTATGCTTCTCCCTGCTTTAAAATATATAGAGTTTCACACCTTGCTGGAAGTACTTTCTAGCAGAATCAGACCTGAAGAGAAAGGAAAGAAAAGGAGACAGGTTGGGATGCAGCCGATGACAAAGGGGCAATAGAGACTCGCTTTATTTTGCAACATATGCTCCTGGTTCCTTTGCGTTCTGTAATAAAACTGGGGGAATAAATTACCTCTAATGGCACTTACAGAGGTTGTAAAGATGCAGAAAAATGGGCAGCTGTTAGTTATGATTGTGAATGATGGCAAAGCTTATTGTAGGAACAATACAGGAAGTCATGTAGTTAAGATACCAGTAACAGATACATGATCTGGATAATGATCTAAAGAAAGGGCCAAAATCAGGTAAGATGAAGATCTCTGACTCCCTATCTTTTTGGTTACTATGTGTCCTTCTGGTATACTCCTCTTGGATGGAATAATGGGTTTTCACAGGCTTTGTGGGTGAACTGAAGAAACTTGTGCTGCAGAGATGACATCTGATGGTCAAAAGTCAAAAAATCTTCTCAGTTTGATATAATACGGTCAAAGAGTCTCTTGCATGATGTTGATTTGCATAGAAGGTCTCCCCAGGGGAGGCACTAAAACCCCCAACACATTCCTAGTTTGCAGTTTGTTAGTTTCCCCTATGAAGGCACAAGTTTCAGCATGTATAAAAAATGGTAGTGAGCAATACCACCAGCTCATTCTCAGAGTGCTTCTGAGCTCTTTCCATAGGATCATATTGGAGCTAAAATGATTCACTTGTGTTATGTGACAACAAAGAACTAAAATAAATTAAAGACTGCTGCATGCTCTGTAAAGCTCCTAGAAACAAAATGGATTTGTGGTCTGATGTTTATTTCCTGAATTTCAATTGAAGAATGGATTTTTTCCTAGTTTCTTGGGGCTGGGGGAGAGGGAAAAGGGCCTTCCTTAGGTCTCTGTAAGTGCTCCAGAGATGGCTTGCCATGGGCCTCTTCCCCAGAGAACTTGCACATAGTTTGGGACAAGCCAGAAGGGGTACGTTGTAATGGGAAGTGAAATGTTTTCCTTTTATCTCCCCTTCTATCTTGCTCCTGCTCACAACCATTCCCTGCCCCCAAATCCCAATTGTTACTAAATGATTAGGTTACTAACACAGTCAGGATAACACTGTTCTGCCTGGATAACTAGGCATGCAATAGCTGAAAAATACCATTCTAGGTAGAAATATGATTTCTTAACTTGTGTGTTTACCTTCTATTTCTATCATATGATCACTTATTGTTTTCCAATTAATACAATGTATTAAGACACATTGTCTGCAGCCTCCAGTGCCTTCATGTAGCAGAACAATATATGACAGAATCCTTGAAAACAAAGCTGTAGATTAAGCTGTACTTCAGGCATATACACTACTTTGTCTGGCCATCACTAGTATAAATCTGTATAACTTCAATAAAACCAGTAGATTTCCAACAGCAGATGTGTTCTACATAAATTATCAAATATAAGAGTGGCTGTTTACTCGTATGCCTAAGTTTGCTATGTAGTTAACTGAGTCAGGATGCTTTAAAGGAAGCCAACCCTTTAGGTGCTTGCTTGGTTGAACTGGCTTTGTGCTAGCATTCGTGCTAGGTAGCTAAATGCTTTGACCTTTAAATTGTCTAGGCTGTGGGTTTTGTATCTGCAGAACACGTAAGGCTCTAAAATCCAAACATTAATGTCCAAGAAAAGGTTCTATATGTAAAAAGTGAATGAGAATTAAGCAGTAAGATTCCTAGAAATTGCATGTTATGCTGAGATAACCCAGACCTCAAAGGTGGTTCATGAACCAATAGTCAGTGACCCGACAAAAGTGTTATCTCACATGAACACAGTCCTTGGGGTGCGTTGTTGGAATAATTAACTGGCAACTAGAAAAAAAAATGCTGTGTGCAGGACTACATGTAGTTAATCTTTTAAGAAGCATAATTTAATTTTCTGTTAGAAGTGGTTTAACTGAAACTTTTAAATTTTGCTTAGGGGAAAAAATGTACAAGTTTTAGACAGATTCTTAAAAGTCTTCAGATGATAGAATGACAATGAAAATCTGGCCTTCAGTCCATGTGTTTTCTGTGGAAATGTAAAATATGTAAGTTATGTTCTGTTCATTTCTGCATAATTACATATCCCCCCAAGGAACGAGCTTTAGTAAGATCCATTTTTGCATATTAATTTCTTAGCTAGACCATTTAATCATAAAGTTGAGAAAAGAGTAACATTTAATCACTGCTAGAGAAGTGGGAGCTTTAGGAAAGGGATGGCAGGGTGGAGGCAGACTGATTGCCTAGGGAGCCATTCACCTTCAGGCCACTCGTTCCCACTGAGGCCTCCTCAGGAATAGTCAAGAGCAGGTCCTGTCTCATGGTGTTTCCTTGCTTGGTAGAAATGAACTTGCAGTCTCAAGCCATCATCTTTGCCTCAGCTGTGACTTGGCAGCTTCAGAAGACAGTCAAAAGTCTGGCTGGCTATGGAAATAATAGGGCTAGCTAGAGAAACTGCTATTCCCACCGGGGAGGGAAGCCTCACCAGTGTGAGGGTGACTTGCTCCATCAAACTGCCCTTTCTGCAAACAGCCAGAGGACTTCAGTTCCCACCTTCTGCCAGCAATCTTCTAATGCCAACTCCTTATTAGGATTTATTTTGTCTAAGATGTCACGCTTACAGTCACAGATACAAAAAACCCCCCAACAACCACACCATTATTTTTGCCCATGGTCTGTGGTATTGACAGGTAAGTGCTGTTCCCTCTTGCCTGTATCGGCTGATCAACAAATGGCCTGTCCTATGCTCATCCTTGCTAAAAACCCATCAGGCTGGTTTCCCACAGAAATGAGATTTCATACAGTTTATGCATGGACTGGCACCCTGTGCCACCGTTGGCCAAGTCCAACCCATATGGCTGAAGGGAGCTCTCTCAGCTGTAGTACCCTCCAACAGGTCTTGTTAAAATAGTTGGCTGGGTGGAGGGAAGAAAGCGTACATGCCTGGACTGTGAGAAGAGCTGCAACATTCACCTAAACCGTGTACAGAGTCCAAGAAGCAGAGCATGAGAGAGAGCACAAGGAAGAGTGAGAGCATGCGTAAGGATACCCCTCTGCTTGCTGCTGCTCTCGAAAAGGTTCATATCTAACACACAGTTTTTCAGTTGCCAGAATGAATCAACCCAAAGATGGAAATCCAGGGGAAAACAACCTACATTAGCTCTGCAGCTCATCAGCCCTCTGGTGTAATTGCTTCAGTGACGAGGCAGGGACACTATTTGATATGTCTCTGTATTTTACACAAGTCACACTCTGAGCTAGTTAAGATATAAGAACTTTTCTTGGTATTTTATGAATCATACTATTTAGACATGTTTAAAAGCTATCAACTGCTTTCTGTCATCAAAGGAGCACAACATTGTCTTCTGATCTTCAGAAATAACAGATCCAAGGGTAAGTAAAACAAACTTTTTATTTAATTACTGAGGCTGAGCAAAACATACTTTAAGGGCTCTAAAGCTGATAGCAATAGTTGTATGAAGTAGAAAAATTTTAGTTATATAATCTTGCTTGTATGGGTATGTCACGCAAACTCAGATGAGGTCAGTGAAGATAAGAGACACAGAGCGAATGAATGGGAGACAAATATCATAGAACTGTAGACTCATTTAAGTTGGAAAAGACCCTTAAGATCATCTGTGTCATGTAGCAGGTTCTTCAGTCCTCAGAGTTAGGTTTGATGCCTTTGCTTGAAGGGAGGAGAAGTAACAACTTGAAAAATTCAAGTTATGTGAAGTATAAAAATACTTTCAACTTATGCCCTTTCTGCTGTACAACTGAAATGAGGTGGCATTCACGTAATTTTAAATTCATTGCATTTTGAAGTATGGGTGAAATGAACTGAAACATGGAAGTACATTTTCTTCTGCAGCACTCTGGAAAATAAGCTGTTGCAGTCAGTCATTTTCTGGAGGGAAAAAAAATCCTATTATGCTGAGTTTCTTGTTTGATGCCAAGCTAGTCTGCTTGGCAGAGTTAATCAAACATTGATTCTTGGACTAATTTTCACTTTACTGTGTGAATGTGTGATAGCAGAGAGAATAGTCTGTACTGATGAGGTATGCACACTGGCTTGCTCTCTGTCTTTGCCTTTGCAAAGCTCGGGAAAGCTTTGAACTCAAGCCACGAGGGAGCTAGAAGGAATTAAGAGGCAAGTCCAGTGATCAGAGGCAGCAGATAGAACTGTTATGTGCAGTCTAGACATTTGTCATGTAAGTATTTAGTCTGGGAAAAACCCCTATGGCTTGTGTTACTTTCTGATGTGGATGCCTTTTGGGGAGCTGTGTGTGGTCAGCAGCCACAGCTTTTCCTCTTTACAGGAAGGAGGATAATTCTTCCTAAGCAACACGAATTCTTGAGATGCTGTTGTTGCAACAGCACAGCACGCTGAGGTCTGGGCACTGCTCTTGAACTGAAATTGTCAGTGTTGCCCCAAGTCAGGCACATGTGGAGTTATCCAGGTATCGAGTCATTGCTCTTTTCCTGTGGGAAGCTGACCTGGGATACTCAGTGCCTGCAGCTTCTCAGTGGGTGTACGACATGAGCAAAACACTGCTCTTTGTGACATATTCTCCTGCTGTGGTGATGCCATTTTCTTTTCTATACAACCATCTAAACTCTATGCTGAGTCATTATCCTTCCCTCCATCTCTTATTCCCTGGGTTACTGCAAATCTGCAGAATCCCAGGCAGTCAAAGAAACTCACTGTATTTTTCAATATTCCCTTGTCAAGTTATGTCACCTCTTTTTGTCTTCTCTCTCTTCCTCTCTCTAGGGTCATTCTTAACTTTGCACTGGTTTCTTTTCTGTCCCACCAAACAAGCTTGTAACTGTCAAGGCAAAAGCTTTCTTCTTTACAGTTTCTGCCATCTGGAACAGCCTTCTTGTAAATCTCTGCCCCACCAGTTCACCATTTCATTTTTTTTTTTGGTCATATGAAAACAAATTCCTTCTCCCATCTCTTTCTCTTGGTTCATCTCTCCCTCCAAGACACTGTAGCTTTTCATGCTTTAACTATTTTCTAACTTTGCATTTGAGGCCTGAACCCTGAGACTAATATTCAAAAGCTTGGTCTTCTGTCCTTCCTCAGGATATTTTGGAATTGGAAGATGTCAAACCTGAACAAAGTTCTGTTAGGTGGTTCCTGAGAGACTGTTAAAAAGAGACAAATTTACAAATGTTTTAATGAGATGTAAGACCAGTTGAAATTCTCCCAAGTGCTTGTTGTATGGTTCAGGAGACAGTTTGTTTTAGAAGAAACACATTTTCTCCTTCAGTGAAAAGAGCATTTTCAGAACCCTGTAAGGAATTAACTGATAACAAAAGTCATTGCTACTGGACATTGTCCAATTGGAGCTAAATTGCAAACATCACTAATTAGTTGAAAAGCAAAGATGAGATTTCTTCTCATTAAAAAAAATACAAGGAGCTGTCACTCATAAGATTAAAGAGAGATCCCTTCTCTACCTGTTGGAGCCGATTGCCTACAAAGGCTCAAATCAAAGGTTCACGCATGTTCCTTCATTGTAACAAAGATATGAATAAAGTGCCTAGCACTCTCTTTCAGTGCCTGTGTCTTTGTAATGCTAATAATGGTTGGAATGTTCTTCCATTAGGGCATGAGGGATTTAAATCCATAAATAACTTGAGTGAATAGAAACGATTTCCCATCCCTCAAGTGACCAAATAATTGATTTTTTTTATTACTTACAAAGAGGGAAGGTGCCATTAATATCGAACGGGAACATGTCTGAATGGATCTCATGTGATTTTTGCAAGAACAGGCAGCCCCTCTCTGTAGCTGGAGAATGCCTGCTGTACACTTAAAACACTTCACAGCCTTTGTGTGCTAAGGTTAGTGGTGAGGGCTAAAGCAGCAAAGTCAGTACACATGGTAGATTATATAAAATGCATTTATTTTTGTAAGAAAGTCAGGGCCTCACACCGCCAATATTTCAATGAAACATCACAGATGTTTTAACAAAATAAAGTGACCCGTTCTGTATCATGAAACTAGAAGCTGATGAAATGGAGAATGAGGTGAAACGTCTTAAGCAAAAAAGTGTTTTATCACACATTCAAATGGAACACAGCGTGGCTTATTCATCCATCTTTCTGGCTGTATGTGAGCAGGACAGAAGAGCAGCACCCCAGGGAGCTGGGTTTCATGGCCTCTGTTCTGTTCCATATACACAGGCTAGCTGTAACCTTGAGGTGCAGATTTTGGAGGACAGTTTCAAGATCAATTTTTCCAATTCAGCTTCTCTAACTGGAGCTTTAGCTGATATTACTTGCCTGTCAAGGTTTGTTATATGGGGTGTTGCCAGCCACTGCATTGGTATGAAAGGAGCTTTAAATGAAAGCTGAGGACATTCACTGTATTTTTATTCTGAAACCATCTGTGTGGAAGGACAAGTAATTAATTCAGCATGAAAATTAAAAGGCATAACTGGAATCTGTTAGAGCAAGTAAACAGATTCGATAGCAGACTGCTGCCTGGGGGGGCTCTGCAGCCTGAGTCCTGGCTATGAGACCCCCGCCAGTGCAGTGCCTTTGCAGTAAAGTGCTTAGGCACCATAGGTACCTTCTGCTCACATCAGCAGGGAGACCAGCCCGGGATGGAAACCTGCCTGAGAGGCAAGGTCAGTACCCAGATGGTGCCGAATCTGTGGCTTCAGCTGCACTACCGGTACCTGAGCTGGTTAGTTAGGACATACCTGAAAGACGCAAACTGTGGGCTGCAGCCTACTGCTGAAAATTGCCAAATCCAGACCTGCCAGCGTTGCCAAGTCTGAAGGCAGCCAGCTGGCCGTACTCTGATCAATTCTGTATTACCTGTGACACGGGGCATCTCAGACCCACACGGCTGACCTGAGCCCTGACTCTCCTGGGACCGATGGGTGCCACAGAGCCATGCCTCCTGGAGAACAAAATTTCAGTTGATTTCTGCTAAATGTCCTAAAATAGCAGCTTGTTGCCAAAAGCAAGTACTGGCAGCTCTATATCTTTTCATTAATTCCTAGCTGAAGTTGGTGAGGACAGCTAATGCCCCTAGGTCTCCCTCCCTGTAGCCTCAAATCCTTCCATCGCTGGGACTGTGCAGGGCTTCTCAGCCCTTATCAGCCTTCCCACATTGCATGGCAGTCTCCACTGTAAAATCAGTCTTTTGTTTCCATGAAGATGAAGAAAGTCCCAGAATCTAATAAGCGGCTGTGAGTGACTAAAACACAGCAACACTGATTCACCTTCATTTGCAGATTGCCACTTCCTAGTTTGTTTTTGTTGCTTGTTTGAATCTCTGTCAGCTCCTCTCCACAAGCGGGAAAAATCCACGCACCCCTACTGCTGGTAATGAAGTACAAAACCAGACTAGCTGACAAGGTATTTTCTAACTGAAAGGCTTTTGTGCCAGGGTATTTCTTTAATATGAAGTTGCGCAGAGAGCGGCACAGAGACCTAACAATGAGTTTACTACTACTAAATAACTGAAATGCCGTATGAAATGTCAACAGAGGAGATCTTGAAGTAATTATACCCACTAAAAACTTCCATTTAAAATGTTACTTTCCACCAGAGACAAGGGGCCAGATTCTGTAACCAAGGTAACTCCACAAAGCACTTCAGAGACAGACTGAGTTTGTATTCCAGCAAATGATAGTGCAATTGATATTATTAATTTCCTCTTGTAGTAGTAGCCCACCGGGAACCTGGAAAGGACTTGCCAAAGTTATTTATTTTATATGGTAAACTGAGGTAAGCTGAATAAAGGCATATTTTACAGGCCAAGCCTATTGAGGAACATCCAAAAACAACTGAGATTTCTTATACTGAACAGCAGCATCACTGCTGCAGCAGGTTTGTTAGATTCTGTCTATCATGGTCCCTGTTGAAACTGAAATCATTGCGGTTAGACATTTAAAAAATCTGGGCCATGACCTTTTTTAACTTACTGTCACAAGGAAGATGCAAAGGCATAGGAGCTTCAGCCTTCACCTTTAGAGCGTGTTCAGGGTGGCAGCACAAAGTACAGATCCACTGTAGTTTATTCCTGTGCAGCACAGTCCTTTAATTCCTCAGTTCTCATTATAATCCAGTAAATAAAAGATATATATAACAAGATGAGAAATACGGAAGAAGGATGAGAGGAATAACAAATTTAAAACTATACAAAAGTTATACCCACTTAATAAAATGTACAGACCCGCTTAATAAAACTCTACACAATGGAAGACCTTGCCAAGACAGCAGTGAAGAGGATATTTTCACAGTCTTGCTAAAGTGGTTCCTATTCACAAATAATTTTGTTAATGTGATGCTGAGTCACACAGGACTTAGTCTCCATAACTACAGGCAGGGAAGTTCAAGGTACTAAGAGGGGGAAAATGTTGAATGTCTACAGATGCTAAAACTGTATAACGGGGTGGAGCTTCCCAGAAAACTACAACTCCATTTTCTGGAAACAATCACAAGCTCTGTCACCTTATCAAGTCTGTACTGTTCCCTAAGAAAGCAGCCCTGGTGAAAGGCAAGATCCAGCATTTTGGGGCAGCAGAGCACCTGGAGCCCAGAAGCGGGTGCCAGAGGGTGTAGAGGCACAGCTGGCACCATCCGCGCTTGCACCACATTGCAGTAACCCACAGAGCTGCGGGTGCACATCTTCAGGGCACACTTTTAACCTCACAGTAGTTGGAAGCCTCACAATGCATGGGTGAACCTGCACCATGACTCTCTTTGCAGGCCGGAGAAGTTATGTCCAGCTGTAGTTCGTGTAAGCTGACAACCTCTGTAAACATAGACGCAAGTCTTAGACCAAAACAGCAAAACCTGCTGTGAGCCGCTACAACTCCCAACAGCTATTACAGTGTGAGATGCGTTTTGAAAGAGCAGTGTATCCTACTGGGCACAGAAGATAACTGTATTTCTTAGGCCTTTTTTCCCCTTATGATGTTAAAATGGATTCTAACCTCATGTTAGGGTAAGTGTGGCTGATGTGTAATGTAACTTGCCCTTGTGATGAAAGGTCTGGGACTGAATAGCAGCATCTCTGTACGGACTAACAGATATGAAATTCAAACTGACTATCTCAAAGTATTCCTAGCAGAAAATGTAAAAAACCATAGAGGCTTATAAAACCACTGCTTTCCTCTTCTCTCTTTTGATAATAGTTTAAATCAGAATTACATTTGATCCTATGAAACTGGTTGTCTGCAATTTTTGAAATGAGTCCTTAATTCTTTCTGTTCTGTCTTATAACATTCCTTGGTAATGTATATACTTCACATTAGAAGAATTATCTGATCTAATTATTTTAGTCCATGCAGCCACATCCTCCCAGTTTCTTCCCTCACCTTTGAATTAGATAATTGCAAACCCTGATGCTTGATAGCCACTAATCAGCTCCTTGAGGTATTGATCTGCAGCCTTCAAGTCTCCTAGAGATGAAAAATGACCACCTAATGACTTGATTTCTGCAAAGACAGATGACTGGGAAACATGCCATACTGAGAGTTTTATATTGGAAATGACATTACCAGAGGCTTCACCTGCCTCCCAGCTGTGTCTGAAATATAAAAAACATCCCCCAGAATCCCACCGATGCACCCTTCTCCCGTGGCTCTTGGCTCCGGCTTTTGGATCGTCCCCCATTTAACAAATAGCAACACTACAGCACTACCTTTCTCCTTTCACAGCTTTCAGAAATTTATGCATGAGTAATCAGAACAAAACCCTTGATGTTTTTATTTCCCTTTCATGTTTTTAGAGGGGTTTCATTAATGTGTTGGAATCAGAAACTCCTTTTTTCTGTTCATACATACACCCATGTAAATAAATCAGGCAGAGACAGAAGTTCAACACATGAACTATCTCCCACAGAGATCCAATTAAAGCTTGCTGGGTTAGGTTTTATTCTAGAAAAAAACCAGCCTCAGGTTTTCACAGCTGAATCACAAGCATGTACTTTTCGTAAAATATATGCATATACTCAGTGCTTTACAACCTAATTGCAGTCTTGGGTTTAAATGATTCACATGTTGCACTGAAGACGGCGTTTCTAGAGGCATTCGGAAAAAAAAAAACAACAGATTCAGGACAGGCTGGAGAATTAGAAAGGTTATCAAGAGCAAATTAGCATCAAAATTCTTCTGTCTTGTGCCATGCATTATTAAACATTAATAAATGCCTTGGAATGTCTCACTGCTTAATTATCTGTTTTGAAAATGAATTATTAGTGAAACAGACATTTTTAGCTTTGACTAAGTAGGAGACCTTGTGTTTGTGAAGACCTCTGTGTTAAGTCACCCAAGAGAGTGTTTTTGCCTGTAGTTCAAATGTAAGTACCTGCCTTTCCAATTATCAAATAATTTGTTTCTGCTGCATAGTCACCCCTGGGTGCAGGACGTTATCACAAGGTAGAGACAGAAAACTTGGTGCGCTGGCAATTTTTAAATAAAACCCTGCCTTTGATTTCTCCCCTTGCAGCCCAGCTTTCTATTTCCACACTCACTGGTTCAGAGGCACGAGGGAATTCTCCAGGTCTGGTGTGTGCGATAAAAAGACAAGGCACCGAAAAACTGACATGCTATGACTGCGGTACGAAATTGGAGCGGTGACCTCACTGCCCCAATAGCTTTTCTTTCACAGAAATCAAGCTTTGATGGAAGAGGCCTGAACACAGCGGTGGAGAATTAGAGGTTTACCTGCTTGTATAACTCCTACCCACTCTTTTCCCTCCACCAACTTGCACAGTAGTTATTGTGGGCCCCAACAAAAGTTTGAGGTTTAGGTTAAACCGTTGTAATTTAACAGATTTAATGCAGTTGTGGGGTTCCCAGTACCTACATCCTATCCAATCGTCTAACATTTTTGTAAGATGCTACATTCTTCCCTCAGTTATATTTGTGGCAATACATTACGTGGTTAATTGTACATTTAAAAATATTTTGTCTGCCTTTGAGTTTCGCAGATGATCCCTTGAGAGAAGGTAAATAGGAGAATCTAATTTACTTCTCTGTATTGTATATTCTTTTATGTGGCAACCCCCTCTCTTAGGTTTCTCCTTTAAGTCAATAGCCTGTCTTTCTTTACTCACTCTTTACTCTAAAAGCCTTTCATCATCATCGCTAGTCTCTGAACGTGTTCTAATATCTGCCAGGCCCTATTTTCAGCTCAGGGTTATGAGAAGTGCAAATGATGGTTAGATTGTACAATGGCATTATGGAAGTATAATGAGAAGCAGTGAGAGCAGAGGGACAAGGTACCCTGCGGTAACAAAGGGAAGAGTAAAAGGGAGCGAAAGGAGAAAATGCAATACAGGTAAGAAAAGTAATGGGGCAAGTAAATCATCAGCTACTATGTCATAACAGTGCCCAGGGATGCCAAGTGAAGGAGGACTGAGGGAGGCAATGATGCCGTGTCAACAGCCTCCCCGCACCCTCCCAGGGCTCACAGGGCAAGGCTTAAATGGTTTCCTGCTGGGAATGATTCCCCATTTCTCTTCTGGGGAAAGTATTGAGCAAATGGTCACAAGGGCTCCCAGCCAAACCACTGGCAGCTGGTAAATTAAACCACCAAGA
This sequence comes from Egretta garzetta, assembly GCF_000687185.1. Classification (NCBI taxonomy): domain Eukaryota; kingdom Metazoa; phylum Chordata; class Aves; order Pelecaniformes; family Ardeidae; genus Egretta; species Egretta garzetta. The sequence continues at coordinate 1,595,613 of NW_009258484.1, read as the reverse complement.
ACTGGAATTAGGGGACACAATGCTGGTGTGTAAGGGGGGGGGGAGGGGATATATTCTGAAGTTGATGAGAAGAGGTTGCATTGCAGTAATTTCTTCATTCTAACTGAAATGCCTCTGCCTCATTCTGTTATGCTAGTATTTTAAAACTAATATGTGTATCTGCTTAACTGGTTGGCATGGTGTCCTGGGCAGGAGGTGGTGCACCTTTCTCCTGGCTAAGAGCTTTATACCAATAGGTCTCTTACAGAAGACTGATGGATGCTGCCACAGCCAAAGCCCCCCAAGCACAAATGGCAGTGTGAGGTAATTGAGAGAAAGCTCTGTAGTTGTCAAGTCTATCGTTAATATGTTGGATGTAGTCCCTACAGAGAACTGACAGAAAAAGAAGGGATTCCACAAAAAAGGTATAGTGAAGCTGTGGAAGTCCTTACCACAAGATTACATAAAAACTAGACGTTTACAGGTGTTCAAACCACAGAAAGGGCAAGGAAGAGAAATCCATAGAGAGATTTTAAATATATAGAAACTTTCTCTACTTGAAGAAGAGCCTGTGCCACAAAATCTTGGAAGCTGAAGACTCTTAGGGGGAATATTATGTATGTTTGCCCTGTTCTTAAATTCTTTTGGCGGTGAGATGGTGTGACATGGTACATATATTTTGAAATGAACTGAAAATTTGATTCTATTATGATGTACATACAAAGGATAATTCTTGTGATACCAAAATGAGATATATTGATATATGATCACCACAAATGTTAAACGGCAATTATTTCTTGCAAAACAACCAATCCCTCTCTTATCTTTATGTTCGGGTTTTAGGAGAGACCTACACACTTTCAAGACAAGAGGCTGGAATCAAAGGGGATAATTCTAAGAGGTGAAAGGCATGGTCTCAGAATAAATAGTAGTTTTACAGCACAGTAATTTTGCCACATCCCTTCTCATGCTAAATCATCGCTATTTTACAGAAGGAAATTACTTGTCTCTTTTGCTGTTTCACAAATGTTAATAATTTTATCATCTCCCCCCTCACTAACATTCTCCTGTACTCAGCAGGCAGCAGGCACCTGTTTACTTGAATTGTCTGCGTCTAGTACAAACATAGTAGTTAAAACCAGTATTATTGCTCCCAAACTCTTATTAATGTGAAGTCTGCTATCTGAGGAAGGGTTTGTGTGCCCAAAAATTTGTCAGTTGTTCCACTCAAATTAGTTCTAAAGGAAAAGATTCGTCCCTCTCTACAAGCTTTGCACCAATTAAAAAATACAAAACTTGGAAAAAATACAAAGGAGGTAGGAAATGCAAGCCCAAAGAAAAGAGGACAGAATAGATAAATGATTGCACAGTGGATGTTGTAAATTCCTGTTAGTCTAAGAAAACAAAGACCAGTGAGAATGAGACAGATTACTTCACACTGAGGACTGCAGGGATTAGATATTGTCTCCAAGACTCCCCAGACCAGGCTGGCGTTTAGGGGCTGGTGTTATCAAATGATAGGTGAAAAGGGAACAGCTCTCCCCTTTGAACACTGTTCAGTCTTTCCACCACAAAACAGGCAGTGTGGGGCAGCCCAAATTCAGGGAGAAGTAGTATCACAGCTTCCTGCTAGAAATTACAGGATTTCTGAGCCAGGGCTACTTGTGTCAAATCGCCACCATCCTGGCGTGTACTATCTCTTCCATGCCAGTTTTTTGACCTGTTGTTAGGTGATGTGGCCACATGCTGCCAGATTCTGTCATCTCTACAAACAGTGCATTTGAGACTCTGCAGGCTGATGGATTAGGCTTTCTGGTTGCTGATGTTTTGGTCATGTAGCTGGCAAAAAAAAAAGAGGAACAGGAGGGTGAAAGCAGTCATTTCTGGGTATTTCTTCACAGCAAGGTCTCTCAAGAAAAGCAAACTTTCTGAACCATATGAAACCCAGAAGACATGCAAATTTTTCCCAAATTACTCAAGCAGGAAGATGCCTGAAGGGAGGGGAACTTTCTTCTGCAGCAAGTTCCTTCTATGGAGATCTGATTCTGGGCTCAGCCAGCTAGTTGGTAATTAGTAGCACCGATAGGAGACGCTAGATAATGAGGCAGCCAAACGATGAAGGCCATGGCCATGCAGATCTCACTTCTGGACTTCAGAATGGCATCATAGTTCTGCTTATTGGGGAAAGACGCTGTGTGATGGAACACTGAGAAATAAAACTGGCACTTACTGTCTCTGCCCAAGGATAGGACTTCTACCAACTAATTTTTTATTGTCTAAAAGCTCTCCAGTTTAAACTCTTTTCTTACAATCACTATGTATTCCCTAAAGAGAGAGGTAATCTTTGCAGACTGATTCACTCTTTATTTGTTTTGTATAATTTTCTTAGGATAGGCTGCCATCATTGGGTACTGATGGATGAAAAGCTGGACATGAGCCGGCAATGTGCACTGGCAGCCCAGAAAGACAACCGTACCCTGGGCTGCATCAAAAGCAGCATGGCCAGCAGGTCAAGGGAGGTGATTCTGCCCCTCTACCCTGCTCTGGTGAGGCCTCACCTGGAGTACTGCATCCAGGCTCCACCTCAGCACAAGAAGGACATGGAACTGTTGGAGTGGGTCCAGAGGAGGCCACAAAAATGATCCGAGGGCTGAAGCACCTCTCCTATGAGGACAGGCTGAGAGAGTTGGGCTTGTTCAGCCTGGAGAAGAGAAGGCTGTGGGGAGACCTGATTGCAGCCTTTCAGTACTTAAAGGAAGCCTATAGGAAAGATGGAGACAATCTTTTTAGTAGGGCCAGCTGTGACAGGACAAGGGGTAATGGTTTTAAATTGAAGCAGGGTAGGTTTAGACTGGATATAAGGAAGAAATTCTTTACAATGAGGGTAGTGAAACACTGGCAGGGGTTGCCCAGAGAGGTGGTGGAGGCCCCATCCCTGGCAACCCAAAACATTCTATGATTCTATGATCCTCTGCAAGTGCCTACCTGTCTCTTCGGCTATAGAGGAAGGGACCCCAGACAGCTGACCTAGACCAGAGAGCAGACACTAAACAAGATGAATCCTCCTCAGTCTCTTGGCAACTGATGATCAAAATGCTCTTTTGTCACAATTTTAAGATGTTTTTCCATCTTCTTTTCTCTCTCTGGAGTGTTTTGTGAGAAGGCCAGGTATTTTCAAAGCCATGCCCCCCTTGCTAAAAGTTTTCTGTAGCAGAATTTGGAGTTTGGGTGGCTGGCAGCCTGTAAAGGGCAGCAGGCAGGGAGGTAAAAAGAACATTTTTTGTCTCTCTACCCTCTCTTGGAGGGTAAGTCTGAAGCAGAGGAACTTTGAGGTGAGCTGACCTAAGTTGTTTTGAAGGAAAACACGCATGAGAAGTTGTCTTAAATTTATTGAAAAGGGCAAGGTCAGTGTTTTGCAGAAGCCTTCATAGTGGTAACTCATGGACTTTCTTCCGTAGCTTAAAAATAACTCAGTATGGTGCATATCACTGCACCCTGGTGTGGAAAAATCAAATTCAATGACAGGACCATGCAAGAAAAGGAAACTGATAAAAATAAGAGAAAGCAGAGAATAAGGGTGTTGGTGTAAAACAAGAAAAGAAAGAAGTACATGTTTCCAGGTGAATTGCTTTAATTATGTTGCAAATACAACATCTTCCCATCATAACACTCTCTGAATGTAAGTATCTGCAGCAAGGGAAAGGGTCTTGTGTAATAACCTGTAACATATTCCTCTCTGCAGAGGATATTGCACACAGACAAGAAGGTGTAATGATAGACTTACTTATCCCCTAACAATTATGAAGGAAAACATCCAAATTTTATCTCGGGTTCTGCAAAGTGAGGGTCCAGCCCTCCTGCTCGCCTTACATCTGAGTATATCCAGTGCTGTAGACCTGCACCCTCCTCCTCTTCTGCAGCAAGCGTTTTACAAGTGATGTTTGTTATTAGTGACACGTAAATTTGCTAGAGCAGCACCACTTGCATGACAGTAACTGAGTACCCACTAGTGGGTTTATTATCCACCAACCATGCTATGGCTTGTAGTTTTTCTTCACGTATTTTGCTGAGCTGAAGTCTAGCACACGGGGAAAAAAGAAGACAAAAAAAAGGAAAAGAATGTCATTTTAACTTACACAAATATATCTAATTATATTCTGAGCCATTAACATTAAATGAATTGCTGTTGCTGCTGGGAGCTGAGAGCCAACAAGTTTCAGAGCTGTAGCTATGCCTGCTCCATCAGGCAGTGGAAATTTGTGCAGAAATCAGCAGCTGTCTTTGATGATGTTCATAATGTGTTAATGGGTAAAACAGCCTCTTTATGGTGGATGTTGCTGTAAAGTATTTTAATACAGGAAAATACTTAAAAAAACAGTTTAGCCATCTTCATCAACTGAAGGGACTCACAAGGGCTTCTTAGAGTATCATATTAGTCACATGCCCTATTACTTTTACCTTCAGATTGGTATCCATATTACTCATGAAACCCGCAACTTCTTGAACACTCTCTCTGTACTGCTTGGCCTAGACCAGAATTACTGTAGATGAGCTAAGAAAAATTTAATTTATGTTGAAATTTTTCAACTCACTGATATGTTTTGTTCTTAGTCAGCATTTTTTTAACATTTTATCCCAAAGCCTGTGATACCAAGTGGTCCTTTTAAAGCATGAACTAGTGTAGGCAGAAATACTAAAATCTTCCCAGTTATTTTAAAAAGACAAATCAAGACTTTCTATAACCTTATGTCTCTAATACTGCAGAAATAAACACATTTCAGATCTTGACAATATACTCTTGTCTACTCTGTTATCTATATGTCTGTGAGTTTGCTCGTTCCAGTCCTATAATGAAAAATCAAATCTGCTTAAGCTTTTAGTCAACTTCACATGTTTTATAAGAAGGAGAATGGAATTTAAAAACATAACATGTTTTTAGCTATTGTTTTGAATTTTAGGACTACTATATGCAAGGCAATAGATGACACAAATATATTGGCAGCCACCGCTTCAAATTAATTAATGCAAAATAACTAAGATATGGTGCAGTGCACAAGAGGGGAAAGGAATAATTCAGAATATCACCCAATATATATTACTCAGTTATTTAATTTACTATGTTCCTTATCCTATCATGCAGGAGCTATCTGAAATTAATGGAATACATGAAACAGTTTCATGTTCCAAGTCTGTAAGAACTTTTTCTTTTCTCCATTCTAGTAAATGAGGAATCTGCCACTGATACCACTGCATCACGGCTAAGATTTTCTAAGACCTAGAACATGGCTTAGTCCCTGTGTGCAAGAGAAGGCCTAATGGAAAGACAGAAGTTACTTGTGGTATTAGCATGAAGATGGTTGCATGAGCTTTCTACCAATCAGGTCAGGGACCTGCTTCCCAGCTGAAGATGATGGTATCAGAAGCATCAGTAGCAGACCTTTAGAGATTTAAACCAGATGACCCCACAGAGAAACTTGGGGACTTATGGTAGAACAAGCACATCATCTTCTGAGTGTTCAACCCTGGAACAGAAGCTGCTTTAGAGAAGAAAAAAGGGTAGGATTTACCTCATCAAAGCTGTGCTGTTAAAAGACTGTGCATCTGGACCACTCTCCTTAGACTAGGCTCACTAGCTCTCCCTAGACTAGTCTACAGAGAGAAATTAATTTCACTGCACTCTACAGGTTCCCAACTCTCTCTCCACTGTGTGTGTCTATGGATTGACTCCACTGAATCAGACATACAACTGTAAGGGATAAAATGGGGTGGGGCAATTTCAGCACTCATTACCCTGGAATATTAGCCAAATATTCAATTTAACAGGTCACACTTCAAGCCTGAATGCTTTGGGAATGCCCCAGAGTCCTTGGAGTTGACTCAATTCATCCTCCATCCTTGACTGTCTCCTCTGCCTGCCATGCGTAACCATCAGTACTGCCTGTGCTCAGTGTGTGTTTCTACAAAATGAGAACAACGATCCTGTAAAGTGCTTGGAGGTCTGAAGAGCTGACTTTCAACATACATAAGGTTATTATTGCCATCTTTTGAGAAATCAGTTCAAATCAAAAGGAGCTGCCAAATGAAAATGAAAGAAGAAAATGACTGGATATTTCAATTACATACATGCCCAACAGAAGGGAAACTTTCATACACAGAATTAAAAAAATCATCTGCAATATAAACAGCTAGTTCTTTCAAAGTACATTGCAAAGATGTTGGATTAATTTCCCACTCCAGATGACATCAGTAACAATTTTATTAGGTAGAGGCCTTTGGATGCTATCTTGATCCCTGATATCAGTAATAATGATAAATTTATAGAGCTTAGACATTGGCTATTCATTTCACAGAAATCGGAGCACTTCACCTTATTTTGCATGCCGTGAGGTGGCTTCAGATTGAGCTCACTTGCTCTTTCTTCCCTCTCCTGTTATGCAGTACTGCAACCCTTGGGGGTTTATGCAGAATCAGCTCATCATTGATCCTTCTAAACCCATCCCCATAAATAAGTACTTCATCAGCATCTCCTGCAGTTGCTGCTTTTGACAAGGGAGGAAGACTCTCCTTTTCGCTCAGAGTAACCACGTCATACCAAGGCTGACCTAGGTTTTGTCTCATCTGGGATGACTGATGCGTTAAATATTTATAAACCACTGATCATACTGAGTCATCTGCTGTCAGTACTTGAGTGTTTTCCTTTTTTTTTCAGTGAAACAGTGCAAAAATGATTTGCTCTGTTTCTAGGTGAAATGCGCCTAGAGGGTCTGGACTTCAGCTGTGTACATAGAGGCAGCTCTGCAGAAGTTGGTGGAGATATGTTGGTTGACCCCCATCTAATGATGCTTCCACTAGAAAAGATGCTGGTGGAGAATTTGCTTATTGGAGTTTGATTAAGCTTTGGATTTGTTTGGAAAGACTTTGTAATGACTGATAAAAGACCAGGCTGTGAATAGGGTAGCTAACAGAAGTACTTGCCTATCAAACTTTTTCTTCTATCAATAAATCCCATTAGATCTTTAAAAAAAAGAAACATCATCACATCTCAGAAAGACATCCGAGTCCCACACCAAGGTGTGGGCTGCCATTCCTGGTGTTTACAAAATAAATTCTTCCTAAGATGCCTCAGGGCTTTGCTGACTGACAAGCTCATTGTTGTGTCTTATTGTAAAGCTATTGCTGTGCAGCAGCACTGCTGTTTCGCTCACTGCCTCATAAAGCAAGGTGCTTTGCTTTGGGCAGTGCCAGTGAACTTCAGACAGTAAACAGAAAGTCGAACCAAGAACTAAACTATAAGTTGAAGAGGGAAAAAAGAAAGGATGTAAATGTCACAGAATTGATATTCAGGGGCACAAACTGTGTATAAATGAGTGTAAATTAATAGTTACAAATACTGGAACATTTCTTGCTTCTTCTGGGACTCTTGAGGGTACCATCACACTTCTGATAGAACACACATTTGGCAATGCCACTACATTGTTACGCTGACCAAATGCCTGAGGTTCACAGGAATCATGTTTTTTCTCACAGAGTCAAGTTCTTGGGTACATTTCCAGGTCACCTTTTGGGCTTTGCCCCCAGGGAATGGAGGAGGTGTGACTGACTGGAAGCATCCCCACACAGGTTTTCATCTACCGACGACCATCTGGTGGCACAGCCTGTAGAGCTGGCTCAGGCTGTTGCATGCATCCAACACAGTGGGGCGTTCCCTGGAGTCGTCCACATTGGTACATCCACCTCTACTGGTGTCCTCTGAGCTCTCTTTGCAGCTGTATCCTTCATATCCCCTCCTGCTGGGACTAGGGGCATTGTGCCACCCCTGTTGTAGCCATTCATCAACTCATATGCACCAGTGCTCCTGCCAGTGCCCACAACTAGCAGTCTCAGCTGCATCTCACTTCTGCCCTCTTAGGACATGTCCCTCCCTTCTGAAGGGAACAGAAGGCCCAATATGCAGACTGGACCCACTTCTTAGGGAAGTCTGCTGCCTCTCTTAGGCCAGGTTAAAAATGTGAAGAAAAACCTTCCTACCCTCAGATTACTTTCCATTACTGATTTTTCATGTAAGCAGCAATGAAGTTGTGACAAGAAGTCCAAGATCAATCAAAAGAGACTTCAGGGCCTTGGGACAACTGGTTAAGGGATCAGGAGCACAAGCAGTGTTCTCCTCTGTCCTTCCAGTTGCAGGGAATGATGAGGGAAGACACAGGATAGAACCAGGCTCACTAGAGATGAGCCAGAGGGCGGCATGCCAATGTTTGAGGGACAGTGTGCTAGTGAGGTCTTTTGGTCTGCAGTCTGAGTGGAAGTAGGGGATGAAGATGAATGCATCAGCAGAGACACAGGTGTTATATATGTATTAGAAACCATGGAAGTGCCTGAGAATGGTCACATAGGAAGTAGGTCTTCGCCTCCAGAAATGGTGGCGGGATCAATAACCCAAATGAAGTGCATCTACACCAATGCACACTGCACAGGCATCAAACAGGAAGAGCTGGAAGCCATCGTGCAGTGGGAAAACTATGACATAGTTGCAATAATGAAACACAGTGGGATGACTCGCAAAACTAGAGTGCTGCAATGGATGGCTATAAACTTTTCAGAAAGGATAGGCAAGGAAGGCGAGGCTGTATGTTAGGGAGTGTTTTGATTGTCTAGAACTTAATGGTGGTGATGGTAGGGTTGAGTTGAGTGTTTATGGATAAGAATTGGGGGAAGGCCAACAAGGCTGATATCACGGTGGGAGTCTGTTATAGACCACCCAACCAGGATGAAGAGGCAGATGAAATACTCTATAAGCAGCTGGGAGAAGTCTCACAATTGTTAGCCCTTGTTCTTGTGGGGAATTTATCGGATGTCTGCTGGAAATACAACACAGCAGAGAGGAAACAGTCTAGGAGGCTCCTGGAGTGAGTGGAAGACAACTTCCTGACACAGCTGCTGAGTGAGCCAACTAGGGAAGGCTCCCTACTGTACCTGTTGTTTGTGAACAGAGGACTGGTGGGTGATGTGATGGTTGGAGGCATAGTGATCACAAATTGATAAAGTTTTTGATTCTTGGAGAAGTAAGGAGGGGTGACAGAAGAACTGCTACCTTGGATTTCCGGAGGGCAGACTTTGGCCTGCTTAGGAGCCTGGTTGACAGAGTCCCTTGGGAGGCAGTCCCGAGGCAAAGGAGTCCAGGAAGGCTGGACATTCTTCAAGAAGGAAATATGAAAGGCACAAGAGCAGGCCATCCCCATGTGCTGAAAGACGAGCTGGCAGGGAAGAAAACCAGCCTAGCTGGAACTCAGAAAAAAGAGAGTTTATGACCTTTGGAAGAAGGGGCAGGCATCTCAGGAGGACTACAAGGATGTCGTAAGGTTATGCAGGAAGAAAATCAGAGAGGCCAAAGCCCAGCTAGAACTTAATCTGGCTACAGCTGTAAAAGACAATAAAAAATGTTTCTATAAATACATTAGCAACAAAACGAGAACTAAGGAGAATCTCCATCCTTTATTGGATGTGTGACAAAGGTTGAGGAAAAGGCTGAGGTACTTAATGCCTGCTTTGCCTCAGTCTTTAATAGTCAGGCCAGTTGTTGTCTGGGTATGCAGCCCCCTGAGCTGGAAGACAGTGATGGGAAGCAGAATGAAGCCCCCATAATCCAAGGGAAAATGGTTAGCAACCTGCTACACCACTTAGACACACAAGGGACTGGATGGGGTCTACCCAAGGGTACTGAGGGAGCTGGCAGAAATGGTCACCAAACCACTTTGAATCATTTCTCAGCAGTTCTGGCTAACCGGGGAGGTCCCACTTGACTGGAGTTTGGCAAATGTGATGCCCATCTACAAGAAGGGCTGGGAGGAAGATCTGGGGAACTACAGGCTTGTCAGTCTGACCTTGGTGCCAGGGAAGTTTATGGGGCAGATCATCTTGAGGGTCATCACATGGCGCGTACAGGACAACCAGGTGATCAGGCCCAGTCAGCATGGGTTTATGAAAGGCAGGTCCTGCTTGAATAACCTGATCTCATCCTATGACAAGGTGGCCCACTTCATGGATGAGGGAAAGGCTGTGGATGTTGTTTACCTGGACTTTAGTAAAAACTTGGGCACCATTTCCCACAGCATTCTCCTGGAGAAACTGGCTGCTCATGGCCTGGACAGGCATACTCTTCACTGGGTAAAAAACTGGCTGGATGGGGGGCCCAAAGAGTGGTGGTGAATGGAGTTCAATCCAGTTGGGGACTGGTCAAAAGTGGTGTCCCCCAGGGCTCAGTATTGGGGTCAGTTCTGGATGAGGGCATTGAGTGCATCATCAATAAGTTTGCAGATGACACCAAGTTGGGTGGAAGTGTTGAACTTCTTGAGGGTAGAAAGGCTCTGCAGAGGGATCTGGACAGGCTGGATCACTGAGCTGAGGCCAGCTGTATGAGGTTCAACAAGACTAAGTGTCAGGTCCCACACTTGGGTCACAACAACCCCATGCAACGCTACAGGCATGGGGAAGAGTGGCTGGAAAGCTGCTTGGCAGAAAAGGGCCTGGGGATGTTGATCGACAGCCGACTGAATATGAGCCAGCAGTGTGCCTGGGTGGTCAAGAAGGCCAACAGCATCCTGGCTTGTATCAGAAATAGTGTGGGCAGCAGGACCAGGGAAGTGATCGTGCCGCTGTACTCAGTGCTGGTGAGGCTGCACCTCGAATACTGTGTTCAGTTTTGGGCCCCTCACTACAACAAAGACTCTGAGTTGCTGGAGTGTGTCCAAAGAATGGCAATGAAGCTGGTGAGGGGTCTGAAGCACAAGTCTTATGAGGAGCGGCTGAGGGAACTGAGGTTGTTCAACCTGAAGAGGAGGCTGAGGGGAGACCTTATCACCCTCTACAACTACCTGAAAGGAGGCTGTAGCAAAGTGGGTGTTGGTCTCTTCTCCCAGGTAACGGGCGATGGGATGAGGGGGAATGGCCTCAAGTTGCGCCAGGGGAGGTTTAGATTGGATATTAGGAAAAATTTCTTTACCGAAAGCATTATTAAGCATTGGAACAGACTGCCCAGGGAAGTGATTGAGTCATCATCCCTGGAGATATTTAAAAGATGTGTAGATGTGGTGCTTAGGGACATGGTTTAGTGCTGTACTTGGCAGTGCTAGGTTAACGGTTGGACTTGATGATTTTGAAGGTCTTTTCCAACCTAAACGATTCTATGATTCTATCAGACAACTTCTGAAATGGCCCCTCATTGGAAACCTTTCTTACACTGGATGATATTTGAATATCAGATGTTATTATTTTTGATTGTATATGAACATTGCATATTTTAATGATCATTTATATTTTGGCCCCCATTGTTTAAAGATGAATTCAGTTCCAGGTTGCTGTTGACTGCTATGGAGGAGGAGCAGAACCAGTAATAGCCATTTGAATAGTCCCTGGTGATTTTCAGAGTGTTCTTTACTGAGATGCGATCTGGCCAAATCTGATACCACAGGGGAAGCTCCCAGCTCCTACCAAACCTTGCAGGAACTGAGGAAATTGCGCACTTACAGGACCAGGCTTTTTGGCATCGTTCTTGCTGAGCAGGTCATCTTCTGTAGTTTGCAAATCCCTGAATCCCTCCTCAGCTCATGGAAGGGAGCAGACACAGCAGCACCAACCAAAAGACTGACAGCTGTGATTCATACTGAAGTGTTTCCTGCTGGGGTGGATTGTAAGCATCGAAAAAATGCAGGTGGCCTCTTCAGAAAAAAAGGCTATTATTTCTTCTTTTTTTTTTTTTCATTTCTGAATGTCCTTCCTGTGGAGGACACAGTTATTCTTGTATCTCCTTGTTCATTAGACTTGTTGGACATTTATCTCTAATCTGAGATAAAAAAATCCTGTAATAAAGGTGAGTATCCTAAAGAAGGTACAAGAATCCCATTTTTCATACGTTACTTCTTTCTCTATTTGCTGATCCCCCCATGAACCTAGGACAGAACACGACTCTCCAGTTTAATTTTGTCTGTTTATTAAAGATTAGAAATACTTGTGGATCATCCTCTTTGGATCTGCTTTGGGATGTGATTTGGACTGCAGGGGGATTTGCGTGTGTGGAGTTGCACACACCTGCTTACCCATCAGCCTGGCTGAACACCAGAGTCACTGTGGCTTAAGGTGTAAGACTTGTATCTATTTTTCTCTATGGAATTTGGGATTGCAAAGCAGTTGAATGGAAGCAGTCTGCAGTGAACACTAAAGCCAGGCAAGTGCACCACGTGTACAGCACAAGCTCTTGCACGCTGCAGTCTGATCCTTTTTATTTGCACCAAGATGTGCTGGGCACAGTGGAGGTTAGTAGACAGTGTTGTCAAAGAGCTGATTATTGGCCAGTGTGCACTAGCTCAGGGCCTCCTACACCAGTGCATCTCACCCATCATGCCTAGATGCTTGTAACACAAGCAATTGCCATCTCTGTAGATGGTGCTTGGAGCACCCATAGTGTGTTGTATCCTGCACAAGTGTTAAACTCTAAGCTGTCTTCCTTTCTATGTGAATTATATTAACCATTTTTTGAGGGAAAAAAAAAAAAGAAGCCTGAAAAAACAGAAACTCTGTTATGTGCAGAAATGATCACTTCGATCAGGCACCACAGGAACCAGCAGTGCAAATCTCTACCCTTTGAACTGCAAAAGGGATTTTATTTACTGAAGTGTGCGAGATGCTAAAGGGGGAATGCAGGGTATACTTTGGCAGTGTGCTTCATTGCTGTTAGCAGGGAGCAGAAAGATAATGAGGATGAGCACCTCGAATACTGTGTTCAGTTTTGGGCCCCTCACTACAACAAAGACTCTGAGTTGCTGGAGTGTGTCCAAAGAATGGCAATGAAGCTGGTGAGGGGTCTGAAGCACAAGTCTTATGAGGAGCGGCTGAGGGAACTGAGGTTGTTCAACCTGAAGAGGAGGCTGAGGGGAGACCTTATCACCCTCTACAACTACCTGAAAGGAGGCTGTAGCAAAGTGGGTGTTGGTCTCTTCTCCCAGGTAACGGGCGATGGGATGAGGGGGAATGGCCTCAAGTTGCGCCAGGGGAGGTTTAGATTGGATATTAGGAAAAATTTCTTTGCCGAAAGCATTATTAAGCATTGGAACAGACTGCCCAGGGAAGTGATTGAGTCATCATCCCTGGAGATATTTAAAAGATGTGTAGATGTGGTGCTTAGGGACATGGTTTAGTGCTGTACTTGGCAGTGCTAGGTTAACGGTTGGACTTGATGATTTTGAAGGTCTTTTCCAACCTAAACGATTCTATGATTCTATCAGACAACTTCTGAAATGGCCCCTCATTGGAAACCTTTCTTACACTGGATGATATTTGAATATCAGATGTTATTATTTTTGATTGTATATGAACATTGCATATTTTAATGATCATTTATATTTTGGTCCCCATTGTTTAAAGATGAATTCAGTTCCAGGTTGCTGTTGACTGCTATGGAGGAGGAGCAGAACCAGTAATAGCCATTTGAATAGTCCCTGGTGATTTTCAGAGTGTTCTTTACTGAGATGCGATCTGGCCAAATCTGATACCACAGGGGAAGCTCCCAGCTCCTACCAAACCTTGCAGGAACTGAGGAAATTGCGCACTTACAGGACCAGGCTTTTTGGCATCGTTCTTGCTGAGCAGGTCATCTTCTGTAGTTTGCAAATCCCTGAATCCCTCCTCAGCTCATGGAAGGGAGCAGACACAGCAGCACCAACCAAAAGACTGACAGCTGTGATTCATACTGAAGTGTTTCCTGCTGGGGTGGATTGTAAGCATCGAAAAAATGCAGGTGGCCTCTTCAGACAAAAAGGCTATTATTTCTTCTTTTTTTTTTTTTCATTTCTGAATGTCCTTCCTGTGGAGGACACAGTTATTCTTGTATCTCCTTGTTCATTAGACTTGTTGGACATTTATCTCTAATCTGAGATAAAAAAATCCTGTAATAAAGGTGAGTATCCTAAAGAAGGTACAAGAATCCCATTTTTCATACGTTACTTCTTTCTCTATTTGCTGATCCCCCCATGAACCTAGGACAGAACACGACTCTCCAGTTTTATTTTGTCTGTTTATTAAAGATTAGAAATACTTGTGGATCATCCTCTTTGGATCTGCTTTGGGATGTGATTTGGACTGCAGGGGGATTTGCGTGTGTGGAGTTGCACACACCTGCTTACCCATCAGCCTGGCTGAACACCAGAGTCACTGTGGCTTAAGGTGTAAGACTTGTATCTATTTTTCTCTATGGAATTTGGGATTGCAAAGCAGTTGAATGGAAGCAGTCTGCAGTGAACACTAAAGCCAGGCAAGTGCACCACGTGTACAGCACAAGCTCTTGCACGCTGCAGTCTGATCCTTTTTATTTGCACCAAGATGTGCTGGGCACAGTGGAGGTTAGTAGACAGTGTTGTCAAAGAGCTGATTATTGGCCAGTGTGCACTAGCTCAGGGCCTCCTACACCAGTGCATCTCACCCATCATGCCTAGATGCTTGTAACACAAGCAATTGCCATCTCTGTAGATGGTGCTTGGAGCACCCATAGTGTGTTGTATCCTGCACAAGTGTTAAACTCTAAGCTGTCTTCCTTTCTATGTGAATTATATTAACCATTTTTTGAGGGGGAAAAAAAAAAGAAGCCTGAAAAAACAGAAACTCTGTTATGTGCAGAAATGATCACTTCGATCAGGCACCACAGGAACCAGCAGTGCAAATCTCTACCCTTTGAACTGCAAAAGGGATTTTATTTACTGAAGTGTGCGAGATGCTAAAGGGGGAATGCAGGGTATACTTTGGCAGTGTGCTTCATTGCTGTTAGCAGGGAGCAGAAAGATAATGAGGATGACAAATCCTGTTTTTCTGGAAGGGGACTGCACAGAATGCAGAGCCAGGATCAGCGACAGGACGGTTGGGAACATGGGTCTGGTGTAATCCTTCTGAAAGGCACCTGCATTAGTCAGTAGGATTTGAGTCACCCATATCAGAGATTCCCAGCCTGCTCCCAGACGTACTGCAAGTGACAGCTCATCCCTCTGCCTTCATTGGACCGTAAAGTAAGACGATGATACCTGACTATCTTCTAGGGCTAGGAGATAACATCTTAATAAAAATTTCTGTGAAGTACTTTTCAATAAATAATAAGCAGTAAGGGGACAGAAATGTTGAAGTTATCAATCAGCTTGATCTTAGACAAATACATTTTCCTTGAGCAGAAAGGGAAAAATCACTGTCTCTCTCTAACCATACACTGTCTGAATGGGATTCCAGAGGGCTACGTGAGGTGAAGGTTAACCTTCCTGTGTAGTAATAATGTACTGCAGCTTTGAACAAATTAATAACTTCCTACATTCATAACATATAAGGACAAGAAGGAGTTTTACATCATTGGGTCTGAAGAGTTTCACAAGCCATTGCATTTTATGCAGTCACCCACATATGAAGACACCTTGTTTGACCAAAGCATGTCTTTCAGAATGGTTAATAAGGCTGAAATTGAAAACAACAAAAAGTGGAGGATCTTGCTCCTCTCTGGTTTATCCATTTTGATGGGCAATCGTCCTTGCTTTTAAACATACATGTATAATTTCTCATTGAAATGTGTGTAGCTTCAGCTTCCAAATACATCTATAAACTCTTGCAAATATGCCTTTCTCCACCAGATTTAAAACTTCTTGGGTACCCACATTTTTCTACCTGTAAGGGTACTTAGGCACAGGCAGCAAGTCAGCAGTCATTCTACTTGTGACACATTAAGCAGTCTGATCCTGTCAAGTTTCTCACTGTAAAACATTTTCTCTGGTCCTCAAAGGTCTTGTAAAAAGCCTACATTTAATATATATGTATAGTTAGCTCTATTGGCCTAATTTCTCAGCCAAACCCTATCCTTCCCCCTAAGGAGGCTGCAAAGCAGGTTTTCTGTAAATCCATGCTGAAAAATGAGGCGCAGAGAACAGAGTTTTCTTTTGACACTTGTTGGTGGACAGGGACAAAAATGCTCTGGGCTGCTTGAAAACTCCCAGCAACAGAGAGTGTCAAAAAGTGAGGGAAGTTTGTGTTGCTTTTTGTAGATAATGGGCCCCATTTGCTTTTAAACATACACATGAAAATTTTGGTTTACTATATATTTTTTTAACATTTTGGTAGTGACCTGCTTGCCCTTTTCAGGCAAAGAAGGAAAAAGGGATAACAGGTACCCTGACAAAAAATGTGGTCTGGACAGGGGTGTCTGGGCAAGAAAGAAGTCTCTTCCCCTCTGATGGTCTGTGGATGCTATTAGCAGGGCTCTCAGATAGTGCAAAAAATTAAAAAAAATAAAAAAGTTTCAGAAATTAGCATTATCTAACTTTGCAAACTATAATGGTGGGGGTTTTGAAATGATTTATTGCTGAAGCCTTACTAAGAAACCACAAATGGTATTTTGGTAATTGACCTCAGAATGACAGAACACTCCCTTTTGGTGATTAAAGAAAATTATTATAACATTACCAAATCTCTAAATATTTCATGGTGAAAAGCAAAGCTTAGTAACAGTAAAAACATGTACTCTGTCAAAGTACCCCAAACAAATAATACAATATTTTCTTTTGATGAAGATGTAAGTTGCTCTTGGGGAGATTCCAATAGGACGTGAGAAGGAAATTTTTCACGATGAGAAAAGTCAAGCATAGGAATAATCTCCCCAGGGAAGTGATTGACTCTACCACATTGGACACTTTTAAGATGCAGCTGAGCAAGGTGCTGGACCATCTTGTCTAGATTGTGCTCTTACCTAGAAAGGTTGGACCAGCTGATCCTTGAGGTCCCTTCCAACCTGGTATTCTATGATTCTATGATTCTATTTTAAAGCAGGAACAAGGGGCCCTTCCTGGCTAGTTAGACATCTACAACTGAGACCACACCTGGAGTACTGCATCCAGTTCTGGGCTCCCCGGTTCAAGACAGATGAGGAACTCCTAGAGAGAGTCTAGAGGAGGGCAGCAAAGATGATGAGGGGACTGGAGCGTCTCCCCTATGAGGAACGGCTGAGAGAGTTGGGCTTGTTTAGCCTGAAGAAGAGAAGACTGAGAGGGGATCTCATCAACACTTATAAATATCTTAAGGGTGGATGTCACGAGGATGGAGCCAGATTCTTCCCAGAGACAGGACAAGGGGCAATGGGCACAAAATGAAGTATAAGGGGTTTTACTTGAATATGCAGAAGAACTTCTTTACTTTGAGGGTGACAGAGCACTGGAACAGGCTGCCCAAGGGGGTTGTGGAGTCTCCTTCTCTGGAGATATTCAAAGCCCACCTGGATGATGTCCTGTGCAACCTGCTCTGGGTGAACCTGCTTTAGTGGAGGGATTGGACTAGATGATCTTCCAAGGACCTTTCCAACCCTTGCCACTCTGTGATTCTGTGATTCTGTGTAATATAGTCATCTACAGCTAAGCTTGATAGCTTTGGCTTCCCCTGGGGCAGTAGGGAAAAAGGCACTTAGAGGAGATGTTTCATGTGGTCTATTTTAGATAGCTCCTTTAGGATGAAATGAATCACACTCTAGATGTACCTAGATGACAAGCTCAGACATAGAAATCCACATTTTCACATGTATGTGTTTAGCCCCACAAATCCTACCCTGGTCTCCTTCTCCTCCACACTATGCATAGCTTGAACTTCCCTTCCTCTTCCTCCAAATCCTCACTAAAATGGTCTTGCACACAGTCTGTCTCTATATGATGGTAGTGCTGCCTTGTAAAGATTTCTAGCTTGTAGACCTCTATGCCTACTAACACATGCATTCAGTGATCTGAAAGGAATAGAGGCAGTTGCTTTCCTAAGCTGCAGGATGGCTTAGGGTGCTGGGGAGTGAGTCACCTTGTCACCACCCAAATTCCTTTTTGCATTAGTCGTCAGCCTAGGCTCTTTGGATTCAGCCCAGTGGATTCACAGCACAAAGATAATGTTCACCTTTTTGCATCATAGCTTACATGCAGTACTTGTCAGAAGAGACAGTCTTTTTATGATGGCATCTGGCTTGAGTAATTTTCACCCCTTAGCACAGAATAGCTGCTTGTAACAGTCAACTGTGTCATTTCATGCACTTTTACGGATTTGCAAAGAACATGTGAATTTCTGCAGCTTCAATAAGAGATTTTGTGAAAGCTCCTATGGTTGTCCAAGTTGAAAAAGACTTCTGTGGAAAAATGTGTTTCCTTTCCATGAATTTTACTTGCCCGCAAAGGCATTAACAAAGTCACACTTTGAAAAGAGGTGGAAGCTGATCAGCACTCTGCCTGCATCAATCACATCACCTTATTAGTATTGCAAAATCTGTTATTTCTGTTAAACTCAAGAGTACCTGCTAATTGTGGTTATTCCTGTGGGTAGCAGAATGCATGCCAATAATGTCCGCCTTCCTCTGAGTTGACTGCTGAAATTTGATTTTCTCACAGTGATTTTTTACTAGCTTGAAGCTGAGGGGTCTGCACATAATATAAATAATATTGTCCTATAGGTTAACTCTGTAATTAATTCCCCCCCCCCCCTTTTTAAACCAAGAATTCTACAAGGTCTGATTTGGTGCAGGAAGGTAGAAAAAACACAAAGACATTGTCACACCTGTTGGATACATGAACCTTTGGTTTTGGTAGAAAAAGGCTTATAGTTGGTTTTTTTGGTACATCTCTCAGCACCTTTTCTTGATGTCCCCTGGTAAACATCAAACATTGCATCAGTGCTGCACTGTCATGTGGTTAATCCGTAATTCAGCAACCCTTGCAGCCATATTAGTTGCAGGGTTTGTCTTTAGGTCCAGAATCATTCCACCAGTGGTGGAGCAGGCATGGTTTCAGCAAGACCCAAGGTCTGTGCCATCACCATCACCTGTCTCTGCTATTTTATTTCCACTATCATCCATCTGCTGCTGCCAGCAAAGGGAACAGGGCCAGGAGGGAAAGGCAATTCTTCTAACATGTCTCTGCTTTCTTCAACAGTAACACATTTCTTCCCACCTTGGGCCCACTCCTTTCTACTCTGAGTGTGAGTCTTTCAAGCCTCTTCTTTCTACAGTTTGGGAGCATTTTAAGTTTCTCTTCTGGCATCTTATCACAACTTTTCTGTGAGGAAGTATCATTACTGAGGTGGTTCTTCTTGATACTGCTTTATGTTTCCTCCTTACTTTATGGTCTTTCAGGAGCCATCACCACAGCTGTCTGATCTGTCCTCATAGGTCTTACCTAATTTTCTCAGGCATTTTGAACAAAGCTTCACTAGTATCTATATCTTTCTGAAATACAGATATCTCAATACATAGTTGAGTTATTGTTCTTTCATATGACACTAAACAGTTGTCTAGCCTGTACTAGTCCCAGTATAATGTCCAATGCATCAATGTGGGAAATCCAAACCCCATTTATTTTCCAAAACATCCACCACTTATATAACTGCAGAATGCTTCAAATAGGTATGTGACTGAGAAATATGTAAAAACTGTAAAGAATTCAATTGAAATGTGCTTGGCACTTGTCACAAATATTGCTTATAGATTTTTTGCTCCTTCAGAGCGGATGTCATCAGGGGTGTGATTATCCTCCAACTAAAGAATGAATTATTTCTACACCGGTCTAAGAAAAGCTTCATATATGACTGTGTAACAAGACTGCATTGTTAAAACACTGTCTTTCCATCTCCCCTTAGACACATATTTGAGATATGATGCCAGTTCCTATACATATTTCTCACAAATCTCCATCTTAGAGACATTTATCAATAGTAAAAAAAATACTTCATGTGATATTAGATGTACCCCTCAAAATAATGTTTTAAACACAATACAATATTCCAATGCTATTTTTTTGCCTTTGCAATACAAATCTCGGTTCTACACACTTGAGCTATGTTTGGTAAAACCAATGTTCATATGACCTTCAGTGACTGATGTATCATGTGAACAGTGGTGGATATTTTTTGTCTCAGAAGAGCTGAAGGTTTAGATTTAGTCTATGTTAATGTGGATCACTGGGGCATCAGTGCAGATCAGACTATTCAACCCAGTTTGGCCTAGAAGTATGGGTGCAATGTAATTGTAAATGTTGGACCTAAGCAGGGGAGCATTCAGGTGAGACTCTTCTTTTTTGCTCCATATGTTGTCCTTATATTGTTTTCCTTTTGAACTGGCAATGTGGGAAGTCTAATGCAGACTTGACAGAGCCAATGACGTCATGTAAATTATTTTTCTTGATTCTGATAATGCAGTGCCACATTCCTCATCTGATTTTGTCTCCTCAGCTGGTACCTGCCTTTGATCAAATTCCTATGACTAAGGAAAGCACTTACATATGAACTAGCTGTGTATATTTTCCTCTTATAGTTTCCTTTTATATGGAACCAAAACACTTCCAAGACATAATTCTTCTCATACATAACAAAGGTTTAAAATAGGTCATATCTATAGGGTAACCTAAAAGTGCTTATTTCTGTCCACTGACCATAAAGACAGTTTAAGGTAGAAGGCTCAGGTGTGGATGTACCTGCCTACTGAATGCATTCCTGAAGCCTGGCTATGCTGACCCAGGCTAGGGTACTGTAGGTGTGCTGACAGATGTTCACTGGCAGCATAACATCTTGGGGTTTGATCACAGTTTATGGATACAAAGGATAATCAGCCCCTTCTGTTACTCAATAGGACAGAAAATATCTTAATCTATTTAGTATTTAAATACTCTCCGCAATAACCATTAATGATTTCACAACAAATTCTAGGAAACTGTGGCTTGAGAAATTTTTTTTTTTATATGTGACCACCCAAACAAAGTCTTAGCAAAAAAGAAGACTTAATCTCATCAGTCAGGGTAGAGGAATTGATGAATTTCTTTAGCTGAGACATAGTTTGGGAAAAGTCTTCTTTTCCATCTACTAACATTTTGAGAAAATCTTCATACAACAGAAATGGGTATGTCAACCTTTGATACAGGTTGGGGAGAGAGGAAGCCATGACTCATCCACATATAGTACTTTGATGTCATCTCTCATCGGTAAAGCTGCTGAACTCAAAATCTCTTGCACCATCTGTTGCTTTTGATCTGTCTGCTTTCAGTGCTGTCATTAGCACTTTATTACATATGGAAAGTTTATACATTAACAAGCTGTCTTGTTGTTAGATACACATTACATTTCCCTTTGTCATCATGGATGATGTGTAATACTTGTCCAAATTCAACACCTGTTTTTTGGCACATGCGTTTCTAAGCTGAACCTTTTCTTTTCCTGGCTCCCATGTGGCTTCAGAGATACAGCTAGTCCTAACTGCAAAGTCAGTCATCATTACCACTCTTTACAAAGAGATTACTTCTGAAGAATACAAACAGGCCTTGGTATACAGAACTTTTTTGTTTTAAAGTGTGCAATATCTGACTCATCTACCTTGTATATTTTTACACTGTTCTTGTCCTTTTCATTTCTGGAAGGATAACAGTAACAAAAATAATAAAAACGGACTTCTTCATTCATCATCTTTCACCTGACAACGGCAAGGTTTTTGATGCCCATCTTCTTTGTTGCAGCATTTTACATATATATGTCTGTATATCCAGCACTTCACCACTTCTCTGTCTTTATAAATACTTCTTTTATTTCCGTCTGAAAATATATTCTGTTGTACGTGATTTAGATTTCTCAGACATTTCCAAAAAGTTTCTGCTCTGCCAGAGTCATTATTGTCTTGCTTTCTTGACAAAGTAGTGATCAGAAGTTATTTCACTCTAAAGCTCTTGTGACATTTTTATCATCAGTAAGTGCTATATCAGCTTCATTCAAATTTATGGAAACTTCAAGAACTGGAATATGTTGGTGAACTGAAGCAGCTCTCAGAAGAGTATCCCTTCAATACATATCCTGGAGGGACAGCTGTGTGGCGCTGGATCTCCTGAAGCTGGTGTTTTCTTTTCTTCTTTGGCAAAGTTTCCACTGGCTCAGCCTTCGTTAGGGCTTTTTATTTATAATGACAGTTGCCTGTTTATAGTGAACTGCTCATCATTCCTCCCCCAGATAGTCATCAACATCTACATAAACAAAATAAACAATAAACAGTAGAAACAAATGTACAAGCAGAATGAAAAATTGTCACAAAATTGTTGCATTCCTATTGCCATAGGAATGTTAGTACTAGAAAAAGAGCTCTATTGACCCACACAGATTCAACTAATATTTTGCCAGGTACCACTTCTCCTCTGATCCAGGCATGCTATATAGTCACTCCACCTGCAATGAGCAGAGCATTGAGGCAGCCTTTCATGGGCCACACAGAGCTGCAGGGATGGAAGAGTGACGTGAAGATGCAGGAGTTGAGCTGTAGTGGAGATCCCTGAAGGACTCCGGTGAGGACCATGGTGGTGACTGCAACACCTGAGTGGGTCTGGGACAGCACAGACCTTCAGAGCCAGGTCAGACCTGCTCAGATTTTGAACCCTCTTGGTTCTTAAAACAAATTGCCAATGAGGGTAGTGAAAGGGGAAATACCTCCTATGCTAATCTCATTAACTAAGTTCTGAGAACAAGCCCAGAATTACGATAATCTTTACACAGGGCATGTCTGTAAACTAAACTGTAGCACTTCAGCCATGCATTATATTTGTTTTAGGAAAAGAGGCTATTCCCAGTGAAGATTTTTTTCATTGATGGTGCTGCGATGAAAATACACTTAGCAAAATTTTTCTGCATACTAATGAAGCAACCACTCATTTTAGCACTTTCAAACTTAATGGTGGTCATAAATCTTCTGACTAGCCTTCCAAAGTATCAGGGAATGAGTGTATTATTTGGTCTTCTCTCTGTGGAATAGCAATATTTGTGATCTTCAAGTGGTGTGTAAGTCTATCTATCATTTCTTAATGAGGGAAGATGAGAGGGTCATACTGTAATCAAATCATTTATGACTTATACTCATGGGGGCAGGAAAATAATCATCTTGGAGGACTTTCCACTTCAGTCATTACACCACAATAGAGCCTTAGTTTATGTCTGACTGAAGCCTCTCAGGGAATCCCTTCAGGGCCATTTTCTTTTCCTGAGGCATGGCCGATCTTTTCTGATGTGCCCCCACAAGCACAAAGCAGAATGAGCTCTCTTAGTGTCTGCTTTACCCGAGTGGCTCTCACCCTGCCAAACCTGTGTGCTCGCAGCTGCCCGGCGCCAGGTCTTCCCACCCTCCCACTTCTCCTGGCTTCAATGTCTGCCAATTTTCTCTCTCACTTGAGTTTGCAAAACTAATCTATTTAAAGATATTTTATTCTTATTCATTAAACTCCAAAAGAGAGGCTTTATTTTTAGCCTAGGTCATTGGCCCCTTGAGTTTACATTGACACATCTGTAGGAGGGTTGATTTGGATTAGGTTGAAAGTAATAGGGATGGAGAGATGGGAAAAAGGTATTGCTTAGGTCCACCCCCCCTGCCAAGCCTACTATTTCATGAAACCACATGGTCTGTAATGACCCAGTCATTTCCATTTACTCTTTCTGGTTTTGTCTCCTTGTACCTTCGTTGCAAAATTTTTTGCCCCGTGTATTTGTTGGATGACTGGAGTTAGTCAGAGTTGCACAGCTCCAAACAATAAATGAAGCTTTATTGCCCTGAAGAAATGTTTTTGTTTCAAAACAGCTTCTATTGGCCTTGGTTCAGTGGAAAAAAAATCCAATAAAATGACTTCTGCAGCTGATAACTTTTTGTTTTACAAAGATCTCTGGAATCCTTACAAAGGCAATTTTGAAGCAATAAACAACTCTTTCGGATAAATGCAGAAAAATCTCTGATGATTAAAGACAAATTCCCCAAAGATAAGCAAATTAAGAAAGCATAATCTGTTCAAGATCTGTCTTTAAAAGATTGTTATTTTGATTAGATGTGGAACTGAATCCCACAAACAAAGTTTTTGTGTTTATTCTTTTGGCTTTCTTGAAAGAGAACCTTTCAAATTGTATTTATTCACTAAGGCAAAACAAATTGGATACCTATGTCCTGTCATCTTGTCTGGTTTATATGCACATGAGATATATATATATATGTGTGTGTATGTGCGCAATATGCTTCTGTATTTACTAATTACGTTGTCTGGTTTATATGCACATGAGATATATATATGTGTGTATGTGCGCAATATGCTTCTGTTTTTACTAATTACATTTAAGATTAATAAAATTTGGATTATGTTTTTCAAATCATTTAATTTCACTGTTTATGTTGGGGTAGGGTAAATAATTTGTAACAAGGAACCTATCTGATAATTATTCTTTCTATTCAGGAGTTCTCTGTGAACAAAGCCTAATTCTTCCAGATGTAATTGCTATTCATAATTATTTGCTCAATAATTCATGCAAATAATTTGCAGGCATAATTCATTCTTAAGCAGGTTCGTTTGAATTCTGAGCTATGATGGTTGGGAGCATGATCAGTCTGTATGTTTCTATCCTTGACGGCAGAGGCAATTGAATCAAACTTTTCATTCAGCATAAGTGCTCCTCTAAATTGGGATGGATTTGCGTGTGTGATTTAGTACTTTTCAGTGATGGCAGCAGACTGACTGCAACTCTTTTAATCAGGTGGCTGGTCCAACCCGAAACTACCAATGACTAAATTCTTGAATTCTATAATTGGTCTGAAACAAGTTGTGTCGTTAATCATTCTGAATGTAAACCCTTTGGTTTGGTGAAAGATTGCTAAAAGGCAAACCAATATTTTAAAAATCAAAGGAATATTTGAAAGGGTTGTTTTAGTCTGCTGTTGATAACAGCTATGTAAAAATGTTCTAATTAGCTCAAGAATATGTACCAGTGTACTGTACAGAAAAATCACAGGGAAAAAAACCCAACAAACTATGCTGAAATATTATAAATTAGATAGTCTCTGGAAGACATCTTCCCCTGTGTGTGTGTGTGTGAAAGAGAGATCCCTCCTCTGTTTTTTTCACCCTGAAGGATTTCAGTGACTAAAATGACTTGAACTGGACAGAGGAAAAGGGAAATTTTAATTAATTTCTACTTGAGACAATAATTTAGGTGCATTCACTCAGACAACAGAGATGGGGGGCGCTAATTTTTGGTTTTAGTTTTCTTCATTTTGTTGGGTTTTTTCTTAGTGCTTTCTATTTGCCAGTCTTCAAGTTCTTACTAACACCATTACTGCAATACTCCCAGTTTATTGGCAGGTAAGACAATAAATAAGCTGCTTTAACTGTAATATTGTTCAGCTGAGATTTGGCAAAGATAAAAATGGTGTAATTTGGAAGGCTGAGTCCCAGCAGAGGGGTGCAACTGTTTCTCACGACAGCAGTGCTGGTATAAACATCTGGATGTATAAACGTATTGGCATGGCACGGTGCTTACAGGCACAGAAGCAGAGCATTAAATGGTGGATACTAAAAAGCCTGATTTGTGGCAAGGAGCTGCCCACTTTCAAAAGGCAAAGTAATTTGTTAGTTTTTTTTCAATGTAACCCATGAGGCAAAAACTCTGGCAAGTGGATTGCTCGCCGTTGTTACTCTGTTTTGAGCAATTTGGGAGCCAAATTCATTCGTGGACAGAGACCTCTTTGAAATTGCAGGAGCCACCTTCTTGAAAAACCTGCACTGAAAGGCAGACAGCAGCCCAGCATCTGCACTGCCGCCAAAGGGGAACAGAGGCACCAAAATCCTTGCCTGCCAGGTTTCTGTAGTCTTGCCTGGCAGACCAAGGAGAGACGGCGTTCTTCATGCCATGATCCTTCTTCTAGGCCCAGAAAAGACTAGAGCAAGAAATCCTGCATCCTGATGATAGGATCTGCCAGGCATTGTCAAATATGTGAGGTTGCCGCAGCACTACATCGCCAGGTCTGGCTGGCAGCAAGGCTGAGCATGTGTTCCTGGTGAGCACACACCCAAAACGCAGCCATACACACACACACACACACACACACACACATATATATATATATATATATATATCTGGCTACACAGATCAGCATGGACAGAAAACACCCATCACTCACACAAACATCAATGGCACAGATGACCCCGTCCTGTTCCTCCTCTTCTGCTGATCGGGACTGAAGTCCACTAGTGGAATACGTGTACATCTATATGCACGCACAGTATGGAACCCTCCAGCAGCCGGTGCTGGATGCTCAGTCCGTCCTTTAACCCTTCTGGCACTTGGACCTATGAGCCTCCCACGATGAGTCCACACCCTTGTGGGAAGTGACTCCTGCCTTGGGCAGGCTGATGGGGCAGAACCACTCCTGGGGCCATGCCCTGGGGGTTTGCGAGGTCCAGGGGCTGCTCAGCCTCTTTGGACACCCAGCAGCAGCCAGGGCTGGTGCTACCGTGGCACCGCTGGGTTGGGGGTTCACGCTGCTGTTGCTCCTCTGCTCCTTTGAATTTGCAGCAGTCAGCCCTTAATCACAGCACCTAACATGATCCCACTGAACCATTACTGATATGCTAAGGGTGGTAATTGGCAGTAAAACTGACAGTCATGTCCCTGTTTGTTACATTTCCTTGTCCCCTTTTATATCATTTTTCCAATAAACCTTTTAAAACTGACTCACATTTACAGTAAATGAGCTAAATGTGACTTCTTTGCTTATCAATAGCCGCCTGAGCGCCGCTGTGGGCAGAGTTGTCCCACACTGACAGGGCAGAGCTGATGGAATTTAAGTTCACAATTAGCAATTATTTTCTTGTTCTGGTTCTTCAAGTATTATTTTTTATCTTGTCAATAATATAAAGCCTTGCTCACGGGATATGGGTTTCTGAGATGACTATGGACATGGTTTAGTGGTGGACTTGGCAGTGCTAGGTTTACAGTTGAATTCAATGATCTTAAAAGTCTTTTCCAAACTAAATGATTCTATGATTCTATGATACTTGCTCCATTTTTTTGGAAGCACAGTCAGAGCATTCTGGACTGTCTCTGGGTACACAAGCCCCCAGCCCCGTGGAACCTCAGGGAAACAAACCAGAGGCCAAGTTAGCAGAGTTGGTCGCATGCTTAATGTAGTAAATGACACATGGGTATTTTTAAAGGTATTTAAGCACCTAATTTTGCTGAAAGACTGAAAAACATTTTTAGAGCTTTACAGGACTCTGGCTTGGGCATTGCACTATTTGCACCGGTGCAGCTGTGCTAGGACGATTTGGTGGTTTCCAATCACAAAGTATGATCCTTAAGCCAAGGCAAATGGCTGCCATCAGGCTCCTAGGCACCCTGAGAATCCCACCAGTGCCCACCTGAAGTGTATCAGCATTTTGTACAGGCTATCAAATGGGCAATGATTTGAACCGCTTCTATTGGGGATGGATTTCAACTTGCCATCTCCAGACTGTCTCATGGATTTCACTATCTGTTCTGGCCATTTGCTTCCTCCTCCGCCTCTCTGTTGTTAAGACACAGATTGAAATTCATATTTTCTGGCAGTGTATTGAAATGGAAGGAACTTTATCATTAAACCCAGAATTGGAAATTGTATTATAACCACTGAGATGCTAAAAAGTCAGGTTTTCAAGTCCAGGAGATTTTTAAGGTTTTAAGAGTCTTTCACTAAGTCTTCATGCTCCTGGAGAAAAGCTTTTAAAATCAGCCAGAGGTGTATAATTTCCACATATATGTGTGTATATTTATGTACATATATATGTGGGGGTTTGGGTTCCTGCCCATGTCTTCAGTTACTCTGCAGAAGGGTGGGTATAATCCAGTTCGGTCTTCTCTTGCAGCGGTTCCAGTCAAACAGAATACAGAAGAGCTGTGGCCTTAAGCTACTGTCTATAAGAACACTTGCCAGCCTAGTACAGGACTTGAAGCAAAAGCTGTGTCTGATGGATTTCTCACTGTGCTCTGAAATGTTTCTTTATCTCTCGTTTGCCACTTCTTAGGAGTTACAGACTCACAATCCTTGGTCCCTAATTGCTGATACTGCACCTTCCTTCGCCCCGCTTCTCTTTGTTCTTTGAAACCAGCCAAGCTGTCAATCAGTAAAGAGGGAATAAAACCATAAACATTAGAGTTGACAAAAGCCGGGTGATTCTTGCTGCTCAGAAATCAAAAGGTGTTTTTCTTATTAAAAGACATTTTCGATACTGCTTAATTGCTTCAGGAAAATATATTGCTGCTGATACTGAACGCTTTGATAAAGAGAGGGTTACTCTGCTGAGTGCACTGCCGGTCTGGTTCACTGGCCCTATTGAAACGCTGTTCTTCACTTGTCCTGAAACTCTGCTTTTTCATTTTCTGTATGAATAATCCTCTGAGCATCCTGATACACATCCCTAAGCACTTTGCAGAGAAAGAAGCACTCACTGGGAACCGTTCTTCCTTTTTCTTTGGCTTCTGGAGGACACTAAACCTGAAACAAATGAATACTCACTGCCAAAAAGCAGAAGATTTCATTCTTTCAAAAGAAAATATGCTAGTCAATATCTTCATTTTATCCTTCACTTTGTCCCGGGAGTGAACATCTGGGCATCTTTCTGACTCACATGCAACTGTCTGTGGGAGGCCTAAAAATACAACATAAAATACCTCACTAAAAACAGATCCTTCAGATATACTTCCTTGGTTTCTCATTCACTTTCATTTAAAAAAAAAAAACAAACCAACCAAGTCTTTGAACTGAAATCTTAGTTTCTCATATCTGTATTCCATAAAAGCTGACTATCTTATGTGAAATGACAGAAAGAACCAGGACACTAAATTATTCAGAGGCTTGCTGAGGAGATATGGGACTTATCATAATGAAGGTTAAATCCCTGTCCAGGTTGCTACTTGCTGAAAATTGCTTCTGTCTGCTTCAGTAGCTGAGGTGAGGTGTGTTGATATTCTCATCATAGAGCCTTTCTCATCAGTCCTCTATCATATGATATGTCTATACTGTGCAACTTATATAGAGTCTTGTGATACCTGCTGCAGTCTGAAATGAAATCGTCTGAGCATCAGCAAGCTGTTGGGCACAAGAATGTAGTCTTCCCAGAGAGACCGGAAATCTGGATTCACAAAGCCCCTTGGTTTGCCATGAGAGGAAAATGGTTGGTGCCATTTACTAGTAACTCTTCCAACTTGTGAGTTTTTCTGGGGAAAGCTCTTTTTTGTTCCATGTAGTCCCACTGAAAGTAGAAAAATTTCTGTTGTTTTTAAGTGCAGAGTCTGGAAACCATGGCCAATGGGTGGACCTGGTAGGATAGCTACTTTGGAAGGGTTCCAGGACTCACGATCTATGGCTATGCTACTAAGTGGAAAGGAACCAGGGAGGAAACTTGTGGTCTTGAGGCCAAGGGGCATCAACTGGCCCTTGCCCACATGGCTTAGAGCTCACCACAGAGCAGAGCAGAGCTGGCTGTATTTACACTACATTGCATTTGGCTGTGAGGGTTTTCCAGGTCCTGTGTAGTGCCCTGTGGCTTTAATGAATGACTACACTATTTTGTACACGTTTTCTAGTTTTGACTACCTTATATTTGTCTTCCAGATCACCAAAATACTGTTTCTCTAGCCTGAAACTGAGGACAAGTGTTGTGTACCTTGGCACGGGGCGGAAGGGCATGAGGGAGTGCTTGAGTGCGCGCAGGTACTTGGGACAGCAGTAGAGGAGCGTGCGGGGACTATGGAGCCCAGCCTGATGCAGCCTCATCTGTAATGTCTTTGGAGAGCTATTCCTGGAGTGAAGTATACCCCTAATTTTTCCCAGGAGAGAACTGGGTGAAGTGGCCCAAAGCCCAGCAGGAAATGAACTGCTAATTAAGGAGCGTAGCCGATTGAGGTGTACTGTTCAAGCTCGGTTCCTGGTTTGTTCTCATTAGCAGTGTTAATGTAATTACTGTCTCTAGATTTTCGGGTCTCCTATGACCTCCTGGTGATTTGCAGAGTTTATGGAGGTATCTGTCACTCATCTTGCAGGGAGGCAACCGCGGGAGATTTCCTTTTGCCCTCTTCCTTCTGTGAGATTTATGGCAGGAGATGCATGACTCAGTGACCATGCAGGAACCTTTTGGCTCCGAGGTGTCTTTTTCTCTTGGTATCTAAGAGTTTTAGTTGCTCATTGGCGTGGTATGTGCTATCTCACAACATCTTCCAGTTCCAGTAACAACCCTTTAGCGGACCAGTCCATCACAGGAAGGATCAGCCTGCCTCCATGTGTTTAATGAGAAAAGGAAGTCAAGATTTGTTTTAGCTCTACCCTCCTTTGCCATTATGAGAGCTGAAACCTTCAGATATAGCTGCCTAAAGCAGGTGCTAAACCCATTCTGAGACACCAAAATAAAAGGTGCCAGATTTGCAGTTGCTCCGGGCACGGGAATCAGAAGAAACTGTACTTCAGCAGCAGCCCTGAAAATAAGGCCATGCAGTAACTAAACCTTGCTCTAGGCTTGAATGTTTAGAAATCTCAAGCTTCTTTCTGCATTTCATTTTGCAGTAATTACTAATACTGATGTGTCTTTGTGCTGATTCAGAATCCCGATGAAAAGAGTGGGGTACCTGAGAGATGCTGTGATCACTAATGGCTGCTTACCTATTTGCATGGAAAGGCCTTTAAGGCTTCCCTAAGACAACTTTTCAGGTGCTTGCACCTCACAATCCACGCCAGTTTCTCAATGCATAGGTGCCCTAAGACATCAGATGTTTCTCTTTCGTGGAGGGAGATTTATGAATCTTTCTCCATCATGGCAGCCTCCAACTTCCAGGGAGCACTGCAAAGCCAAAAGCATTTAAAATCACCTCAGATGATAGTTACATTTCTTTTAGCACCTTAGCCCAATTAATGAACTTAAACTTAGTTTGTCGTTTAACTGTCATGGTCTATTTTAAAATTAAATACAGTGAGGGGAAGATAAGCAGGACATGTGGACAAAATTTCATCTGTGTGTTCTGAGTTTCTCAGCCTTACAATAAGCGCTGCAATTATGAGTAAAGAGAGCAGAACTGGGATGAAATTCAGAGGTGTTTTAATCAAATGACCCGCTTTGGGCACAAGCTATGAAGAACATATCGAGTTTATTCAGCACAGCTCTTACCACAGCTTTCCAACAAAGCTTTTGTTCTTAGTCCTCTATTACTACACCAGTTATAGTAATACCATAACTAAACTATGCTAAAACTACGCTTCCTGTCTGGTTCCCAAAGCAGGTTTCAGGTAGTTGCTATGACACATACTTTTAAAATGGCTTCTTTCTTAGCTTCTCTCAAGGGAGGGAATCATAGAATCATAGAATGCTTTGGGTTGGAAGGGACCCCTAGAGGTCGTCTAG
>NW_009258484.1:1561523-1564114 GCF_000687185.1 Egretta garzetta | reverse complement strand
CTCCAACAGTTCCATGTCCTTCTTGTGCTGAGGGCTCCAGAGCTGGACGCAGTACTCCAGGTGAGGTCTCACCAGAGCAGAGTAGAGGGGCAGAATCACCTCCCGTGGCCTGCTGGCCACGCTTCTCCGGATGCAGCCCAGAGTATGGTTGGCCTTCTGGGCTGCCAGCGCACATTGCCGGCTCATGTCCAGCTTTTTGTCCAGCAGTACCCGCAAGTCCTTCTCGGCAGGGCTGCTCTCAATCCTGTCAGCCCCCAGCCTGTATTGATACCGGGGAAAAGATCACTTTAAAGGCAAAAACTGTGAGATGAGAGTGTCAGTTTTACAGAAATATTTGCGTATTTTGTATTCAATCTATTGCAGTAATAGGCAGTGTAACCTGGTAATAGAACTGGAAACTGGGAAGCTGGAGACCTCAGCTCTTCAGGGCTACTGCAACTGTAGTACAAGTATTGATTCTGGGCTACTTCCTCTCAGCAGGGACTTAAAGAAAATGCAAACAACATTACCAAACAACAGAGATTTAAGGTGGAACAGAATTCCAAAGAAAATATATTGTTGTTGATGACTATGCAAAGAGAACTTATAATGGAATTTAATAAAGGGAAGGGAAAAAAAAATTGAGTAAATATCTTGAAGATTTTTTTCAAGTCGTATTTGTTGGGGTGAATCATCATCCTTAAATTTACTTTAAATCTGAGCTTCAGAAGTTTTATCACTAATCCGTTTACTGCAGCATTTTTTGCAGAAGTTTTATTTTTATAAAAATCTTGGCTCAAAGTATAGCAGACAATAGATGACAAGTCTACATCTTGCAGGTAAAATTCCACTAGCAAAAGGTCAGCTCTAGTAAACTCCTCCAGAATAGGTTAGGAAAACAAAGACTCAGTCTGTTATTCCATCAATTCTCATCTGGGACACAGCCAGAATTACTAGAGGCACTACTGGACTAAGGAAGAAACGTGTGTGCCTGTGCAGTCCTAACATACTAGAGGCAAGTCTACTTTGGTTAATGCAATGCTTTGTGTTACCTTGTTGCTGACAAGGTAAATTGGTGCTCTCTCACAATCTCTGTTTTTAAACGTAGTTTTATTACTAGTCATTTGCTGAGTATCAGTTGAAAGACAACCAAGGTTTCTAAACTCAAATATCTATTGTTACTTTACCAGGTCAATATTAAACAACTCACTGAATAATTCAAGTTTGAAAGGTTTTGAGTGCTCCTGAGGGCAAGAGAAACAGTAGATGCTCAGACACTTGCAGTGCAGACTGCCTGTTCAGGGATCTAACTTCTGGTATGGATTTTTTAAGATCATTGACTTATACAATCAATGCTTTGCAGAGCCACAAGAGAGATCTGCCTCTCTTATAGGGAACTCAGAGAGGGCTGATGTGAAAATACCACAGTACCTGAATAACAACTTCTTAAGTAGTCTCTGGTTTTGCCTGCAGAGGAATGGAAAGGGAGTGGAATAGTCTCCTTTCACATCACTACGGTGTAAATATGCCTAACCCTGATCTTTGGTTACAGCCTCAGCGGTAAAGAAAAGCTGCAGATATCTCACTTGCACTTGCAAGGTGATTTCACCTGGACGTGGTCTTACAAACTCAGCATTTGCCCAAGTGGTCCATGTAATCCAGTAGCTGCTGTCTCACAGAGCTGCATAGCAGGCACTTCAGGGACCGGTGCTACAGCTGGGACTTCTACCCCACGGGAAGCTTCTCCCCAATTCCTGTCAGCCAGCTGGTTTATAGGAAATATCAGCAAGGATCATTTTGGGGAGGATTGTCTATTTTTAACTACAGATGTTCTTACAGACCACATAGATGAGACCTTGGCCTCTCTCACCTATTTCAATGAATTTGACAAGTTAATTATACAGCATGCTGAAGAGAAAATACCAAAAATCCTGTTGCATTTTCTTGGCACGTCCTTCAAAGGCCTTCACTCAGTTCTTCGGCATCCTCTGAGAAATGCATACTGATGTCAAAGGTCATGTCTTTTGGACTATCTATTGGAATTGAAACCTGATATGAACAGGAGTTTATCTAAAAAAAAGATAAACAAAA
Organism: Egretta garzetta; assembly: GCF_000687185.1. Taxonomy (NCBI): domain Eukaryota; kingdom Metazoa; phylum Chordata; class Aves; order Pelecaniformes; family Ardeidae; genus Egretta; species Egretta garzetta. Next base: position 1,562,044 of record NW_009258484.1, on the reverse strand, counting down.
AACTCCAGCAAAAATATAGCTCCCGTTGTATATGGGTTTGAATGCAAACTGCAATGTTGAATCCTACAAACTGTGTGAGACAGACTTGAATCCAAACAATAAATCTATTTTGATATCTGGGTTGGATGGACCAAGTCAGAAATGCACATCCATGCTCTTCAAAGAAAGAGGCGGCTGGTGAAGCCAGATGGGAGTGATGAGGGGAGGGGTCTGCAAGTTTTCTTCTGAGGGAAGGGTTTGCAAGCTGAAGAGAGGGGACTGGGAGACAGGAGGTCTCAGCCCAGGACCTAGCTCTGCTCCAGAATTTCTGGGTCCTTTAAACTAAATTTTCAAGTGTTCAGTCATTTTGAAAATGCTGAAGCCCTCGATATGAGGCTTCATTTTTCAAAGGTCTGCTCCTGAAGCAAACAGGGACAGTGAAACCAGGGATTTGGCCACTAAAATTTCTTGTGGTATTCATCAGCTAATTTTAGCAAAAAGTGCTTTGCATACACTTGAACAGAGAAATACTAAGAAACAGA